>NW_015537961.1:838042-840624 GCF_001515605.1 Sinocyclocheilus anshuiensis
ATTGAAGCATCCACGTTCAGTTTTTAATTGTAGTGTCTGTTCTTTTACTGAACTAAATGATTTTTATTACTATAAAAAATCAAAACGACAGTGGGGGTCGGTGCTGCGGTGGGCAAGTGATGTAACCGGTGTTGCGGCTTAACAACGGTATCACCGTCAAAACACCGTCTATCGCGGCAAGCCTACTGAAAACGCGACGCGAGTCTCTGTTCCCTCTGCAATCTCTGATGTAATCAGCCTGGTTTCCTTTATATTAGCACTGTTTTGGACGGACTGTTTGAATGCATTCGCTACCTGGATCATTGGACTGAAAACTTTCCCGGAGTTTAGCAGCTTAAAATGATCTAAGCATCGCTAAGCATCATGTAAAATTCGCATGCGTTAACGCGTTAACGATGACAGCCCTAATATAAAACTACAATTTATAGCAATAATAACAATTAAATATAAAACAAAATTAAAACAATAATAAAATAAAAATAAATAAAAATAAAAATATTTTAAAATAAAACAAAAAATAATATAAAATCCACCTGGGTTGGATTGCATTTGTGTGGATGCTTTTGCTGTAATGGCATCATATGGATTCACGTTTCATGATATTGTTTCAAGCAGCATCCATAATTGTGCGTCAACAGTTGGCACACTGTTAAGCCAAACGGCACAAATACATTTATGTAAAAGGGACGGATGAAGCCCAGCCATGGCATTAGAGCAGAAAGCAGGTCAATGGCGTCGAGCGAATCGGCAAATCCCTGCCGTCTAGTCGCACCACGCTCAAATCCGTGCCCTAATGTCACCATGACAACCGCGCTGTCAGTTCAATTAGGAGGGCGGATTAGACAGCGGATTGAATAAGAGCAGGGAAAGTCCATACAGTTAAGCCATCAAATGGCATCACTCTCGTGCTCATCATACGCACGCCACTCGAACACAGACACCAGATCGGGTGCTGTACATCTCTCTATGTCTGGAGAGGATGGAGGTTTTACTAGTGTTTTTAATGCTGAACTAGGTCAGACAGGCCCAGACTGGTGTGGTGTGGGTCATGCATTAAACAACATCTTCAGAAGTGTTGAGAGATTGCACAACTGTTAGGTTCGTTTCGGTTGCTTGGAAGAGACTTTGCACTTCAACAAAAACCAGTTACTGTGCATTTCATTCATTTTCAATGCATAACTGTCATGGTACTAGTACAATTTTTGCAGTATCTTACTATGCGCAATACATTTTGTTTTTGTATGCATGAAATACCCAGGTGACCTACCTACCTATTTGTCTGTATGTGCAGTATACAAAGCAGCACACTGTATCCCACAATGCAATGCACCCAGTAAGAACTTTTATTTCAAGTCTGAAAATTTAAGTACGGAAAATATAAACCTTGATATTAAACTTTGTGACTTATTCATTGTCAAAAAAAAAAAAAATCTGCTACATTTGTCCTTGCAAGCTACAGACAAAAATATACATTGCAACCAGAGTAATCTGATTCACCAACAAATGACTCTTATGAGCTGGTCCTTTTTAGTAAATCAAAAACAAACGGCACAACTAGTAGTCCAATTTACTGATGAATGACTCTTATGAGTTGGTTCTTTTTAATGAATCCGAACATACAAATCAATCAATATAATCCAATTCACGAACGAATGACTCCAAAGTGGTTCTTTCTAGTGAATCAAAAACAGTACAGTCAATCAGTATAATCTAATTCACAAACAAATAACTCCTATGAGCTGGTTCTTCTTAGTGAATCAAAATCATACAACACAACTAGTCCAATTCATGAACAACTGACTCTTATGAGCTGGTGCAAATGATACATTCCGTCATCTGTCCCGAGCATCTTTCACACTGAAATATTTGGGGGAATTTCCCACCTTACAAGCGTGGAAACTGTGGGAATCAGTAGAATTATGAGCAATCATGCGCCGAAATTCAAGCCCTGAACTCAGACCAGAACAAGAATTCGGACCGCCGAAGGAACATCAGGTCCAGAACAGACAAACATCACAAGGAACTAACAGCACTCCGATGGTCTGAAGGGGCAGCATTTCAACCCTGGATCAATAGGAGAACACGTCCCCTAAAAGGAAAACACGGAGAGGAAACTGAAAAAGAGCTAACGGAGAATGAGTGAGCAAATGAAAGGTTGAGAAGAGCGCCATGGAAACAGTAAAATTAATAAATAAGTCATAAGCAGTGCATGATGAATCATAACTCTCCAGAAAGTGGAGTTATCAGACATGTCAGGCAGCAACAGAGCTGCCCAAATGCGTTAAAGCAAAGCTTCCTCCCCAAAGCCCAAAACACAAACAGAAATCCTCTTTTAAAAGGTTTCAGAAAGACAGAGCCATGGCACACGAGGTAATGTACATGCTCACAACAAAAAAAAATGTAATGGAAAAAAGAAAAAAAAAAGTAAAAAATTAAACAACTATAACAATAATGGCATTGAAAAAATAAATAGAAATAAAACAATTAAATGAAAACCACAAAAAAAACTAATGTAAAAATAAAATAATTAAAAAATAACAAAATAAACATTTAATTACTATAAAATAATGTATTAAATATTA
>NW_015537961.1:840801-843243 GCF_001515605.1 Sinocyclocheilus anshuiensis
ATAAACAAAATAATCAATCAAATATAAAATAAAATAAACAAAAATACTATAAAAATAATATAATATAATAAATAAAATGATTAAAATTACTAAAATAAATAATTCAAAAATAATAATTAATTAATAATTAAAATATTATTTATATACAGATATCCAAAACAATATAGAAAGTAAATAAAAATCCAAAATAAAATAAAAACAAAATAAATAAATAAAATATAAAATAACTAAAAAGATTTTTTAAATCAAAATATTATCATAAATGATAAATAAAATTACTAAAACATTTTTTAAAAACAATAACAAAAATATTATAACAAAACAGAATAAATGAAAAAATATGACTAAAACTAAAATATTTTTAATTAAAACAAACAACATCAAAAAATATATATAAAAATAAGAGAACATTTAGCAATACACCATGCAGATCAGGGTGCGGCATGTTCACTTTTTGCACATGCAGAAAGTTAAGCATGCATAACTGTGTGGTTTACTAAACATCTTGCCTTTACTGTGTCGTAACTGTTTAAGTACCCTTAACTGGCCAGTTTCATTACCATAAACACAAGGCTGCTCCCATTAACCCATTAACTTCAACCCGGCTCCGCTCTATAGCCTCTGGGTAGTTCATTAACCCCTATTAGCAACACAAACCCTGACCTAAACCGAGTGGAGCAGCCCTAATAATTCCCAGGTGCTGCTGGGAAGTAGCGGGGGAGCCGGCGGCCCATAAAAGCGCAGCACGCTTTCTCTACAGTTTGAGACGGCCACTACATTTGAGCGCCACTGTCGAGTAACAAGGGGAAGTGGTTTTTACGTGATTAGCTCATAGTCGATTATCACTGCTGTTGTGATTATCATAATTATCGGTGCTCTTATCAAACGGCATCAAAGCGGCGGCCGGTAATGGCACACTTGTGAGGGCAAGAGAGCGAGCGCTAATGAGGGATGGTTGTGACACCGGGGTCTGATCACAGAGATCCCACAAGCTCATCTGCAAGTTAAAATTCCCATTCAATGCCAAGCCTTTCATTCATGAGAGTGGCAGGCAGGTGCCAGCGACGCTTTCCTTTCCATCTCTTTCATCCTTAAAGTGGCAGGCTTGTTTTCTGCATTGACCATTTTTCGGCAACTTCCAAAGTTTTTTTTTTTTTAAATTTGCCGAATGTTTTATAATTTTTGTGTTGTCTTTTAATTTTTTAAATGATGATTTAATATAAATTTATTATCAAAAATTGTGGTAATCAAATCAAGGCATTAACCATTAACAATTTAACAAATGTTTTAAAATTAGGGCTGCACGATATTGGGAAAAAGAATGTAATTTTTTTGCTATATATATATTGCGATATGAAAAAAAAGAAATCACCACATGACTTGAATAGTTTATTTGGGGGAAAAAAATAATGATTGGGGTGATTTTGTAGGTGAGTAAATCAGCATAGGAAATAAACAAATTACAAGCATAGATAAATATAACGGAAACAAAGATACAAATGAAATAAACAGTGCTTTATATTTTTCAAATAAGTCTAACAGTATTCAGGTACAGAAATTGAATAATCAAATGTAAAACAACACTGCATAGTCTTCACTGTATAAATTAAATCTAATAAATCTGTGTTAAAGCTACAAAAGCGTTTTTTCTTTGTTTTGTTGTTTGATTAACATTCATAACACAGAAAGCCTCAGGAACATTAAACTGCTGTAAACCAATATACTGTTACACATCCATTTTCTTTCTCAATTGTTTACCCTCACCTAAGCCATAAGAAACTGCGTTTACAAGGATACTTGCAGAGCACAGTATTTCAGGCACAAATAGAAGCAGAAGTGAACAGAATTCAGTGTTCACGTGCATCTGCGTGGCTCTCACCGTGTCTACACCGGACGCGAGCAGCATGGTGCGACACGACAAAATACAATGAACTCATTATCAGTGATGCTGTCTACACTTGATGCGGCGCGGCACGACAAATCCCCGACAGTAAACTAATGCGTGTTCTTTTTATGACGTACTGACACAAAGTTCAAATTATATACAACGGTCGCGTCCGGTGTAGACAGACTTTGGGGCCGTTCACATGTCGCGCCTAAAAATGCACGGGAAAACGCCAGTCGTGCCGCTTTCTCCTTCTTTCCAAAGCGCTCGAGTGCGCTTTCGTGGCGTCTACCGTTGCTAAGCGACCGTGACCTGCACTCTCAGCAACGACACGGAAGTTTCAACAAAGGATAAATGGATTTCCAGTTGTCTTTATGAATGGGTAATCATGAATCACCGACTCACTAGATTCGTTCAAAAACGCACTTTCGTTGAATGAATTAAACACCGCTGTGTTTGCTTTTAGAGATGCGAAGCGGCTGAGCTGTTACTATATTTGGAACTATTTTCGTTGATGAAATAGAGCAAAATCAGGCAGTACTTGTTTATTGAACTGT
>NW_015537961.1:844443-859829 GCF_001515605.1 Sinocyclocheilus anshuiensis
GTTGTCACTCTCCTTATCGCGATCTGTGGGCACACAGAAAATGAGAGTGCGCGAGTAAATTCTCAAGACTCAAAAGCACGTGCAAATGATATGATACGTTCCGTCATCTGTCATCGTGTTATAAGCACGGAACCTGTGGGAATGAGTACAATTGCTATTAATAGCTGCAATCCCGCGCCGAAATTCAAGTTCTGCTCTGTGAGTCGTGCCGCTTTCTCCTTCTTTCCAAAGCGCTCGAGTGCGCTTTCGTGGCGTCTACCGTTGCTAAGCGACCGTGACCTGCACTCTCAGCAACGACACGGAAGTTTCAACAAAGGATAAATGGATTTCCAGTACTGAAAATTGCGTGCTGTAGCTCTGCTACTAAATGTATTTATAAATGGGTATCTCTGTACAGCTGTCGCATCCAGTGTAGACACCATGTCTGTGTGCAGGGGTTAAAGCAAAAAAAAATCCTCAGCCAAACCCCATTCCACAGCCATACCTGTCACACACCCAGTTTAAGAGCAGTTTTTTCTTGTAATTAGGAAATGATGCAAGCGGCATCACTATGTTGTCACTGAGCAGCTGCAGCCGTAGCGGGGATGATTTTTGGTTTGCCAGCAGGCAGAACAACAAAAACACTGCGCTAAATGTTTCTTTTCCCCTAATTTTTTCCAATTGACGGAAATCCGTCGTAGCGATGGAAAACTTTAATCCCTCTAATACACAATATTAGATTGTTTGCGGGAGTGGGCGGTGGATGCGCACATCGCGATATCAATGTTGAAACGATATATCGTGCAGCCCTATTTAAAATGTAACATTCTGAAATGTTATTTTGGCAAACAAATTGCTGCACATCAGAGGTTTACTGTTAAAATACATGGAAGATTGTGACATTACCAAAAAAATCATAATTATCATTTTTAATAAATTAACAAATTATTTTTTTATTTATAATAATTATTTAATAATTTAATAAATTATGATTTTTTTAATAATAGTAATTAATTATTATCAAATTATTATTTTAATAATATTAATAATAATAATTACTATTATTATTACTTTAAGTACATTCTACTGTACGATAGAAATATATTTCTGTCATTATTTTTTCAAGATAAACTGAACTTTTATATTGGCGGGTTGCAGTGAAGAGTTGCCTTGAGTGATTCTGCGATAGTTTTATCAAATGAAATGCTGCTATATCCAAAGTTTTTATCAGAAACTATTTTGATAGCGTGTGTGCTAAAAAAAAACAACAACAAAAAACAGCATGACTTGGGTTCCCCCAAGAAACTTTGCGTTTCTTTGTGCCTTTGTACATTTCCAACATTCATGGCTTTCTTTATAGTTTTCTGTATAAATGTGACTACATTAAAATATTCTGACTGTGAATCTAATGAAAATGCTTCCTACTCCTTAACAGATATTTCCTTATAATAATCTTGATGATTAAAGGCATCTCTTGCAATATTTAAAGGCAAACGAGTCCAGTTTTCCCTACAATCCCAGACCATGAGAATAGATTTTACACAGGAGGAAAACTGATAGCCTGCTTCATAATTCATGGACGTTCAGCCTTTAAAGTCCTCTCTACCCTCATAATAGCTCATATATCCTGGGTAAACTGCATTGTGTAATTGTTAATTATTGGTAACTTGCAATTGAGTAATCAAAACGGTTGGCAGGTGTAGATAACCGAGTGTGTTTCTTCCACCGAAGACCATTTCTGACCCATGAATACTCCTGACGGGCTTCAGTCTATGACACATAAATCCAGCTGGCTTTTCCCGTGATCAAACAAACGTGGGTTGCCAACCTGCGACCACGGTGAAGAATGTGCAAAAGCAAGCCAAAGACCTAAAAAGCCATCAGAAGAGGACCGTTTTATCCCTCGACATCAGGTGGGCTGAGGTTTTGCCGTGTAGGATGGAGCATCTAATGGACAGAGATCAATACGTCCTCGAAACGCTGAGGCCAGCATTACGAGATATCACTGTATCTCGGTACTGAGCCCTGAAATGCACTACTAACTTCATAATGAAAACTGCAAGGGCAAAGAAAGAGCAAATATCAACATTTGCAATGGGAAAAGCAAAGGAGAAAGGCTGCGTAAACACACTGACATGCAGAAAGCAGCGTTTTAAAAGTGCCGTTGTGCCCTGGAGGGTGTCACCCCACCCTTTATCAGGCGTTTCGACATGTTAAACCGTGTCTTGATCACGCCCGAACCTCTCGGCTCATTCACTGTTGTCAGTTGACCTGAAGAAGAAAAGACGATGCACCTCTAAGTCAAATACACACAGGTGTGTCTTAAAGCACTGTGTAAACACTACGTGGCTTTCAATAAGCTGAAGGTCACAAAGACAAAGGTTGTCTAAGATGTGACGTTAGTTGTCAACAAGAATATTGTTGAACATGTAAATACATTTAAAGGAATAGTTCACCCAAGATGAAAATTTGCTGAAAGTTTACTCATTCCATTCAAGATGTAGATGAGTTTGTTTCTTCATCAGATTTGGAGAAATGTAGCATTGCATCACTCGCTCACCAATGGATCCTCTGCAGTGAATGGGTGCCGTCAGAATGAGAGTCCAAACATCTGATAAAAACATCACAATAATCCACAAGTAATCCACACCACTCCAGTCCATCAATTAATGTCTTGTAAAGAGAAAAGCTGCATGTTTGTAAGAAACAAATCCATCATTAAGGCATTTTAACTTTAAATCATTGGTTCTGGCCAAAATACTAGTCTATAATAGGGCTGCACGATAAATCGCATGCGATATTTAACTCGCATCTTATCAGCATATTTGTTTAGATCTGTTTGAACTGTTTTGGCTTGTAAACCGTGCTTGATCTGTGCATATTTCTCTCCTGATTCAGACAAGAAGACTTTTTTCACTGGAGAAAGCAATATTATAGATAGAGGATTCATATTTTAGCAGGAAGCAACGGTTTGAAGTTAAAACGCCTTAATGATGGATTTGTTTCTTTCAAACGCGCAGCTTTTCTCTTCACAAGACATTAACTGATGGACTGGAGTGGTGTGGATTACTTGTGGATTATTGTGATGTTTTTATCAGCTGTTTGGACTCTCATTCTGACGACACCCATTCACTGCAGAGCATCCATTGCTGAGCTAGTGATGCAATGCTACATTTCTCCAAATCTGATGAACAAACAAACACATCTACATCTAGGGTGGCCTGAGGGTGAGTACACTTTGAGCACATTTTTCAGCATTTTTGAGTGAACTATTCCTTTAATGTCAACAATGAAACATCTGATCTAATTCAAAAATTGTTCAAAAAGTTCAACAGAGAATTTCCAGGTAATGCATGGACTGATAAAATTAATACATTGAATGCAATATAAGACGCTTTTAAAAGTGTCTGCTAAATGCATAAAACGTAAAAGCTGTCACCATCGAACCGAAACCCTACTGAAAGCACAGATGCATTGAGTACAATAAGTGGAAGAAGCCTGAACATTCAAAGTCACTTCAGAAACGAGCCATTTATTGTAACAGGTCACAAAGTGGTTTCATTAAGAACATGGTCTAATACTCCAGGTATTATGACAAGCGTTTCCACTGAGAAGCAAAAGTCTTTCACAGAAGTAGGCTAATAAGTTCAGAGAGAGAAAAGCACTACAGAGGTGAGACTAAAAATACACCCTTGCACGGAAAATAGTTTGACACTCATTTAACTTTGCAGTGAAACAAATGCATGACAGCTGTCGTCTGAGGTCAGCTGATGTATTTTCCCTACTTGTGTAAAATCTCCAACACGGACATGAAAGGAGAAGGTCCCTTCCCCCACGATGCCACAGTCTTAATATAGCACCACACCATCAGCCTGAACGCGTTGGCGCTGATATCAGGGTGACGATTTCCAGGAATTTCACGACTAGAGCAAGAAGTGTTGGACAAACCGGCTGTCTAAATGATTTAGGGATAAAATGAAGGAAATCAATGACTGATCTTTTTTTATCCAGCACCAATTATGCAGAATATGCCGACAAGATGTTCTTTTATCAGAGAAAGGTCATCAAAAAGCTACTTTTTTTATCCGTTACCGTGATTTCATATGGAATTTAATGACTTTATGAGCGTTCTGTCACCTTACTCAATAGAGTGCTTTAGGGAAGACTTGATTTTGTAGCAAAAAACTTTAAGACAAGTAAAAAAATAAAAATAAAAAATCATGAGTGGGGTATTACTGATGCACTTTCTGTTAGGGCGATATGGCCAAAATAAATTTTATCTCTATATCTCGGTATTTTCTATTTGTATATATATATATATATATATAGGAATATAGTGTCTAATGAAACAATGTTTATATTAAAGGAAATGAAATTGTATGAAAATGTAATCTATGTATTTTCTCAAGACACTGTACCAATACTTCAGTCAATATATTGTATTTATTTGTGCATGCATATAATGTCCTACAGATCAATTACTTAAGAAGCAGGCTGCTAAAGATGTGACGTGAATTGCTAGTTGGCAAAAACATATCGCTCTTGCAGATTTTTGATGGTTATCAGTATTTTGTTGAACATGCAAATGCTCCTGATGTCAACAATGAATCATTTGATCAGTGCTGATGCAGAAACTGTACCTGGTTCAACAGGGAATTTCCATGCATGAAATCATATCATATATATAACTGAATGCAATGCAAGTCACTTTGAACAGAAGCATCTGAAAAATGCATAAAATGCAAATGTAAAAATTGGCACCATTGAAACGAAACTCTAAGATTCATATTGAATACGAAGTGGAAGAAACCTGAGTTTTTAAAGTCATACTAGAAATGACCCATTTTAGAAACAACAGATTGTTTCTCAATCTCAATGTGTTAAGTACAGAAATGAATCAAGAGGAAATATTATATGATCTCATATGTAAACCTACCAAGACCATTTGAGCTGAGAGTTTCAGCTCAATCACTGTCAATAAAGAGGCTTCCCTAGATATCGAAAATGAAGTAATCAGCCATTTTACTCAAGTCAAGTCACCTTTATTTATATAGTGCTTTATACAATACAGATTGTTTCAAAGCAGCTTTACAGCAATAAACAAGAAAATAATGATTCAATAATGCAAACAGAATTCAATTCTGCTGTAAAGCAGCTCTAAAAAAGACATGTAAAAAGCTCATGTAACTTCCTGTGTTTTGTGTGCCATCAGTCGACTTTATTGTTTTGGAAACAGGAATCTACTTGTGACTCTACTGTCAAGACAAGCTTCAGTAGAACTAAAAGAGGAAGTGACTGTATCTGTGAACAATTTCACAGAAATAATTCTGCTTCGACAGAGAAGTAAGAACTATGCCCTAAAATCCCAAATCATAATACACTTACCATGCCACTTACTGACTCAATTAGACAAGATGACCTTAAAATCACCTCAATGCTCACTTAAATGATGCAGTCTGGTATCTTTAAAAGAGATTGAGTTTTTTTTTTTAGTGGTTAACAGAAGTTGAGTTTACTCATTTCTAGATGTATTGCTATATTGGGATTTTTTTTTATAATGATATTTAAACAATATTTTGCTGAGTGTGTTTTTGTGCTGGCACCTTGGCTGGTATAAGCCTGGCATGGATAAAATATAAAACTAAAACTGCCAGTAGGAGGCAGCAAGTCCTTCTCTTAATGAGTGATGCATTGAATCATTCATTCAAACGATTCATTCAAAATGTCTGATTTATTTAGAAAGGAAGCAAGTCTTTACGAATGGATCATTGAATCATTGACTCCGATGATTTGTTCAAAAACAGATTCATTCAGGAACGAAACACCGGTGTTGCTCTGAGATGCACAAATGTTCTGATCCAACTTTGTTTTGAACTATTTTCGTTGGCAAAACAAAAAAAACAGACAATATTGTGTCTAAAATGTAACTCACACAATATTAAAGGTAGGGTAGGCGATTTCGGAGAGGCTAGCAATAGCAAGCTAGCTTTGAAAGCATAATATCCCACCCTCCCTGCAAATCACTCTCCAAAACACATGAACACACACAGGCAGAGCAGAGTCTAACCAGCGACACAATGAGAGACAGTGGTGGTGGAGTGTTGAATGCAATTAGGGCTGCCACTAACGACTATTTTTATTTCGATTAATCTATCGACTAATTTATCGATTAATCTACACGATTAATTTCCCACACAAAAATCAACAATTTTACTTAAGAATATTTTATTAAACTATTTTTTTTTTTTATTAAACCAATCCTTTTTTTAAAGCAAAAGTAAAGTGCAACATAGAGCGCAAGAAGCAAGTGTCCATCTCATAGTCCAAATCACTGAAATCAAAGTTCAGTATTATAGTGTAAGAATGACAACATATCCACGTGTTCTAGTCTACTAATAATAAAATTATAATCAAAGAACACTTTTTAAAGGAGTATTTACCAGAAATGTTATTTACCATAATTTATTTAGGAGAAAAATGTAAATGTGCAGTCTTTCTGAAAAAAAAGAAAAAACTTTTTTTTTATAAAATCAATTAATTGGAGATGCTTTTGATTATTCAAATTTAATGGAACCATTAAAATGGAATCCAGAAAATAATGGAAAACAGAATTTGGTAAAGATAAAACTGTAAAACTCAATTAATTAAACAGGCTTTATGATTAATAAAATTTAATTTAACCATTAAAACAGAGTATAGAAAAATGAAAATAGAAAAATTTGGAAATAAAACGGATTTCATAGGGCCCTATAATCATAATTAATTTTTTTGTGGTAATAAAAATAGATGTAAGTGAACAATAGCCTTTAAAATTACTTTTACCTTACAAACCTGATGAAATGGCGCACGTTGCGTTCCCAGATGAACGTTATAATAAACCCAAACTCACAACAACATGCAGAGATGGAGTTTGAGACGCTCCACACATGTAAATGATAACAGTTCCTGTGGAACTACTGTGAACGGACTGTATTAGAACTGCATTGCATGTAATTATTTAATTAAATCGTAGCGTTTGTGAATTCACAATTATGCTTAATTATGTTTCTCGTCTGTGAAATGCACCACTTCCGGTATTTTGCCGGTTAGTCGACGTGAGCAAAATGAAGTAGAGGATTTTTAAAAATCAAACTGTCAAATAAAATAGACGAATCGCGACAGCCCTAAATGCAATGCTGTCAGATTACCTCATATCTCATTCATTACAGTACAAAACGCATAATATTACAATAATAATGCCTTCCATTCTCGTTCGCTCTGCAATAGCATAATGGAATGCGCGGATGATGTCTGCGCGAACATGATGCGCAGAGTTATGCAAAAACATACACTGACAGGCAGTTAGACGGCCTATCGTAGCCCTCGGACTGAGAGATTTGAATGGACGAACATTTTATGGTCCTACGCCTTCCACCAACGCTATAAATACATTTAGACCACTTAACTTAGTGATTGCTATCGGGATGTGAAGAGACTTTCAACCAGCTTAACAAAAAAAAATGTTTTAACCAAATCACCTACCCTGCCTTTAACTTCCTGTTTTTTAACTGTTGCATAAAATTAATATCACATTTGTGATCACGCTCACACTCTAATATTTAAGAAAACAGCACTGTTGCTTGTGTGATACATTACTTAACTATATAAATACAAAAAACAAAAACCCATACAGGGATATTGTTTTTGCTTTCATAACTTGAATTATAGGGTCATTCTAACTAGGGCTGGGTATCGTTCAAAAAATTTCGATATCGATACCTTGACTTCGATACTGGTTCCTGAATGACAGTTTTTTCGATACCAATTGTATAAAATCCATTTTAACAAGATTACATTACCTCAAAAAAATTTTATTTTTTATTTTTTACAGACTCATCTCCTGAGCCACTGCACAATGGAACAAAATGTAACCAATACAATAAATCAGTACAAATAGTTTTAATAAAGTTAAAATAGTTTTCAGTGCAAAATGAACAGCATTAAGTCAGCATTTTTTAATACTCGTTGGAATTGAGGCAATTGGGCCGGTGCGTAAATAGTATCGAACTCGATACCCAGCTCTAATTCTAACGGCATTCTAATAGGCTTCATCACACAGTCAATGGACGCGTTTGTTTATTTTTTTGGAAAGTGAGTGACATACACAATAACGCCAGCTCGCATATTGTTAAAACAAGAATTATGACGATAAATATCGCACACCCCTACTCATATCCTTCGCTAAGTATGCAATGATTAATCTTGGAATATTGTTTCACCAATAAATACAACAGGGTTTGGAATCAAGAACAAGTTGCATTTTAAAAATAAATATAGAAACCAGAATGCAAAATAATAAAACAACAACAACAACAAACACAAGACATCTTTTTATTGCTTGTCTTGCAAGTGTTCAGCATGACTAGTGAAGTTTGATTCAAATGAATGAATCATTATGAGTCAGTTCCTTGGTCAAGAACACTCATGAATCAGTTGGTTTCAAACCGGTTTTTACTTAAGACTTAAATCAGCATTCGGCGTTAAATCACTGGTTGATCATGACATGATTTAATTTACCATTTAAAGTACAACTCCTTATTATTCCCAGGCTCAAACACCAACGTTTTCTTGTACCCAAGTCTTGCACTGTTGCACAGATAATAAAATCTATTATGTGCCAGTCCGGTAGTTCTTGTTTTTGCACTGGTGTGTGTAATCTAGTCTCGTCCACGGTTAACGTTGCTGTCCTTTTGCTATCTCAATTAAACAAACCCCATGTATTCAGCAAGGAGTGACCTACACAAAGTGCCATTGTTACCAGTGACATAAGGCGCATCTAGATCCTCACTTTCTCACTCGCAATCAGGCCAATGGTCACATTAGCATCGCTTTCAATGGGAGAACGGCCGCTAATGGCAGCATGTATCAAATCCCCTGCGCGGAGCCGCAACAGACGCGGAGATCGAAGGGGGAGGGAAACGCGCGACGAGAGGCTGCCACGTGGGACTCTCCGCAAACAACTCTGTTTTGCGACCAACTGACGGATGCAGGACTACAAGAGCATCTCTCATCCCAGATAAACGACCTTAGGAGTTTAATGAGCCACAGATGACTCGTTCTAAACCCGCTAGTTAATCCATCAAGTGCACTTATGTATGCTTCCTTCAAGTCATGTCAGAATTATCGTATATTTATGAGATGAGTGCTCGCTGAGCGCCACCACGATGTCGTAATTATCAGTGGAAAAACTGAACCAGACTTTGAGCAAGGGGTATGTCAATTAAGAATTTATTAATCATAATAATTTGTAATAGTGAATATTTACTGTATAACTTTGCATGCATTTTCTTGCCAGAATATACTTCTCAGAAAATATTGATATGCAATGAATAATTAATTGGCATATTATGAAATTCTATAACATTTTTTCATTGATTGACAGTCCTATAAAATACATACAGTATTAACACGCATTATTTGCTGTAGATTTTGTTGCACTGCTGTTAAAAAGCATCTTCCTTGAGAAGTAAAAAAAAAAAGAGAGAGAGAGAGAAAAAATATGAACTGGAACTGCCCAAAGTGTCCATTTCATTCAGACTAAAATCACATCTTATTATGATTTCCAAACTACGTTCATGCACATAGAGAAGCAATAAGATGTTGCAAACACAACTCTTGTGTGAAGCTGGCATAAACTTGGTGTGAAGGACCTCTAATAAAACTCGAATTTAATATGAATTGCTGTGGATTATGGACCGTGTTCAATGATATGAAAATAAAATCATATATATTGACTTCTGACGTCACTTTTTGTCTATTACATGATTTAATCATTCTCCAAAATGTGATCACAAAATAATCTTCCTTTAGGTACTTTTCTAGCAAACTGATATGCAATTAATCTGAAAAATTAATTGGGATATTATGACATTCATTGAGAATTCTTTATAACTAACAGCTTAATTAAATACATAAAATGTCAACACACATCATGTGCGGTTCATTTTGCTGCACTGCTGTTAAAAAGTTTCCTATCTTGGACGGGAAGTGAAAAAACACAAAGAAATACAGAACTGCTCAAAGTTCCACTGCATTCTAACCAAAATCATATTGCAATTATGATTTCCAAATGTCTAAGTAAGAAACGGCCAGGAAGGTTGGAGAATGTACTTCAGCACAAGAGGAAAGTGCTATTTTTGCAACCCAAATTTGGAGCATCCACCTATATTGGATTAGCGAGCGCACGTAACCAAGACAACTGCGGCCTTTAGCGGTCTTGGGGTTCATCCCTCCTCCTGGTCGGGTGGAAAGAAATTAATAAATAATAGGGAGGCGGAGGGCAAGGAGGGAGGCGACGTCTAGCCGATGAGTGGCGTGCAGCTGTGGTCGTTACAAACAGACACCTGCAAACAAAGGCCAGATAGCATCAACAGACATGCGTGTTAACAAGAGCCGGTAAACGATTCCAGAAACCAGATGGATGAGACTGACTACTTATGGGAGTTACAAGGAATTTAATGGCTCTGATTGGGATTTCTTTAAGAATTCTTTCCAAATTTTTGAGGAAGTTATTGTTACATTTAAACTTATTGCCATATCAGCTTCACAGGGTATTACATGGCAGCAGGGGCTAAAATTAACACTCACCAAGAGCCAAATGAGAGTAAAAATCAGAGTTGGTGAGTATATGAAACAGTGTTACTTACCAGTTGGCCGGTAACTTTTTTTTATTTTTTATATTAATTTTATTTAATTCTAACAATGCCTCAGAATGAAATGTGGTTTAGCGCGATTATCAAATCACAAAGAATGCGTTATAATTATACAAACTATCTTCTCTCGTGAGCCTCTCATTAGAGTTTTCAGTGTCTCATTCACAGTAAATTTTGCTCCACACAAACTCCATTTCTGCAAGTGACTGAGTTTGCGTCGCTTATAACGTTCATTTGAAAATGCGCCAAAAATTGTCCCATTTTTTTAATAAGAATAGTTTATAAATCTGTTGTCAACAAAAGAGAAGCATTAAAAAAAAAAAAGAAGTTTCCCTATGGTTATCAGCCAAAATAAAAGCCGTTTAAAAAGCCATGTTGTGCAGTAGAATGTATGTAATACTACTACTACTAATAATAAATTATGAAAACTTATTTTTTAAAGAATATTCACACAATATAAACCCTCTTTGTTTGCCAAAAATAAAGTTTGTTTTCATTTGATTAAAAGATAAATTAAATTACTGTGTTATGTATGATAACCAGAAAAATTAATAACAGAAAAATATAATTTGATAACCAGAAAAATTTAAAATACACAACAGAATAAAAAAAAATAAAAAAAAAACAAATAATTTTATAGGGCTATTGTAAAAATAAAATGTAATAAATTAAGTTGTTTTTATGCATTCAAATAATTAGACATGCTTAAACACAGAATTTGGTAACAATAAAACAGAACATGAGGGGGAAAAAATTATTTCATAGGGCACTAAAAATTTTATTTTTTGCTAAACTTTTAATATACTGATGTTAAATTGTATAGGCTTCATGATTTTAATTAATTAGACATGATTTTTGATTAATACAATTTAATTTAACCATTAAAAAAAAAAAGAGTCCAGAAAAATAAAAACTGAAAAAATGTCTTCCAGAAAAATTAAAATGGAAAAAAACGAATTTGTAAAAAAATTAAACTGAATTTGTAAAAAAAATAAAACAGATTTCATAGGGCCCTATCAAGGTGAACAACATGTTAATTAGAGTGGGAAAAGTAAATTAAGCTCGATAAACCCAGGTCAAGAATTTCTGATGTTGTTACACACAAGCTTTCCTGTGTCACTGACTAAACATGCAACCAACGTATTCTGGTTTTCAGTCATCTTCTGACTTATTCTCCATTGTTTTCAGTGTTAGTTCTCAGCATGCATGACATAATTTGCCTGTGGTGCAACATGACAGACCCAGAGTTTCCCATGTGTGTTTAGTTCCACGTCTAAGACAGGACATCCCACAATGTCTGCAACACCCATCCGGGGAAACATCCATTCAGCCAGTCCTCATCAGTGAACACTTCCGTTCTCTACAGGCCCTCCAGAAAACTTCCAATGCATTTCAAAAGTGTTTTGCTTCAGTGATGTAAAGGCAAATGAAAGGAGTACTAACTCAAGTAGTCCATTAAAACACACCAGTGAGGGGGTATTTATTCACCATTCACTTCAATAAGAGGCTCTCAATGGGGCAGAAACTTGACGTGACACGAAATAAAAACCCCAGAATTCATAGATCATCCCAAGGACGGATTTCTACATCTAGGTCATCTTTCTCATCTAATTTATAATTATGTTTCTGCAGATCAAAACAATCTTAATAGAAGAATCTTGAATCTATATAATCATATACAACACTCTCACACACTCATTTAATACAACCATTCACTTTAAAGTCAACATGAAATAGGTGTTTGCCAACCATCTACTTCCATAACGTGACGTTTTTGAGGTGTGCATTTTAAAATATTGAATTTTTAAATTTGACTGCATGATGTCCAATCTCTATACAAATGGTGGTTGGAGGGAAGGGGGCACAAATTAGAGTGCTTGATGACATAATGATTTTGATTTCATGTTGATGAAATTTTATGAATTTTTAGGTTCTTCAGATCATTGCGTTGGTTTATGGGTTCTTTTTATAGCACCAATAATAAACGTCTTCTAAAGAACCTCACAAATAAAAAGTTATTTTTGGAAATTACACCACTTCTCCTATGGTACAAGACTGGAAAAACTTCTGACTGAAATGTTTAACTTTCAAAAGTGCACCAAAAATATACCAATTACTGGGAGACGGTTCAACTGGCAGTTAAACAGCAGGTTGAGCAGTTGTTTCTTTTATCTTGTTGTGGTCTTTGTGTGCTGCTGTTTATCTTGGGTCTTGCTGTCAGCAAACAACATCTGTTGAACGTGGAGAACTGACCAACCCACCACCCTCTCAACTGCACAATTAAACAGTCTGACTTTAACTCAATTAATAAACTATTTGACATCAATGAGGTACCACCTATTTATTAGGGCCTGAGCATTATTGTGGCAGTAATGTGGCAACCAATCATACATAAATATACACAACTAATGCTATCTACCAAATTCTGATGAGAGGAATTTTATTTGTGCCAAATCTTCCATTCCAATCAGGGTTTCTTTTGTAATTACTAGTATCAGGCATTAACACAATGCATGTGACCACAGCGTCATAAAAACATCTTCATAAGATTAGAAGAGAATTCCCACAGCTGTTAGCTTTCTTTTAAAGTGATGCCATGCCAAGACCTAAGCTTCAGAATTTAACAGATTCAAAATCACTTTACAACAATGCAGCTATGAATAGAAGACATGATCGTTGGCATAGTAAGTTGTTGTGACTTTAGCCTTGGGGAATAATAGCAAAGGATATTCAATCAATGAGCAGACTTGCTCTGAAAGTGATTATCCTGTGAACAGATTGCATCATGTCAGAGGTCAAGCTTCCAGTGAATGGAGCTCATACGGACCCCCGCAGCAGGCAACGGACAGGCCCCTTTTCAAAACGCTGCAATAGCTCGATGTGTTTAGCAAGAACTGAGAGGAACTAAGTCAGTCACGGAGTAAAGTTAACTCAAAGGTTACCTGTCAAAAATGTCCCTAGCGGTATGGCAAGCATGCATGTCAACCGATTTCTGGAGGTGTAGATGTTATGACTCACATTACCCATGATAGTGACTTTTAGTACGTTGTTTGTAACACATTCTACTTTCATTTAGAATAAAACACTAGTGATCAAACAATATGCTTTTTAATAACCAATGCCAACAGAAATTTCTAGAAAGCAAAGTTAAATATATATATATATATATATATATATTTTACACAATGTTACTTCATTTAAAACTCACAAAACAATATCTGATAACAGAAAATGCGCAATTCATTGACAATACTTAAGATATTGGTACTGACACTTGGTGAACCACTGTTAATCGATTAAACACAATTATCGACCAGTGCTTACTCAACATGGCCAAATATTAGCCAAATAATAGTCTTAATGCGTCCATCACTAATAAAACACCTCAAAAGTCCTGCTGTTGTCAATTTTTGTCCACAAATAAAAAGCTTTACTAAGGCAAAATATGGTGGTGAATATCAATAATTAATAGTTCAGTCAGAAATATGGGTAGCTGACATTATAATCAATGTCACATGCGCCATCCAAAACTATTTTTAAACATATTATGCATTTTACGACCTGTATTATTTGAGAGGAACAATATCTCACCACAGCACTATTTAAGTGAAATGCAATAATAAGGTGATTGAGCCAGTTAAAATAAAAATAAATAAACCAAATAATGGCTGGTTACAGGTTCTAAAACATATACTTTCACTTCTAAATTCAAATAAATATTTGTAGTTCAACATCAAAATGTTACGTTTACATTTTAAAACAATATATTTGTAATTATCATATACGATCTTTTAGTATGACATACACTTATTAATAAAAAATATGTAAAACAAAAACAAAGTTCATATCCAGGTTATTAGTCAACTGCCCACATGTGAACACAATAGAACGCGTCACAAACGAATGGAACGTTAAAACATCGATTTGTTCGCGCGAATTCGCTTTCAATGCTAACGAAGACAAAGTGACGCGCAAAATCATTTCAAATACCGGTAACGGTATTCCGCTCAGAAGTGCGGTAACACTTGAGCAAAGTGTCCTCGAGCACAAAAGAAGTTGTTTGCTGGATTCGAGCACATGGCAGAAGCGACGGAGCGCTCGCGTTTCAATGATTCAGATCAAGAACGCCGTGAAATTCGACATGTGAACGACAACAAACAAGAATACTTGAGAAACAATACCGGAACCGAAGCTCAGCCTGATAACCGTCAACTTGCCTGTAGAAGGTTAACTTTCTGCGCTCCTCACACAAATGTAAACTCCACCGACAGCACAGAAAGCCCCGAACTGGATTTGGTTAACGTTACTCACATTCAAGCCGTTTTTCCGCTGAAGCGCGTCAGTAGTCGGAGCGTTCTGCCGCCTCAAACCGTTTCCTCCATCCGCGCTGCGCACAGATCACGCCGCACAGCAACGCTACCAAACCCCTTTGCCGTTGCCAAGGCAACAGACCCACTTCAGCCAATCATAACCCCTCCCCTTCGATATCTCCTGGCAACTGCTGCAGCGCGCGCGCGCCATTCCCCTCTAATTAATGTGTTTTCTCCTTTTCCTTAACATGAATTCTCCTCAAATTCTCTGTTGAATCTACTCTACCTAAAGTGCTGATTAACAGTTTAATTTGGGCTTTTCACATTTGAAATTGTGCATCTAACCCTGTGTTAAAGTAAGCCAGCATTATGTTGTTTCATGTTTCAAACTGGGTTATAGGTATAT
>NW_015537961.1:859847-875649 GCF_001515605.1 Sinocyclocheilus anshuiensis
TATATATATATAAAAATATATATTTTGTCCTCTGTTTATTTCAATCTAAGAAAATACATACACATAGGCCATGTCACATTAAAAAAAAATAATAATAATAATTAGTTGAACATATAACTCATTTGAATAAAAATCAGCAAGGAACATACTTACAATGTTCCAAAATATTACAATAGATTATTAAAACATAATAAATTATTAAATAATAAATAAATTAAATAATAACAAATTATTAAATCAGTATTAATATAGTTTTGATCTAGGCTACCCACATTTGCATTTAGCTTAAATGTAGGCTACTGTAAGTGTGAAGTGTAAATGTGTAAAATACATTTTGAAATATTATTTGGGTGTATAAAGGTTGAAACTAAATATATTTTCTATTTCGAAAATATATTTCGTTGAGCTTTGCTGTTTACAACATTTATTTTTTTTACATTTATTTATTTATTTCTTTTTGCCATATGGACAATGATGTGAAGTTGGTGTATCATCATTGGTTGTCTGTTCCTAAACAGCTAAATACATTTTTTAAACTGTATCGTTCCAAATACCTTTAGCATTGCAATTCAAAATTACAAGTGTGAAACGTTGTTTTACTCAAACTTAAAAATGGCTTTACCCCCAGTTTTAACAAGACAATAACCCAGGGTGAAGCGCAGTGTAAAAAGCCCTATAGTGTGAAAAGGGTTAGTGAGGTTAAACGCACTGTTAATGCCTAAAGTCCTTGTTTAATCAACAGTAAATGACTTTATAAAACAGGCCATATAGGGTCAATTGGGAAAGTTATTGTAGAGACTGTCACATATTTGTAACCTGTGACCTATCAAATACGTAAGCTTTGAATTAAACATTCTGAGACCGTAACAACTGTAAGATAGCATGACCACGATGTGCATATGCTCCATCTCACCAAAGTGCTGTTCTCACACGCGGTTGCAAAGGCAGTCGCACAACCCTGTTGAAAAAAACAGCATATACTGGTTAGGTATGTTTTGACGCTGGGATGCTGGTTTAAGCTGGTCCTTTGCTGGTTTATGCTGGTCCTTTTGCTGGTTTATGCTGGTCATGTGCTGGCAAAGGACCAGCATAAACCAGCAAAAGGACCAGCTTAAACCAAAACATACCTAACCAGCATATGCTGGTTTTTTCAACAGGACTTCTCACTCACGGCATGCAAGCGAGCACATCTTATCCTAACATGGCCTGAAAATGGAGGTAAGGTGTCTGGATTTCCTCTGTTTGAGCTACAGGCAAAGAAAACCACTGTATTGTTGATTGGCTGATTGATGATAAGGAGGTTTCAAGCACCACTGGCCTAGTACTTACATGCTATGAAACCCATAGTTTAGTGATAATGGCAGGGGATTTATTCCAAGAGGAATTCGGGTCATTGTAACAGTCTGTTCTTATGAAATTCAACACTTATCTGCTCGTTTAACTGGATGAACAGGATTTCTTAAGTCTTTTGCAATGGAACACATTCAAACAAACCCTTTCTGTTGTTGCCATTAACGTTAGCCGCTGATATGCTGATCACAAGGATGTCTACACATTGTTTTTTGCTCTTTAGATTGATTTATTAATTGCATCACAGTTAATCGATTACACAGGGCCATTTTATCTCCCAGTCTTGCATGAGAGGACTGCATGTGCTGTGTGTGTCTAGACAATGTCAACAACATATTATCACTTGTAAATTAAATGCTCTGTTTGTTTTAATCTGAAAGAGTGCATGCAGTCTTTGGTGTGTTATAGATGAGTTATTGTCTTTCAGAGCAGCTTTTTTCCCTCACATAAAACTTTGAGTGATCATGATTTTGTAGAGTTTGGTTTAGGCTTGGTGCTCAGGTTTGTGCATTAACAGTGATCTTAACTATTTTTTCCCTGTATTTTTAGGGGTAGTGAAAATTCTGGCATTATTTTCTCATCGTCATGTTGTTCCAAACCTGCTGTTTTTTTTTTCAAGTGAACACAAAAAATAATGATCTACAAAACAATGTTATTTATAACTAGATACTATTATAGTTTTTATTAATATTTTTTAAATTAGGTTTTATTTTTCAGTTTTCTATTTTTATCTGTGTTTTTGTCATTTTTATTAGTTTTGGGGGTCTGTATAGTGTTTAGCCTTTATTATTATTATTATTTTGTTATTTTAGTACTAATTATTATAAGTACTTCAGTATTTTAGTATTTAAGTTAAATTAAATTATTTTAACAAATATTGTTAAATTTTATTTCAAGTTGCGAAAATGTTTTTATTTACTCCTCATCGTGTTATTCCAAATGTATTTTTTAAAAATCTTCACACCAGTGTTATTTAACGATATATATACTATTATAGCTTTTAAGAATATTTTTGAATTCGTTTTTATTTTTATATTTCCATTTTCATTTTAGCAAGTTTTCATTTGAGTTTTTTTTTTACATAATGTCTATATATTTTTTTAGCATTTTTATTTCAGTTTTAGATATTTTAGTACATCAGGATAAACTAAATGAAATGTTGCTAGCAGAAATAATGTTTAAGATTTCTTTTTAAAAAGGTCATGTCAGATTTTAATCAAGAGAAACCAAAAACAGTCTTGATGTCTTTGATATTCAACATAAGCACTGACTGCAGAAAAAAAAATCTTTAAAAATTCTCCTCTTGTGTTCCACAGATAAATAACAGCATACACTCTAAAAAATGCTGGGTTAAATACAACCCAGTGCTGGGTAAAATAGGGACAAACCCAGCAATTGGGTTGTTTTGACCCAGCGGTTGGGTTAGTACCCAGAAGGTTGGGTTAAACATTTAACCCAACCGCTGGGTCAAAACAGCCCAATTGCTGGGTTTGTCCCTATTTTACCCAGCACTGGGTTGTATTTAACCCAGCATTTTTCAGAGTGTACTGTACGGGTTTGAAACCACATGAAGGTGAGTAAATAATGCTTTCATTTTTGGGTGAATTATTCCTTTAGGATAGGACTAAAAGAAAAGTTTTTTGATCCAAGAACACGCCCTACTAAGCAAAATCAAGGTCACTGAGAAGGACTATTATTAACATTACATCCATTCACATACGTCACGTCCTTTCAGTTTGCTGTAGCATCATGTTCCTGATCAGAGATATTCATAGAGCTAAGAGGCACTTTGTGAGATCCCCGTTCATAATGCCCAGAGATAATGAAGTTGCAGTACCAGCGGTTGGGAGACAAGATATAGCAATCCACTCTCCAATGGTTGGTGATCAGCCTTTAAAAAGACTTTTACTCTGTGCTGGTCTGGTCTTATCAGATTGAGGAACTAAAAGACTTGAAGGAGACCCAGTCTGAGCAATTGAGCTATGAAATGTTTTGGTCTGATTTTCCTAAGGATGCTTTTGAGCAATCATGTAAATAAAATAAAATGGATTTTTATTTGAGAATAAGAATGCGGATCAGATTTGTTTAGGAGGTGTTAAAGAGCCACCTGTTTGCCATTGGGCTTGGTGTTTGAACACTATTTGCAATGTTCCTAGATCAACATTCTTTGCTGGTCCTCGAATTACATTTCTATCAAACATTCGCAATGATTTCACTTATAACCTACAGACATAGAATCAGAAGCACATGATTGGTTGATAAAAATGTGGTTCAAGCTCTAAGACTAACCCTAAAATTCTGATTGGTCGATTAAAATGTTGTTCCAAGACCAACAAGCATGTTGATCCAGGATCAAAACTGAATATCTCAAATATCTTTCAACCTGGCTTCATTCTGGTTTGCAATTTTTCCAATTTCCACTTTTTCCAATTTTTCTGATCCAAATGACCAATTAATAAAAAATGAAGTCCCACCTTTCATATCTTTTTTTTCCTCTGAATATCCCATTCCATTCAGAAACACACCAAAGTATTAAAGTAAAATAGTTGTAGCATGTTGAGTCAAAACAATAGTAAATAAATAAAATAAAATAAAGTAAAGTAAATGTCCTATGATAGCTAGTAACTGTAAAACAGGGGAGTCAATGTTGTTAAATTAAATGGTTTCAATCATTAAAGTTCAGTTTCAGTAACATAAAATAATTAAGTGGAATTTAATTTTTTTTTTGTGAACAAATGAAATAAGTTCACAGTTCGTATATTATCATTGAATTTTCCATTTCACCAAATTATTTGAGTAAAATAGGTTGCATGTTGACTTGAAGTGGACATATTCTCTGTATTTGACTACTTTTTTATTATTATATTAATTAAATATATTAATTAATATATATATTTCATATTTGATATTATTATTCCTTATTTTTTCATTATTATTTCTTATACTATGTATTTATAAAATAATGATACAATTTATTAATCTAAATAGCTGACCAGGTTTACATTTTATAGCAAGTTGTATAATAATCTTTCATATCAAAACTGAAAGTGAAAGGAAAGGACATAGAGATGCACCATAGATGAAGTGAGCCGGGTTGATCAATGGATGAATGGTGTGTAAGGGTGTGTCCCTGCAGTCTGTGAGTGGGCGGTGCACCATGTGCATGTTTGTGTGTGCTGGTGTAGTGGTCAGATACCCTGCTGCTTTTATAGCCCATAAATCTGAGCAGGCCAGCGGCTGCTGTAGTCAGCTCACTGAGAGCCTTTCATGCAGAAAATGAATCAGATCATTTGAAAGTAAGAGCAAACGCCTCGCTTCACGCACACACACTGCATGTCTGCCTGGCCAATACATAGGCACTCCACTCCATTCCAGGCGGCTTTAAGCTAATAAAACACTCCATTAATGACGAGCATGGTTTGTTCACAACATACTTCCATCTCGCTTTCCATGATAGATGTTCTTGCTCTCGCGCACACATGGAACGCGCTTGTTGCTGTACTTAATCAAAACGAACTGTGACACTGTATCTGGCAGTGGAGGGTAATTGAATTAAAGCAGCTCTTTAATGCACTCTAGTCTGCAAACCCATCTCTGCAGTTTTCAATATCGCATTAAAGCGAGACGCCTTTCTGTAATTTTATCATCTCACATGCAAACTTGCTTGACCTACACGCCATCAGGAATAGATCTACTAACTTTTATGCATTTCCTCTTTCTGCTTCCACACTGCTGAATAAAATCACCTTCATCTCTCTCTGATCAAAATGTAATGTATCATAAAATGCTAGACTACGTTATGCTTGCTTGTGCAAAAGTCGCTGCCATGGTACTATGTGTTCTGGGTAGTTGCTAGGGCATCTGGTTGCCAGGGTGTTGCTATGCAGTTGCTAGGATGTTTTGGGTGGCTCCAAGAGTGTTACTAGTTGCTATAGTGTTTTGGGAGGTTGCCAGGGTGTTGTTGTGCAGTTGCTAGGGTGTTTTGAGTGGTTGCCAGGGTGTTGCTATGCAGTTGCTAGGATTTTTTAGGTGGTTCCCAGAGTGTTACAATATAGTTTCCAGGCCATCTGGGAGGTTGCCAGGGTGTTGCTATGCAGTTGCTAAGATGTTTTGGGTGGTTCCCAGAGTGTTTCTAGTTGCCAGAGTGTTTTGGGAGGTTGCCATGGTGTTGCTATGCAGTTGCTAAGATGTTTTGGGTGGTTCCCAGAGTGTTTCTAGTTGCCAGAGTGTTTTGGGAGGTTGCCATGGTGTTGCTATGCAGTTGCTAAGATGTTTTGGGTGGTTCCCAGAGTGTTTCTAGTTGCCAGAGTGTTTTGGGAGGTTGCCATGGTGTTGCTATGCAGTTGCTAAGATGTTTTGGGTGGTTCCCAGAGTGTTTCTAGTTGCCAGAGTGTTTTGGAAGGTTGCCAGGGTGTTGCTATGCAGTTGCTAGAGTGTTTTGAGTGGTAGCCACAATGTGATCATTTTGGATGGTTGCTAATGTGTTGCTCTGCAGTTGCTAGGGTGTTTTAGGTGGTTTCTAATGTGTCACTATGGGTGTTTTGGGTGGTTGCCAGAGTGTTACTATGTGTTGCCAGAGTGTTTTGGATGGTTGCTAATTTAGTTGTTTTTCAGTTGCTAGGGTGTTTTAGGTGGTTGCTAAGGTGTTACTATGCAGTTGCTAAGGCTGCACTATGGGTGTTTTGGGTGGTTGTCAGAGTGTTGCTATGTAGTTGCCGATGCGTTGCTATGCCGTTTTCCAGAGTGTTTTTGATGGTTGCTAAGGTATTACTACGCAGTTGCTGAGGTGTCGCTATGCAGCCAAAACATCTCAACTCCATATTTAGGATTCAAATTCAATGTTTGTAAAATACTAAAAGACAAAACACAATATATGTCTCACTAAAATGAAAATCCAGCAAAAACACACAAGCCGCCGCCTTCACTGTCTGGCAGTTTAAGAGCATTTACATAGATAAAGGCGTGAGGGCAGCCAAACTGGGTAAACAAGAACTATTTGCATTCACCTGAGGGCAAGTGCTGACTAACTGTGGCACTCTCATTGGCCATCTGCTTTTCTTTTCTTGTCTTTCTAAAAAATAAACACCGTATGATGTCAGTTTTCATATTATTGTCCCATAGATTGGTGCTCGAAATAGTGTGTAATATAGCACTTAAAATATTGATTCTGATCACATTTCGTTTTTGTGTGTGTGTGTGCGTTTTTGTGACATATGAGGACACAAATTTGTATAATGACATGGGTATGACATAGGTATTACAAGGAGAAGGTGACTTATGAGGACATTACCCCATGACATTACCCCATTTTTCAAAACGCTTATAAATCATACAGAGTGAGTTTTTTTGAGAAAGTAAAACTGCACAAACTTTCCTGTAAGGGGTAGTGTTAGGTGTAGGGTTGGTGTAGGGCAATAGCACATACAGTTTGGAATGGAATGTCCCCACAATTCACAAAAACAAACATGTGTGTGTGTGTTCTTTCGGCGGTCCTTGGGGTGGGTTGTGGGTGGAGGGGTTCTTTGTTGTTGTTCATTTTTGTTTCTAGTTTTTCTCCTGATCAGACACCTTATCTCATTTTGAAACTGATGTAATACTTTTTTATATGTCTGCAAAAATTCAATAAAAAAATATTGATTCTGGTTGGATGACTTTTGGAAAGAATATTATTCATAAAAATTATCTTTTCAAGAAATGCACAAATACACACACACCCATAAAACAGAGACGCACATGAGTGAGACCATCGAATGTCGACTCAAGCAGTCTGCGTTTGGACGGCTCACGGCATTGACAGGCTCTCTGTTCCTCCAGATGTGAAGTGTGGATGGATCTCCACGGGTGGCGTTTGCCTGAAACAGAGAGCCTTATTAAACACTGTGACAGTGGAGTGTGTTTGCTTACAGAAGCCCCGTGTTTGACAGCCCTTTGTGTGTGTCGGGCCTTTATGAAATGTGTCAACAGCTCCTGCTTGACTCTTATCTGTGCTGATAGACACATGACGGTAATAAAACACTCGACATGCGGCGCAAAAGACGTAGAAGCTGCGGTGCAATTAACCCACAGTCTGGGTTTGATTTGGCCTAGATATACAGAATAAACAAACTATTTGTTGTCATATTGATGTTGGTTAGTGATATATAGACTTGCTCCTAAAGGTTATAAAGCAGTATAATAAGATGAAAGTGCAGTTCAACCTGCTACATATCTTGTGAAATGAGCAGTGCTGGGTAGTAACTGATTACTTGTAATCTGGATTACGTAATCAGATTCCAAAAATTACTTGTTGATTATATTACATTTTAAAATACGCATAATCAGACTACAGTTACTTTTTTATTGATTACATGATTATATATTATTCACACAACAGCAATATATTATTCAGCATTTATTGATTCTCACTAATTCTTCTTTTTCATCTTTTAAATTTTCCTTTCCGCTTATATACATTCAGAAAGTTAGTCTTTCAGTTTTGTTGACATTCACTAGTCAGGTAACTATGATCACAGAGACAATTGAGAGGCCACACGGCATTTGACTACTGGATTGAAAAAACATTTCAGTTTTAAGAAGTGTTTTCTCAACATTCCATCAAATACTGATGAACACTTACATTTTTGTTTGAATTATCACTCAATTTCAGTTATTTAACAATGTATTACTTTGCCTACGGAAGGCTTCCTGTCTTTCAAACACATTAAAATGCACAAATTCACATTAATTCTCATTTACATGTATTCTCAAACTTTTTTGTCAGCCGAACCTCTTTGTCACGTTTATGTTCTGTTCCGTTTTGGTTTAGTTTTCTCTGTATTTCTGTTCCCCTGCATTAGTTCCCTATTTTTTTCCCCTAATTGTTAATTGGCTCCTGTTCTGTTTTCATCTTGATTACGTTCCCCGTGTATTTAAACCCTGTGTTTTCCTCAGTTCAGTGTCTGTTATTGTTTTGTGCCTATGTGGTTGTTCTGTTCTCCCTGTGGATTTATTAAAATTACTTTCTTGGACTCTACTCCTTCGTCTTGCGCTTTATACTGGACAGGACAGCCCGTGACAGAATAGCAGATAGTGAACTGAGAAAGACACAGGGTTTAAATACATGGGGAACAAAATCAAGATGAAAACAAAACCGGTGTGGAGCCAATTAACAACTAAGGGAACCAACTAGGGAACTAATGCAGGGGAACAGAAATACAGAGAAAACTAAAGCAAAATGGAACAGAACAGAACATAAGCATGACACTATTTCACCAAATACATTTGCTTGAAGTACCTCTGAGATTTTAAGGTTATAAGATAAAAGTAACACATGTGCATGTGTTATATTTGTTCTCTGACGTTGATTAATGGTCACATGACATGCAGGTAAACAAATACAAATATTTCACCTTTTCTGGTAAGAGGTTTATTTTACAACATTTTACATTCTTATGATTTAAGTAATTATTAGCTTTTCATTAAACTCATAAAGCCCCTGCAGTTCCTTCACAAACCCCAGTTTGGGAAACCTTGATGTAATGTTTAATGCACTTTATGTTGTGAATAACAACAAATGTAATTTTTTTCTTTCTCTTTGTGTTTGTATATCAATATAGTACAAGATATAACTATTTAAATCAATGTGATAAACGAGTTAGGTCAAAAGTAATCTAAAAGTAATCAAAAAGTAGTCTGATTATATTATCTAAAATGTGCAATGTAATGGATTATGTTAACAACTACAATTGTTGTCATGTAATCTGGAATCAGTAACGGACTACAATTTGTAATAAATCTGCACTGGAAAACAAGGACAGTGCAACAGTGAAAAATGAAAACGCATAATGTGACAAATACATCCTGCACATTGTGACTTGATTAAAAACCGTTCCTTTAAGACTTTACGACTCAGACTCGTTCATTTTTCACTTAATTAGCTTCCAAAGGTGTTCACTGGCCTGTATGAAATGACCAATTTACGGAGGTAATAAAACAACACAGGATGAATGGGCTGATCTGATGCTATTGTGACACATGTAGAACACCTTAGCAACTGCACAGCAATGTGCTAAAAAAATCTGAATACCTTAGCAACCACATACCAATGTCATAGAAACCATCTTGCACTGTGGCAGCCAGTTTGTAACCACCCAGAATGCCATTAAATGTGCATAGCAACGCCATAGCAACCACACTGCAACATGTTAAAACCAATCAGAACACCTTAGCAACCACTTAGCAACATGCAAAAAAATCGGAATATCTTAGAAACCACCTAGCAATGGCCTAGCACCCATCTTGCATTGTGGCGGCCAGTTAACAACCATCCAGAATGCCCTAGCAACCGCATAGCAACACCCTAGCAACCACATAGCAACATGCTCCTCAAACCAATCAGAACACTTCAGCAACTGCATAGATATGCCCTAGCAATGATCTTGCATTGTGGCAGTTAGCAACCATCTAGAATGCCCTAGCAACCCCATATCAATACCCTAGCAATCACATAGCAACATACTAAATCCAATCAGAACACCTTAGCAACAGGATAGAAATGACCTAGAATTATCTCGCATCGTGGCGGCCAGTTAGCAACCACCCGAAATTCCCTAGCAACCAATCAGAACACTTTAGCAACAGACAGATATGCCTTAGCAACCATCTTGCTTTGTGGGAGCCAGTTAAAAACTATTCAAAGTTCCTTAACAACGCCATAGCAACACCCTAGAAACCAAATTGCAACATACTAAAACCAATCAGAACACTTTAGCAACAAACAGAAATGCCCTAGCAACCATCTTCCATTGTGGCGGCCAGTTTAAAAGTATTCTGAATTCTTTAGCAACTCCATAGCAGCACCCTAGCAACTGCATAGCAGCACCTTAGAAACCAAATTGCAACATATTGTACATCACCCTAAAACCAGCACACCTGCACAGAAATGCTTTAGTAACCATTTTGCGTTCTGGCATCGAGTTAGCAACCACCCCAGAGTGCCCTAGCAACCACCTAGAAACGCACAGTATGTTTTGCATGGACAGTGCAGAGATTTTCATGAGAAGCTGTGGTTTGTGATTGTTTGCGGGACTCTCAGTGGTGTTTGGTAGAGGGTAGCAGTGCTGTTCCCCTCCCCCACAGCCTCAGGCACAAGTGCACTCTTGTGTTGTGGGACAATAGTGATGCTGTGAGCCGCCGCTGTCTGTCACTGGCACCATCAGCCCCAGCGTGGGCCGCAGCACATGCTAAAGCTGCCATCAGTCTTCTGATGGAGAACTTCACACCCCACACAACTCCACACACCACTGACAAATCAGTCCACATATCACATGTGTGTACACGTGGCTGTACCTGAGAATATCTAGTAGTGAGAAGTCTCTCATTTCTCAGTTGTTGTTACTTAATTTAATGTTTAAAAACTTTATGCGTGTGCTTTAACATATATTTATTCCTTTTTTTTTTTTTTTTGTACAAATGGACTAATTTGAGTCTATTTTTATTTCTCCAAAGGGATTTTGGGAGAAACCTTTTATTAAACATGATGTTATTAAAGATTTGAAAAACAGTGAATCTGTGAGTTTGTCAATGAAAGATTTAATGATGTATATTATCAAACTTAACTGAATGAACCAAAGGCAGAGATAAAGTTGATACTTAAATGAAATATATTTAAGAACTTAAGAAAAATCACTAGTGAGAAGTCTTTGATTTCTTAATTTTTCTTCTTAATTAAATGTTTAAATACTTTATTTTTGTGCTTTTTTCTATTTTTTAATTTTGTATTTATTTTTGTTACTATTTTCTGTAAAGGAATAAATATGTAAAGGAAATATTCAAGATATAATGCATCTTTTTTCTGTACAAATTCTTTGTTTAAACTTTTGAAAACAATAAATATAGAGTAAAAAAATTAGCAAATGATCCATAATTTCTTAATTGTTTCTACTTAATTTAATTTTTAAATACTTTATTTTTGTTTTATTATTATTCATTTTTGTAATAGAAAAAGGAAATATTCAAAATATAAAGTAACATTTTCTGTACAAATGCTTTGTCTAAACTTTTACAATAAATAGAGTTGAAAAAGTTTTTTCAAAACCAAATGACCTGAGCTGTGCTATGCTATGCAAAATATATAAACGATACTTCTATAAACCATTTTCTTACCACATTCTCTTACCGTATATGTCAACAACTGACCATTTTTAAGTCTACTTTTACTTTTCCAATAGAATTTTAGGTGAAACCTTTTATGATATTATTAAAGATACAGAGTGAGTTTGTCAACAAAAAGTACAGAAAATACAAAGAAAAACGAATGACACCTAAATGAAATAAAACTGAGGACTGAAGTCTCCTGAGCTCTCAGAGAGCCACATCTGAGCAATAAAATGAAGATCTGAAGATTATAGTAAAATAAAGTATGAGAAAATACAAATCAAGCCTATCATTTCTATGCATTTATGTGTGTGTTTTAAGGTGAAGTGCAAATGTAAGTGTGAAAATGTACAGTAGGGTGAACACACACAGACCCTGAATGAGGCGCAGATGCGTTGATGAGTGTGTTTTCCTCATGGCTGGGTGTGTGTGTGTGACCTCTCGCCTGCAGGGAACCGGTCTGTGTGTGTGTGTGTGTGTGTGTGTGAGGAACGCGTGCCGCCTCACTGAGCAGTGCCTAATGAAGCGAGTAGTGTGTCCGTAGGGCAGACGGGCCTCGTGTTCCTACGCAACCAGGAGTCATGGGGAGGTGGTGATACAGCGAAAAGGGGCTACGACTGCTGCTGCTGTTTCTCCATAACAACACACACTTCCGCTGCTGCCTTAGCCAACCCATTGTCATCGTCTTTCTTTATTTCTCCTGCTTTTCTAGTCAGTTTTTTCTTTTTCCTTTGAATGTCTCGCAGATGCCTAATTTGAACAAACTTCTTACTCTAAGTATTGCATGCATGCAACACCCTAGCAACCACCTAATGCCCTAGCAACTATAATGGACACCCCAGCAACTGCATGGCAACCACTGAGAACACCTTAGCAACTGGTTAGCAACGCCCTGGCAACCACTATCAACATCCTGGCTTTGTGGTGGTGAGCTTTATATTGACAATATTTTCTAAAATCTAAAAATATTGTTAAAAAAAATTGATAGACCAGGGTGCAGTGCTGTTATTGTTAAAACTGTTAAAACTATTACATTAAAAATAATTGCCTTGGCAAGGAACTGAAATAAAATAAGTTGAAGTTGAAGTACTAAATATACTAAAACTAAAATAAAAATAAATTAAAGCTAAATAGATTATTATTATTATCATTAAATAATAATTATAATAATAATGTCAAAAGCATAACAAAATACTCAAACTTAAACTACAATTTTAATAAAAAATTTAAATATATAAATAAAAGCTAATTCATAATATTATTTAATTATTAATTGAATAAATACTAAAATAGTTTAGAAATATTAGCTACTAATATTTGGCCAAGGTGGATGAACACTTTGATAACTTTGATGGACCAGGGCACAATGTTGTTATTGTTAGCTAAAACTAAAACTATTATTTTTTTTTTTTTATTTAAATAAAGCTGAAATAAAATATAAATATAAGATGAAAACTTTAAACGATTTTAACTTTTGGTTTCAAAATGAAACGAAAATTAGAAATTGTGAAATTTTGGCAACTAACTGAAAATTAGTTGAAGTACTAAAACTGAAATAAAACAAAAACTAATAAAAAAATAAATGAAAAACTAACTAAAATTAAAAAGAAAAATGAAAATGTACAAAGATAAAAGCTAATTCAAAATATTAACAAATGCTATAATACTATAAACATTCGATTAAAATACTACCGAAATAACACTGGTGGAAGAACACTACATTTCCCAGAATGCATTGGTGCATATCTAAGCCTCAAAATACCAGCGTGTCACAGTATTTTCCAAAAAGTGCTGTAATGCACGTACTTCTTTTAATTTGACAGCATCTAATAAAACAAAGCACATGCTGAAAACTTCAATGCAACAGCTAAACTGCACTCCCCCCACTCACCATCATGGACAGCACTGTGACTGCAGTGGAGTCATTCAGGTTCCTGGGCACCACTATCTCTCAGGACCTGAAGTGGGACACTCACATAGACTCCATTGCAAAAAAGGCCCAGCAGAGGTTGTACTTCCTTCGCCAGCTGAGGAAGTTCAACCTGCCACAGGAGCTGCTGAAACAGTTCTACTCTGCCATCATTGAGTCTGTCCTGTGTTCATCCATAACTGTCTGGTTTGGTTCAGCTACCAAATCAGACATCAAGAGACTACAACGGACAGTCAGGACTGCGGAAGCTCCTGTCGTCAAGTCAAATTCCTTGTGTGTGTAAACATACTTGGTAATAAAGCTCTTCTGATTCTGATTCTGATTCTGAAAACAAGAACAGAACAAACAGCACAGATGGAATATAAAAACACAAACCAAAGTTTAACCAGAATGCATTGCAGTGATGTTTGAAAGTGAATTCATTAACACATACATTCAGAACAATATAATTTTTGTATGGTAATATTTCAACATTCACAAATAAGAAATATTGCAATGCTTTCAAGTCTTCGTTCTATATGTTGTGGCCGATTCAAATTCCCACTAATGCATTGAAAGGGAGCCCGTTCTTTAATTCTGAATGTTGCGCAACTGCTAGTTTAAATAGTTAAGAAAAACACATTTGAAAACAGGACAAATGTAAAGCATTAGCATTCAATCAGCTGGTGGTTTTTACGTTATCAAAGGCTTCAGCCCACATGATAGACTCCCATATGCCTGATTCACAGTCGAGTCCTTCTCTGTCTCGAGGGTTTTGGTCAGCATATGTGTCTCTCTCCTAAATGCTCTGGGACAGTCTGAGGAGGTCAAGAAGTGACCCAGTAATGGCCAGTCTGTCATCATGATCCTTCTGCTCTGGCAAACTCACATACTGTAAAGAGCAGCCAATATCATTGAAATATTTTGAACCAACATAGTAATATCTGAATGCACATTTGAACTATTTTCCCATTTGATATGCCAAAAAATGCCCTTATTATGAAACTATTAACAAATGTCATATTTGTGCCTTCCCAAAGCCCATATAAGAAATATAAATCACAAATGAGGTGTCTTTAATATCTCAGTTAGTTAGATTAATAGATTAACAGGCAAAGCATTCTGAGAAATTAAGTGTTATTCCACCCTGGGCCACAAAAGTGAATGTATTAGATATGATGGAATATATAAACTAAAATATGTGTAAATTTATAAAATACAATTATGCCAAATCAGGGATATTAAACCAATACACTTTTTTCAAAACAAGCCTTTCTCAAGCCATAATTGAAATTCTGTCTTGACTAACTTTGCTTTTCTAGCTAAAAACTTTCTACAAATTTGAAAAGCACTTCTATATTCTGTTTGCTACACTGTTAAAAAAATGTCTCACTAATTTTCAGTTGCTGCTTTAAATTTTTAATTGTCAGATTAGCTAAACGAGTCATTTCATCTTAAATTATAATAAACTGACCTTAAAAAAAGAGTTTAATCTCATGTAACTTGGTTAAATTATTTTGGTGAGTTAAAGTAATGGAAAAACACATGTTGCCATGACTTATTGATCAAATTCAATTCATATTGATCTGAATGATTAGAAGAGATCTCGCCCTGAGATCTCAATGTCTCAAACTGTGCTCAGATTGCAAAGTCTGCGATCAAAAACCAAAGATTTCTAAGCAAATTCTCCTAAAACCATATTATCTTTATATTCAAGTGCATTCACTGTAAAACCGAAGAGTGCAATTATTAAATGAGTTAATTTCACTCAAATATTACTGAATGTTCATTGTACTTAATAGAAAAAAGTTAGAAAAACTAAATATCTGATTATATTAATTTATTAATATTTTAATGTACTTGCTTTATTTATTTATTAAATGAATGCTTTTATTTAGTCAATATTTTAATTAATTTCAATTGAAGTATGTAATATTTCAATTAATATGTTTGTGTACTAACAGAATCAAAATATAAAGTTCTACTAATTTAATATTTGAGTTTGTTAATTAAAAAATTATGTTACTCATTATATGCCAACATATATATATATACACACACACACATGTTGTGTTTCCATGTTTTATGGGGACATTCCATAGGCGTAATGGTTTTTATACTGTACAAACTGTATGTGCTATTGCCCTACAGCACGCACGCACGCACACATTATAATAAAATATGCATATAGTAATGTGTGTGTATATATATGACAAATTTTTTATCATTATAAATATTATTCCTCTAAAAAATTTAATTTGATTGAAGTTGTAACTTATTAAAAGTCTGGAAATAGCATTAAAATAATATAATTATGCATTAGGGTTCTGTATTCTGTATGTTCTGTATGCCAACATTTTTATTCACACACACACACACACACACACACACACACACATATATATATAT
>NW_015537961.1:875739-884523 GCF_001515605.1 Sinocyclocheilus anshuiensis
ATATATATATATATATATATATATATACTGTAACTGTATGCAAAAAAAATTGCATACAGTTACATAAATATTATTATGCCAGACTACATATATTGTAGTCTGGCATAATAATATTTATGTAACTGTATGCAATTTTTTTTGCATACAGTTACAGTATATATATATATATATATATATATATATATGACCAATTTTTACCATTATAAATATTATTTCTCTAGGAAAAATATAATTTGTTTTTAAAAGTTGTAACTCATTACAAGTCTGAAAATAGTAACAATAATGATATATTTTACAGTGTTCTGTATTCTTACTGTATGCCAGCATCTTTATTTCTGAGACAAAGCAGATAAATACTTCAAGATACTTCTCTTCAAAAGTTATGAAAGTGTGACCTGTGAGCAGTAAGGTCTTACTCCCGGTGTAAGTGTGTCTGCTCTCGGATCAGGGTTACGGTTAACGGATGAAGCGGCGCGGTCAGTGTTGTTCTATTCTTAGTATTCGCTGAGACTCGGCTGGGCAGGAGAAGGTGCGAGAACCTGCTGCCAGCTCCCACCGCACTGATCAAACCGCACCCAGCTGCGGGGCCCATCGGCCATCTGTCCCCGAGATACAGAGCCGGCCACAGCCCCGAGAGCGGCAGCGAGGGCCCTCTAACACTCAAGCTGAAAGGAGGGGGGCTCGTTCTCCTAGCAACTGGTCCTTCTTTTACATGTGTTTTAGGGGGTGTAGTGTCCTTGTGGCAGGCCGCACTCGCTTTCACTGTCCTATTTATGGTAATGAGCCATCTGCCCTTTCTCTGGCGGGGGAGTGTCTGTGACGGGACAGACAGGGGTGTCGGGACGTTTGTGCTGTAGTGCTCATTTCTGTCTTAGCACGTAGCAGACGGACTTGTTGATTCGCTGGAAATGGAGGTAAATGAGCTGTGATGTGATGCTCGTTGTGTTCAGACTTATTAATTTATTTAAAAGAAAACATTAAAAATGCAATGCGTGCAGACAATGACTTAAATACACCTCTTTTATCAGGAATTTTACACTCCAAATTTCCATGACAGTTTAATTATTATTTATTATTATTTTTTTTTTTATATATATATATTAGGGATGCACCGATACCGATACTGGTATCGGTATCGGGCCCGATACTGGCTCACATGCTGTGTGGTATCGGCGTTTGGTATCGGGGCATTTTAACGAGTACGAGTACGAGTACAGGAGGCCAGTGTCGGGCCGATTTAGTTTCCCTACCTCTAACACTAGCTTGCTCTATTCTTTTTCTATTCTATCTGTTTTTCTTTGTATTTATTATATCATTTTTTAAAAACCTTGCTATGTGTACTGCGTTAAGCTAACTGAGACTTGTTATAGCACTTGCATATCATTGGTCTTTTGTTGATTTTGATTGCTTCCATTGTCCTCATTTGTAAGTCGCTTTGGATAAAAGCGTCCTAACTGAGACTTGTTATAGCACTTGCATATCATTGGTCTTTTGTTGATTTTGATTGCTTCCATCGTCCTCAATTGTAAGTCGCTTTGGATAAAAGCATCTGCTAAATGACTAAATGTAAATGTAAGTAAAACAATTGAAAGTGGGGGGAAAATCTCATTATGAAATAGATGTTTTTCTCCAATGCATGTTGGCCACAATTATTGGCACCCCTAGAAATTATGAGTAAAATATCTCTGAAGTATATTCCCATTTTTTTTTAACACACCAGATTGACTACATTGTCCAGCCATGACTTCCTGTTCCACAGGATTATAAATATGAGGAACACAAAGGCTACCTTCCGTTAATCATCCATCACAAGGAGTAAAACCTACGAATATAGCTCTGATGTGCAGAACAAGATTGTTGAGCTTCACAAAATAGAAAGTGTCTGTATGAAGAGCTAAAGCATTGAAAATCCCCATTTCCACCATCAGGGCAATAATTAAGAATCAACTAAAGATGTTATAAATCTGCCTGGAAGAAGACGTGTGTCTATCTATATCGTCCTGATGCACGGTGAGGAGGAGAGTTTGGGTGGACAAAGACTCTTCAAGGACCACAGCTGGAGAATCGCAGAGATTAGTTGAGTCTCAGGGTCAGAAAGCCTAAAAAAATAACCAAACAGCCCCTACATCAGCACATGCTGTTCTGGAGGGTTTCAAGAAAAGTCCTCCTCGCTCATCCAAAAACAAACTCCAGCATATTCACTTTCAGAACTGGAACATTTATTTATTTACTTTGTTATTATCTGCATAATTTATTATATTTTATATATACTTTACTATATGCATATTTTATTATAATGTGTGTGTGTGTGTGTGTAAATATACACGTACATAAATTAATAAATACATTAAAAAATTATTAATCAATAAAATAATTAAAATAATTATATTAATTAAAAATAATAAAAATATTTATATATATTTTTGTATATATATATATTTATAATTTTTTTCATTCATAATCTGAGACTTTGTTATTTGTCATTTACCCGTTACAGACCTATTAATAATTTTGCACATTATTGGGCCTATACATTTTAATAAATGTATTTTTATCAATAAATATATAGCTTTATTTTTGGTTTAATTTTATGGGCATTTTTGTTACTTTTGCACAGTTCTGGTTCCGTGTTGGTCATCACTTGAAGTCCAGTAGTAGATCTGGTGCTTCACTGAAAATGGGCTTTATTGATACACTCATTCACCACAAATAACCAGCAACATCTCACAGTTTACCTTCACACCTCCCCGTCACACACTGCGAGTGTGTCATACTGCGGCCCACACACACACACATGCAAACACTCAGGCCAGGGTGCATGCTGGGAGTCAGAGGCTGTTACTGAAGGACTAAAGTTCTGCTTCTGTTTTTGAGGGAAATGATAAATAAGGAAGTCTCAGATGATGAGATTTACTGTATTTTCAAGTTATTGTATGTGAAATGCTTTTCAAACGTTTTTAGAGTAAATTAAATAAATAAATAAAAAGCATCACATCACTGACCCTAAAGAAAAAACAATAAGGTTTCATTTGTTAACATTAATTAACTAAATTAGTTAACATAAACAATACTTACACAGCATTTAGTAATCTTAATGTTAAGTTCAACATTTACTAATACATTATTAAAATCAAAAGTTGGATCTGTTAACATTAGTTAATGCACTGTGAACTAACTTGAACATGAACATTTTAATTAACTAACATTAACAAAGATGAATAAATGCTGTAAAAGAGATATTGCTCATTGTTAGTTCGTGTTAGTTAATGCATTAGCTAATGTTAACAAATGACACCTTATTATGAAGTGTTACCTAAAAATGCTTTACTATTTTTTTTTAGAAAATTTATATATATATACATACATACATACATACATATATACATATATATATATGAGAGAGAGAGAGATTTAATGAGTTACTTTTAAAATTAAATGTTTTTTAGAGAAATAATGTTTATAATTTATCATAAATGAAAATACACAAGCATAAATTAGTAATTATTTCAATACATCAGTAAACTAATTCAATAAATTACTAATCAATAAATGAATTAAAATAATTATAATTAAAAATAAGTGTGTATATACAGTATATATATATATATATATATAGAGAGAGAGAGAGAGAGAGAGAGAGAGGCCTTATTTGCTTTTGATAATTGTATAATAAATAAAAAGAAAACAAATAGATAGAATACAAAAAGATTAGAAAAGCTAGTGTTAGTTGTTTTTTTTTTTCAATGAAAGGTTAGAATTTTGTGAATTTTTTAATGAAAGGTCAAAAAGATAAACAATGCAGATTTATTTTCACAGCCGCCTTTGCTCATATTTACCAAGGGTGCCAATATATATAAATTAACACACACACACACACACATATATATATATACAGTATGTATGCATATGTATGTATGCATATATGTACTGTATGTATGTATATATAAAAATAATGTCTCATGAATTCAGATGTGAGCAAATGCAAAATGTGCTGTTTTCCATCCTCACTAGCAGCTCCTCTCAGACTGTATGAGAAAGTCCCTTGGCGTCGTGCTGACGCTGAACTCATTTCTATGGCAACTGATGTAGATACATGGGAAGTTGGCTATACTGAACAAACGGATCAGATTTCATCCCTAGCAAAATAACAACGCAGACAGTCAGTCCTAAAGATCAGAAATGAACAGCAAATGGCTTTGGGTGCAGAATGTCACAAAGGTTTGCATCTGTGTTCATCACAGTCACTTGTGTGTCACTACGTCATTCGGATCACACATTACTGAAACACAATCAAATGAGCAAATATCAGTCCTGAGAAAAACCCTCCTAAACTGAGACGTCTGACATAGTCCTCAAAGAAAAACAGACTAAAACACAGCTCACTAGTGCATCTTCATTAAAGAAAATGGCTTCATGTGACCGAAAAGCTAAGTGAAGACAGTGATGTTCATCTAAAGGCTGAACATTATGAATACAACTTCAGCTACAAATATGCCAGACATCTATAATCAGTTTGCTCAAACACTTTGTTCAAATGTTTTAAAAGCTATTTCACAGCATATGGAGTGCAATACCGCACTTAACTGCTCTGAATGTCATGGCAATAAATAAATAAATAAATATATTTACAAATAAAATATAAATATTTTTAATAATATATATATATATGTAATATTTCTTAAAACAAATTTATTCAGCAAGGATGCATTAATTTGATCAAAAGTGCCAGTAAAGACATTTATAATGTTACAAAAGATTTCTATTTCAAATAAATGCTACTCTTTTGAAATTTCAATTTATCAGTGAATCCTAAATAAAACATTTTTCACAAAAAAAATGAAGCAGCACAACTGTTTTCAACATGGATGATAATCAGAAATGTTTCTTGAGCAGCAAATCAGCATATTAGACTGATTTCTGAAGATCATGTGACACTGAAGACTGGAGTAATGATGCTGAAAATTCAGCTTTGCATCACAGAAATAAATTACATCTTAAAATATATTCACATAGAAAACAGTTATTCTGAATGGCAATAATATTTCACAATATTTCTGTTTTTACTGTATTTTTGATCAAAAATATGCAGCCTCGGTGAGCAGAAAAGACTTCTTTCAAAAACTGTTTTTTAAATCTTAAAATCGACCACAACCTTTTTTTTTGCATAAAGTTTTATATTTCCATAAACATTTTTCTGAAAAATAAAAGCCACTGTTATGACATTTTGTTATATATTTGTATATTTTTGTTGTCCCTGTATATGTGTTATTTTAAGAGGGGAATGACTCTCAGAGCAGACGGATCAATAACCGCGTCAGACTCAACATACATCCAAATGTGTTTCAGATCAAGTCTCAGACGTCCACAGAGGAAGACAGTGAAGGTGGAGGTTCTTCAAGGACAAAGACGAGCTGTTTAGGGTTACAGAAAGTCAGGTTTGAGCTAAACACATTAGATTAAGCGGAGTAAAAACACGCTGTCCGGGAGAAGCCGACAACTGTGTCTGGACTGGTTTGAGAGCAGCGGCCAGACTGATAGCATCATGAGGGCAAGTGATTTTTACATGATACGGTTGTCATGGCAGCGGCCTAGATCACGCTAAGACAGTGGAGCGGCGAGTTAGAGGAAAAAGATGATTAAGGCCAAGAATAAATAACAGAAACTTTTGACCAATGACAGCGGATTCCACATTTAAAACATTTTCAAATAAAACATCATCTGAATAAAATGTGAGCAGAATTAGCCTGTACAATTGTTGCTGTTGCAATACCAGGGCATTGTTATTCGGTTGCTAAGCATTCTGAGAGGTTGTTAGCACGTTGCTATGCAGTTGCTAGGGTGTTCTGGGTGGTTGCTAGGCGGTGGCTTACTGTGCCAAAGTCAAAAGCCCCAACAATATGCAAAATTCTTTACAGTTCGGATTATGAGTAAATGACAAATAACAAAGTCTCAGATTATGAAAAAATAATTTTTTTAAATTATTTTAAATTATTATAATCATTTGTTATTTGATTATTTTATTGTCTGCATATTATTTTCAACATTCAAAATATTTTACAGATAAAACATTGTCTGAATAAAACGTAAGTCGCATTTGCCTCTACAAATGTTGCTGTTACAATGCCAAAAATATAAAAAGTATTGTAAATTAATTATAATAATTTACAATTATTTTTATTTATTTTTTTTAACCTTTACAATATTTTACAATTAAAACATTGTCTGAACAAAATGTGAGTTGCATTTGTCTGTACAAAAGTTGCTGTTACAATGTAAATTAATTAATTTAATATTTTGTTATATGCATATTATATGAAGGAAAAATTATACATAAAATTATTTTAAATTATTATAATTATTTTAACTAATTTATTTATTGCTTTATTATTTGCATATTATTTTCAACTTAAATCTTGGGAATAAATGATAAATCGGATATGGTTTAGACTAATAGGATGCCTCTCTTCAAAAACAAAATCAAAAGAATTTCTGCATTTTTCCTCTTTTCTAGCTTGCTTCCTAGTTGTCCAATAATCCTGGCATTGTGTATTACGAATTGCTTTTGTTCCTCTTTTTTAAGTCACCTGTATTATGAATAAAAACATCTGCTAAATGCATAAATGTAAATGTAATAAGCTGCATGAATTTAACTCATTCATGTCTGTAGCACAAACGGTGCACGAGTTAAGCACCAAAGTTTCATGCTCAGCATTAGGGGTTTGTTCGAATCACTAAATCTAAGTATGTATAAAAGTAATAGTGATGCCTGCAAACACCACTAAAATGATGATGTTTAGATATTCAAATGAGCATTCAAGACAGTGTTGGTAGTGTTAACTAAAACTAAAAATAGTAGAAATAATGCCTGTTAATTACAGATGGAATGAAATAAAATGAGAGCTTAAAAAAAAACTTAAATGAAAATTAGAGATGCTGCAACTAATAAACTAATAAACAAGCATCTAATAAAATAAATTAATAAAACGTATAAATAAACAAATAAATATATAAATAATAATAATAATCATAGTTGTAGTGCTAAAATGACTCAATCTAAAGCCAAAATAAAATAATTCAATATTACTACTACTACTCATATTTATAATTATAATTATGAATAATAATTAAATCTAAATAGAAATATTATAAAAGTATATAAAAGTATAAAATGACTAAAACTTCAACAAAATTTCAAATGAAAACTAAAATATATAAATTTAAATCTAATTCCAAATATAAATACATCCTATTCTGTTAATACTATTAATAAATAGTAAATGAATAATATTAAAATAACAATGTTAACACTGTTAATAACACTGTTTTCCCAAAGAACACATCCTGATCAAAACGCAGAAACAGTAGAGTATAGAGAGTTGTTTTGTAGAACACCAGTTATATGAGAATACTAAGGCCTGTAGATAGGGAGTATGTGTTATTTACGAAAAATAGAGTTATATTTTAAGAATGACATCATTTTTTTTCAGACATAGTCTGTGGGGTAAAACGCCCGCAGGGGGCATGACTTCATTACTGTAGTTACTCTGTCCTGAACATCAAATCTTTGTTTTTCCATCAAATTAATTCTAACTAGTTGGTTGAATAAAAATATTTGGACTTTATATTAAAAAAATTACCTCATGTTACACTCTAAAAAATGCTGGGTTAAATACAACCCAGTGCTGGGTAAAATAGGGACAAACCCAGCAATTAACAGCCTAATTGCTGGGTTTGTCCCTATTTTACCCAGCACTGGGTTGTATTTAACCCAGCATTTTTTAGAGTGTAGCATCAGGTAGCTAGTTAGCTAACCAGTTTGCATCAGCTAACAATATTTTTCAAATAGGCTATTATAATTTTGTAATTCATAATTATTGATAATTTTAAGCTAAAACTGCCTGTACTCTGATGTAGCTGTAAATGTTCACTCTAAAAAATGCTGGGTTGTTTCAACCCAACTTTGGGTCAAATATGGACTAACCCAACTGTTGGGTTAATTTTTTTACATTAAATTGTTTACCCAAAAGTTGGGTTAGTCCAAATTTGACCCAAAGTTGGGTTGAAATAACCCAGCATTTTTTTAGAGTGTACAAACACCCTTGGTACAAATTAAATTTTTGTAAAAAATCTAATAACATGACAACTCTGGACATTTTTCATTCTTGGTTTATTGAAGATGCAGGACAACCACCTAGCAGTGCATTACAATAGTCCAGTCTAGAGGTCATAATGCATGAACTAGCTTTTCTGCATCAGAAACAGGTATCATGTTTCGTAACTTGGCAATGTTTCTAAGATGGAAGAATGCTGTTTTTGTAACATGGGAAATATGATTTTCAAAAGACAAGTTGCTATCTAATATAACACCCAGATTTTTGACTGTAGAGGAAGTAACCGTACATCCGTCTAGTTGCAAACTGTAATCCACGAGATTCGGTGTACTGTCTTTTGGTCCAATAAGTAATATCTCTGTCTTATCCGAATTTAATAGGAGAAAATTATTGGTCATCCAATCTTTTACATTTTTAACACACTCTGTTAGCTTAGATAATTTAGAAGTTTCATCTGGTCTTGTTGAGATATATAGTTGAGTATCATCGGCATAACAGTGGAAACTAATCCCGTATTTTTTAATAATATTACCAAGGGCTCAGTACTACCACATCAGTTCTCAGGTACACAGAATCAGAATCAGAAAGAGCTTTATTTTCAAGTATGCTTGCACATACAAGGAATTTGTTCTGGTGACAGAAGCTTCCAGTACACAGAGACAACAACAACACA
>NW_015537961.1:884533-887194 GCF_001515605.1 Sinocyclocheilus anshuiensis
CATTAAACAGTTGGGGAGAACATAAAACACTAAAATTGGTCTGTTGTCTTCGTATTTTACAATATTTTCGATATTTGATTGAAGGTTTCAGCTGATCAGCTCATATTTGCATTATTTTGAAATTGAAAATATATTTAGCTTCAACCTTGATATACTAAAATACATTTCAAAATGCATTTCAGTGGCAAGAAAATACATTTCCAATATTACAGTACAGACAACAAATAAAGTTTTTCTTCAAATGTGACATATGTAAACATTTTCTTGGATTAAAATATATAGGGGGCAAAATATAGTTTTAATATATTTTAAATATATTTTAAAATATATTCAAGATATATATATATTTTTGCCTTTTTTTTTTAATGTATATATATAAAAAATAAACATTTAAAACAATATACAAAAAATGGCCCAAAAATTTATTGGTAGAAAAAAAATTATGTAAATATATTTTGAAACATATTTAAAAAAATATATTTTGGCAATTTTTGAAATATATTTAAAACATTATTATTTTTTTTGCGGTATGGGTTGCATTTTCTGCCACTATTTGATGTCACTTTCTGGTCTGTTGAATTATAGTGGTTTGCACTGACCTCTAGTGCTCAAACTCTAGAACCATTTACCAATTTACCAGCTTTGAAACTGTTCATCCAATCTGTAATATGTTTGTTTGAATATATCGAAACAATACAAAATATCAATGACAACCGATTACAAAAAAGTTTTTGTAACTGTAGCTTTTTGTAATTCAGTACCAGAGAGGTATTGAAACAATACAAAATGGCAAACTAATAATATTACTTATCTTGTTTATTGTTATTTTATTTGTTGATTGATTGATTGTGTTGAATGTGCATCCTAAAGGAAAAGCCAAACATTTATTTCTGTGCCATGCATTTACATAATGTGTCATGCATTTGTTTGTTTCTGATAAGACTCAAACATCAACTAACCTGTTGTTTACATGCAGATTGTTATATTATTCATCTCTCACAATATTTACAATTTATTGTTGTGATTGTAATGGCTAAGAAACCATCACCTGCTGCACAAATGAGGCCACAGATTGTTTCCATGTTAATATTTAATCATTTATAAATAATACAATTACCATCAGCAGTCTTTCTCATAAAGGTTGTGCAAAATTCACAACTGAAGAATTGGCTCCCTGTAATGGATATGAATTTGAATTGAATTGACCACAAAATTGAACTTGAACCTGAATGACAGGAAGTGGAATTTACTAAATTACAATTCAAAAATGTCAACACTGATAATGCATTCTGGGAAACGAAATTCCATCTTGATCCACAAAAGCGAATTTATTAAATATTAGCCTAAATACATCAATTAAATACAAATGCAGTTAAAACTTTCAAACTTCTTTAAACTTTTCTCAAAACTTCAGACAAGAAGCTTGTCATGACAGTCGTTTCTTTTCTAGCAGTCATATGGATTTCTTTGAATTTCAACTCGCTTTAATTTGACGTGCATTCAAATTTGAATTGCGATTCTGCTTGGTACCTCAATTCAAATGAAACTGAAATTCAGGGGTTGAATTAGAATTTTAAATGCATTATCTATTCAGTTCTGAATGATGCAAAACCCTGTGTGCAGTATTAGTAATTAGTAAACACGTGCTTCAGATGAGTATGACTTTATGCAAATAATATTACATCATCCACTTACTGAGCAACATTGCAAATGTTATATACAGAATCGTATAATAGCACTATTTGGCTTTTCACCCCCAAATATACCTCTAACAACTGCAATCAAATGCCAAAAGGATCAAAACAATGATACAGTTTAAAAACAGTTATAGAGATATACAGTTGCAGTTCCATTTTGTCACAGTAGATGGCGCTGCTATGTCTTTAGGATCTCTAAATACTACAATATACTGTAATCTGAGGGTGATAAAACTGTAAAACCAATGGAAGTTTCTTCATTAATAAGATCAAGTTCAGGTAGTGGCAGTAAGAAACTTGCGCCACACACCAGCAACATTTCTGTCTTTTATTTGACATAGTCAGCTGAGGTAAATTAAATCACTGTTTTATTCATGCTAATAATTTGATTCATAATTTGATTCATGCTAATAGTGTGCTTATATGTGTCTCATTCAGACAACAACAAAGAAGAGCAGTGCAGCTTCTTGCTCACTCCAGAGAACCAATTTAGACTCAAGTCCTGTTCTCAGTTGTGATTTTGCTGAAACTAAGGCAATGTGAAACTTAACCATACTCATATTATGCAAATGAACCTACATATTCTGCCTGTGGCTAAAATATTAACTGCTAAAAATTGTACCTATACATAATAAGCATTTACCAGGCTGCAGCTGAGATACAGAAGTGTTGTTTTAGTATCAATAGGGTCTTTCGCACCGCGGGAACCTTTTCATAGTACCAGAACTAATTGTGGAACTACCCACTTTTTGCCGTTTTCGCACCGCCGGAACTAGGAGCGATTTTAGTACCGTACTGCCTTTTTCGAGAACCAAATTAGCTCCTACTCCGGAGCAGGGTCTAACCAGCACAACTGGTACTACCTGTGACGTAAGTAGACATTGATTGGCCAAACGTGTACGAAAACGCCCTCACCCGCCATGATTTAAAACGCCGTGTAAACATACTGTAAACATTGTGTCAA
>NW_015537961.1:887304-888058 GCF_001515605.1 Sinocyclocheilus anshuiensis
TTTCCGTTCTTTCAATCGCTTTACGTATACGTCGACTTTCCATGTCCATTATTGTGAAACCCGCGAGACACAACAAAAACACAGCTCCGATCACAGCGTCCTCCATCCTCCTGTTGTTAACATTGTTCTACGTTTCTGTTGTTGAATGCCGTGCACAAATGACGTCGCTGTCGACTGGCTTACATCACTTCCTAGTACACACTGTCGATGCGAATGCAACCCTTTAAATGGTACTGGGAAATAGTTCGCTCAAAATCGTCCCAGTACTTTAGTACTGTACATTTAGTGCTGGAACTAAAGCGGTGCGAAAGGTCCTTATATAGGAGAAAAGAATACGTGAAGAGAGTAGTATGTCCGAAACCTCAGTATTCATGAAAGAGTAAGCGAGAAATCCTCGGATGTCTTACTGCTTGAGCCTAGATTCTGAAGTGTTCACCCGATGTTACTTTTCTGGGAAATAGTTCGCGCAAAATCGTCCCAGTACTTTAGTACTATGCATTTAGTTCTGGAACTAAAGCGGTGCGAAAGGCCCTAATGATATACTGTAATAGTTTTCCTAAATATTTTGAATTATATTTTATTTTTATATTTTCTGTTTCCATTTTAATTTGAGATGGTTTTAGTAATTGTGTTGTTTTTGTCATTTTAATATTTTTTTATATTTCATTTTTATTTATTAGGTTTAAAGGGGTCATCCGATGCTACATGCACTTTTACAAGTTGTTTGAACTGAAATGTGTGTTGGCAGTGTGTG
>NW_015537961.1:888094-894185 GCF_001515605.1 Sinocyclocheilus anshuiensis
CACGATAGTTTGATTGACAGTAGCGTTTCAGCACAGACTGGACTGGCGTCTTACCTTGGACCCGCCCTGAGTGAGCTGTATTATACTTTATGGTATCATGGCTTTATACACTGGCTTCAGTAACATCATGTTGTATATTCAAATATCATGGTTGCTCACTGTATCATGAGACATTAGTGGCCCCATGGTACTATCATTTTCATGTACCATGGTATTACCGTGGTACTTTTTGTAAGGGGAAAATCTACTGTGATTGGTGGAGTGCAGCACCATGTGGTTGTGTATGGGCGTGTGTGTGAGTGTGAATGAGTGTGTGTGTGTGAGTGTGTGTGTAAATGGCTCCTCCTGCTACTGAAAATCGAAATCGGAGGCTGCTCTCGGACCGGAGCGCCTGGACAGTAAAACCGCTTCCCCGGAGCCCAGCCCAAGCAGATTCTCAGTGCAATGCACTTTAGGCTTTTATTTACATTTTCCGAGCTCAGCACAGTGTAAGGATCCACAGGAAGGGGCTGCAGCGGTGTGTGTTTTGACCAGAAACCCGTCAAATGAACTCCGTCAGAGCGACGAACCGCAGACCCCGGCGAGTGTCGAGGCCGCGCCCGGTACCGCCTGACAGAAACAACGCAGAAAGAGGTGAATATATCCCTAACAAACAATAACCCGGGCTTGATTCGCATTAGTCCGTCTTCTTGTAAGCGACCTGTTCAGATTCCAGCACCATTCGTGTCGTGATGTTGTATTTTGAGGTTATTTGTGTTAATGTTCATTCGCTAGGAAACACCGAGGCTTCTGATCCCCCCGCAGGCCGCGCTTTGTTTAACTTGGCTTGATTTGGACTTCTTTCTACTATAAACCCCATTTAACGTGATATTTTGGAGCAGGTACATTCCAGAATGAACTAGTCGTGGTTTTAAATGCGTCACGAGTCTAAACGGGTGGCACCGACGATGATATATATGTGACAAATGGCAGCGGTCAGTTGTTTTGCAGCGCTGTGATGGTTAGCATCTGCTGTTAGCAGCACAACAGCTAACTAAGCCTACCAAATATAGCACAAACCCCAGTAAATATCTCCGTCACAACCATTATTCATTAGATTATATATTAAACTATTTATTTAGGCCATTTGCAGTGAATACACATGACAAAACAGAACTAGAAGTATCATGGTGAAACCATGTTTTTACCATGGTATTTTTTTGATGAACATTAGAGTACCGTGTATATACAGTGGCACGTGAATATGATATATTTCAGAACCATATTATACACCCAAGCACCAATGATTTTGGACTTGTACCATAGTAATAATTTTCCTTAGATAGACGTACCACAGTAGTACCATGGTAAAGTGATGGTGTCAAGTTATAATACCATGGTATCTTGATGTATTCCATTATGCTGAAGTGCTGGTAATATGACATTTCTAAGAAACCTTTGTGCTATGTCTAAAAAAACATGGCAGTACCATGGTGCTTTTTGTAAGCGAGGCATCTACCATGGTATTACTATATTTTTGCACATTTCCCAAGGTAGCAGTATGGTATTCTTGGAGTATCATGCAAATACCGTGATATTTATTAAATGTACCATAGTATTAGCATATGATACCATCACAGCACTATGATTCCATTTACAATGTTTAATTTTGTAAGGGTTATGCCAAAGTACTAAACTACTGTCAGGTTTTGTTTTGGATATTTACCATGGTAATTAGTTTTTGGACAAGTGCCAAGGTTTTACCGCGGTATTCTTTAAATTAAACGGAGTACCATGCACTTACAAAAAAAGTACTGTGACAGTACCATAGTATACACATGATACTCCCAAGTGTACTTACAAGAGAACCATATTAAATGTCCAAAAACATGGTATTACCATGGCACTTTTTCCTGTTTATGTTTTCCTTGGTTTAGTTAGTCAGCTGTGTTGGATGTTGTAAACTTGACGCCCTCATTGACTTGTTTATTGTTGTTGGGGGTTGATTTGCTTGTTGATGAGTTGTAATGACTAGTTAACTGTTTCAATTAACCAGCAAGGCTTTGATGCTGATAGTTGGGTTATGAACTCCTCTGATATATACATGTAGTCATTGAAGGGTTGTATGATTGTTAAGATGGATTAAGTGCAGTACTACATTTCCAGGTTGGTTGATTGACCACCCAATTGGTTGCCGAGTGTTTTCAAAGGCTGTCCGAACTCCCATTTACCTCTAGTCCTTTTGGCCATCCAGTCCAACAGCAATAAGAGTTTGGTCATTTGCTATGCAAATCTAACAGCGGGACAGATTGTTTGGGATTCAGGCAATCAAACTCGAGAGCTGGTTGTACTAACCACATCTTAACTTCTAATTAGAGTGTAGTCATGGGACTGGAGCGAGACTGAAATTGAAGGACGGTTTCAGCACATAGAGCAGCTATGGGTATGTAAATGAATGGCTGCTGTCACCTAATGGGAATGTTCTGTAATCAAGGCTGTGAGACAGGTGTTGCATTGAAAACATGCTTTAAACGGCCGTCTTCATGCAGGTGTTGAGTTGGGGACAAGCTATATTTTTAATTAAGATGCGGATGTCATTTCATAGGACAAATTGTTCTGTACTGTACATAAGTTTTCCCAATTTATCAAGTGTTTATTCCGCATTGGCAGTGTCTTCTAACAAATGTGGCAACTATTTGCAATCTAATTGCTTTTGTTTTGATAGTTGTGATTTAAAATGTTATATGCTGCAGCCCTCTATGAACACCTTGGCAATTGAATCGCCATTGGCTAGTACATTTTTTTGTTTACTCGCCAGACTGATAAATATGTATTCAATTCTCTCCCTCTCTCGCTGCGTGTGTGTGAAACACAGCGACGGCGAGTCGTGCACCTTCACACTAGAGTTCACGGTACGTCAAATACAGGTGTGTTGCACATCCATTCAGATGAACTGAAAAACAGCACAGATCGCTTGACGGAGAGTAAAACTCTGAAGCGCTCAGTCAGAGAGGGTGCGGCGAGGGAAAATATATCTGAGCTAAACTTATACTTAGCCTCCAACTCACACACTGGCGAGTAAAATCTGAGTATTTATTAGCAATTGGCTAATATTAGACATCATTTAGTTGCCCAGAGTGAAGATTTAGTCGCATATGCGAGTGATTTAAATCAAAATTGCACTGAGCCATATCACAATATCTATTTTATTTAAATTCATCGAGGAGCTCAAGTTTGTCCTACAATTTCCCATTTCGTCAAGTGTTTCCACTGCATTGGCAGAATCTTCTAAAAAATAGCTGCAACAGGTAGCTCAGTATGTTCCATAATTCCCTTAGCTTATAATCCAAAACATTGAGGTAATTTTCAAAAGATCTTTTCATAGCAGGTGCTTCACTTCGCAGAATACTTCCTGGAAAACTTTAAACGCTGAATTTACTCTTGTGATAATACTCCAGGATGGAGATATTTATTGCATCGGTGTCAAATCTTTGGGGTTTGTGAGTAATGGCAATGATGCTGCAGTAACTCTCACAAGGCGTGTTAAGGTGAGTCTGGCATATATTTTTATTTGGACGGCTCAACTGGGGCACTGCAAGGGAATGCTTGGAAATAAGCTGGAATGTATCTTTCTTATGAAAACTGGGTCAAAACGGCAAAGCTTTAAAACAAGAAGAGGCAAGAATTGGACTGAGAGATAGCAATAACTGAGAGGGTGTGTGTGGTGTTTAGTGACAGCTAGGTTTGCAAACGAGTTCTTGCTTAAATTGGGGTGTAAAGTTCACACTAGGGGCTTGGTAACTACTAGTTAGATGTTTATTCTATTTCCCAGTGGTTGGCTTTTGTGTTTCTACTATAGAACGCAAGGTCATGGCTTCTATTCCCAGGGAATGCATGCTCTGATGAAATGTAAATCTTCAATGCAATATAAGTCACTTTAGATAAAAGCTTATTCCAAATGCATAAGTGTAAATGTAGCTCTAACAGTAGGGTATGGTGCTTGCAATGCCAAGGTTATGGGTTCAGTTCTCTCAGGGAATGCATGAACTGATCAAATGTAAACCTTCAATGCATTGTAAGTCACTTTGGATAAAAGCTTCTTCCAAATGCATAAATATAAATGTAGCTCAAACAGTAGAGCATGGTGCTTGCAACTCCAAGGTCATGGGTTCGATTCCCAGTGAATGCATGAACTGATAAAATGTAATCATTCAATGGAATGTAAATCATTTTGGATAAAAGCTTCTTCCAAATGCATGACTGTAAATGTAGCTCAAACAGTAGAGCATGGTGCTTGCAACGCCAAGGTCATGGGTTCAATTCCCAGGGAATGTATGAACTGATAAAATGTGTACATTAAATGTAGTGCAAGTTGCTTTGGATAAACGCACAAACCTGCATAATGCTTAAAATAAAAAAATGCATAAAATTATAAAATGTAAACCTTCAATGCAATGTAAGTCACTTTGGATAAAAGCATCTGTCAAATGCATAAATGTAAAAGCGTTCATCAATAACCTTAATTTCCACACAAACTTGTAATAATGAGTTTGCTGATGAACTTCTGCTGTAAAGAATCAGTGAAGCTTCACTTTGTATCACAAGCTTCATTAAGTCAAATACCTTCAACTGATAAGATCTAAACCCCATTCAGCATCTATTCATGTGTGTCCTGTAGGGAGTCATGTATGTCTTTGAAGCTTAGCGGCTGTAGTCTGAAAAGAATATTAATGAAAGGTGGGGCGATCAAGTATTGTAATTCAGACGTTACAGATTGTTTAAACGCTATTCACTGAAGCTTAGCATGCTGTTAGGCAGATTCCCAGCGTGAGACTTTCTCAAGAAAATGGACTTTGATAAAAGCTCTTTTAAGGCGTGCGTACACGGTGCGATTTTTGCAGTCGTACGAGCTCGGTAGAAAATCGCAGATGCTCGCATGGTCACGGCTCATACTGTGTGAGAAGAATTACGGGCCAATCCTAGACGTTATGAGCACCTCCCGTCCTCCCGATAATTTTCAAACATGTCAAAAAAAATTGGATGCTGTCGGTTTAACTTCGTGGTGTATGTGCGGCTGAACGAGACGATTTGGCGATCCATCTGAAGTTGACCAATCAGAAGATGACAAAAACCATATAGTCTATAATTATTATAGTTTAATTATACAGTTCTATTTTTTTATTTGTTATTCCGAATGTGCCAAATTTGCTGTTCAGCTTTATGAATGAATATGCCTGTTGCTGTTGTATTTCCATCAAAACGAGCAGAAATTCAGAAATGGCCTACTCCCTCGAGTTAGTTATGAAGAACAGAAAGTCCATGCTTTTCTCTGCTTTTCAGCCATTCTCTTTGCCATGTCCTTTGTCTTCGTTTTTTTTATTTATTTATTAATTTTTTTGGACGTCACAAGCCGCCTGCCACAAAGAAAACTATTTCGTCCTCAGAATCCATATTTTTATGAATGGCGCGAAACATAATGCTTACGTCAGAGTTTGTAAAATCGTAGTAAATTCGTGTCGTGTGTGACTGCCTCCGTACGATTTTCGGATAAACTCAATCATGACATGTGCCAGAGCTCACGACGTTCCTACCTTCAGAATCGCACCGTGTACGCCCGCCTTTAGACAGTAGTTAAGTGGGATTTACTAGTTTACTTTTTTTTTTTTTTTCCGTTCCTGGTTGTGGAGGAATGGATTTAAATGGAAAAATGTGGCTTAAATAGCTAAAAGCAACAAAATATTTTATTAAAATCAAATTGGCTTAATTCATATTTAACAAATTCTGACTCGCTTTGTGTGAGATTTTATTTTTTATGTCTAGTAGTTCATGACCGGTGCACATTTTTTTGCACCTTTTCTGCACTGATTGTGGTAGAATTTTCTGAATTGATGTAAATATGATAAAATCTGAGGGTACTACACTTTTTGGTATATGTATATATACATTTATTTATTTATTTATTTATTTAGATAAATATATACATATCTTTTTATATATAATCTTATAACATTTTAAATTTTTACATTTTTTATGATAATGATTTGTGTGCATGTTTGTGTATATATATATTAGGGCTGGACGATATGGCCAAAATTTATATCACGATATATTT
>NW_015537961.1:894370-896042 GCF_001515605.1 Sinocyclocheilus anshuiensis
TATATATATATATATACATATATATATATATGTACACACACACACACACATTCACTTTTTTTATTTAAATATTTAATTAAAAATATAAACATTTTGTTCAAATATCCCCTATGTTCTCTTAATTAACTTGAGGTCCTAAATGACATGGTAATGATAAACATTGTGTGTGAAATCATTTTAAATACTAGAAAGTGTATAGGCTTGCTGCAGGACAGTGCTTGATATGTATATTAATTTTTAATCAATAATAACATTTACACAGAATGAAAACAGTTTTTTTGGGCTGGATCTGGAGTGTGGATGATCTTTGTTTGGAGACAGCATGCTGGCTGTTGTGTTGCACTAGTTGGTGGGACACCGTGTTTGTAGTGGTTACTGGACTAGTAGCCCTGGAGAGCCCCCGGTGCAACCAGAGCAACAGCGCTGCGTTTGCGGGATGTCTCATTCACCGATGATCCTCATGCAGAATGGCCTCCTGCTCACCTGAAGGTAAACTACACGCACTACAGATTAGAATTCTTTATTAATCACATCCTCCCACGACGTGCGTAGTGTGATAAAGAGCGTGTCGTGTTACAGCTGAGCATGTATTTGGCAGAAGTCTGCAGGTAATATTGATGCTTATTTGAAATGTGCCATTTGGATTTGACTTTGACTTTCACTATTTGAGGGATGCCTCTGAGGGATCTTGAATCACATGTATTTAAATCAGCAGTTTCACCAGTGGTGGATTTTAGTATCGCTTTAGAAAATAGCCTCAAGCATCCACTTATACTCTACCTGAACCTGGGCTTTCAATGCATATGATTTGTTGTGTATCTTCACACATGATTTTGTCTTATACGGTTACTGCCTCGTAATTGTCTCTCTCTCTGTTATGCATGTATTCTCTCTCTGTAATATACATGCATAACGGCATGTATATTATCTTAGCTACAGATTTGAGATGTCAGATTATCTTGGTGTTATCGATGAGAATGATGCTACATTTGAGCAAATCACTTTGTATCTCAATCCTAACCTTTGTTCCTGACGCTCATCTCACTGTATTGAGTTACAAACAAACATCACTGTCGGATTCGTAGGCTGTTAACAGTTTTGAAAGCTTTAATAGAAGTTTAATAGCATGTTTAATGTGTAAATGCACTCAGAGCTGAGAACCGAACAGTGCAAGATTAGAAATGCATTATTGCGGTGACGTGATGTAAATCTGTGCTAACAGACTTTGACACTGAGGTTGTTGGGTTTTGGGTGGAATGTCATTGATGTAAAGTAGGGCTGCCACTAATGACTATTTTTATTTCGATTAATCTATTGACTAATTTATCGGTTTATCTTAATGATTAATTTCCCACAAAAAATCAACAATTTCACTTAAGAATATTTTATTAAACTATATTTTATTAAACCAAATGAAATCCAAATTTCTATGAAATCCTTTTTTTAAAGCAAAAGTAAAGTGCAACATAGAGTGCAAGAAGCAAGTGTCCATTTCATAGTCCAAATCACTGAAGTCAGTTCAGTATTATAGTGTAAGAATGACAACATATCCACGTGTTATAGTCTACTAATATTAAAATTATAATAAAAAAACGTTTTTTTAAGGAGTATTTACCAGAAATGTTATTTACCAGAATTTATTTAGGAGAAAAATGTAAATGTGCAGTATTTC
>NW_015537961.1:896364-899928 GCF_001515605.1 Sinocyclocheilus anshuiensis
GTTTGCGTAGATTTATAAATGATTTACCTTACAAATCTGATGAAATTGCGCAAGTTGCGTTCCCAGATGAATGGTATAATAAACCCAAACTCACAACAACATGCAGAGATTGAGTTTGAGACGCTCCATACATGTAAATGATAACAGTTCCTGTGGAACTACTGTGAACGGAGCAGCTGTGTGACGCATGTACTTAACCTACACGCATGTAAATAATTAAAGCGCATATACTGTATTGGAACTGCATCGCATATAATTATTTAATGAAATCGTAGCGTTTGTGAATTGACAATTATGCTTAATTATGATTTTTAAATGGGTTTAATATATCATGCAGCCTTGGAAAACAGACTAATGTGAAAAATAGACTCGTCCGTGAAAAGCGCCACTTCTGGTATTTTGCCGGTTAGTCGACGCGAGCAAAATGAAGTCGAGGGTTTTAAAAAATCAAATAGTCTAATAAAATCGACGAATCGTGACAGCCCTAATGTAAAGGTATCATGTTCCTGAAGTCTTCAGTTAGTTTTCACTAACAAATCAAAACGTCTCTCAAATGCAGCTTTACAGAGCCTGGATTTTGAATATTGGTATAATGTTTTGCATGCATGAGGTACTTCGATGCAAAATAAATAAATTTTTCTGTTTAGAGGTCATGTGTCGAGATGTAAGTTTTGGCAGTTTGTTGGCTTAAGAAGTTGTAACTTTACTGAAAAAGTTATGATCAGAGTGTAGACAAAAGCACAAGACGACCAGTCGGGGCATGTATGAGATTAGGATGCTCTGACGCAATGATTGAAATTTTAACTGTAAAAAGGGTACAGTAAAAACCTGTTAATTAGTTAAAAACTGTAATATATCTAATGAGACATTTTATGCAATTTATACTGTTAAATATACAGTTTTTGTAAGTAAAAAAGGAGTCGTCTTGTAATTTACAGTGAAAAACTGTACATTGACTTTCCCAGTTTTTTTTTTCCATTGATATAAATGTCGCTTTACTTAAGTTTTCTGTGATTAGTTATGTACATTAGGGTTTCGTGTTACATTTTAATATTATGTTAAAGTTTATTGCATTATTTCAGTGTCATTCTTGTTACCATGAGGATGGTGTTTTGTAGGGCTGCACGATATATATCGAAATATCGCAAATGTAAATATCGCGATATGCATAATACAACGGCATGCGATATCTGAATCATTTTAATAATAGGCTACTTAAATCAAAACGTTGCAAAAGGTCAAAGGTTTAGGTCGACGCATATAGCAGAGAATTGCTGTAAATATAATTTTAATTGATTTTACACACTTAAGTTAATATCGTATCGCATATCAAATATTGCATTATTTAACAAGGTATCGCATATCGCAATTTTCTCCAATATCGCACAGCCCTAGCGTTTTGTTTGAAACAATGCACCTTCTATATATTCTTGTTTTACATATAAATATACGTCTTGCTGTCTGACACATACCTGAAGTGCGCACACAAGCTAAGCTGCATCTCGGACAGCGTCTCTTCATGTGTGTACTGCCTCCGCACACACCCAAAAAGCACGCGCACACACAGAGACGCGTTTCCGACCCCGCAAACACCAAGTTTATTCGTCTTTCACATCTTGTGTTTTGAACAGACACATACACACACAGAATTATGTCAAAATACCCATCTCGACTAGTGGTCGACCGATATATCGCCAAGGCTGATAAGTTTTTCTGTTTAGCCGATGTGTTCGAGGGACTTTGATTTTGATTGTGCTGAGAACGGCATCCCATTCTCCCTCTTGTTCGCTGTCGTCGTTAACAGTTCTGTCTAATACGGACAGAAATCTGTCTAATAATCAGATAGAACTGTTAAACAAAGGAATTAAAATGTATACAAAAAAGTATTGTAATGATTGCTTTTATATTATTAGTAATGGAAAGGCAAACATTATAATACTTTCTCGTTTGCCGTCAGCATTCAGCAAATACGCATTTATATCATTTAAACATATCTTTGAATGACTAATGAACATCTAATTTCAAAAACCCTGCAAACTTAGTCGGATCCAGTTGTGGGATCTTGTGAAGTGTGCATTTGTATCCTGCATGATTGCGTGTTCTCTGCGTGACGGTCGGTCCATGCGAATTGAATGCTGACAGGAGGAGAGTTCAGCTTCACTGGAGACTGGGGAGCAGTTGGGGGTTCGGTGCCTTTCTCAAGGGTCTCACCTCAGTCGTGGTATTGAAGATGGTTATTCACTCCCCCCACCGACAATTCCTGCCGGACCTGAGACTCGAACCCGCAACCTTCGGGTTACAAGTTCGACACTCTAACCATTAGGCCACGACTGCTATAGTATTATATATGTTGTAAAGAGCTGCTATACAAGCTCTAAATGCCTCATAACAAATGTGTAATAAAGGATTTGTGTATTCTGTATTCGTTTCAAACATAGTTTCTATCCTATTTTCATATGCGTTTTATCCTTTTTTCATATGTTGTTATAAGGGTTTTGTGCAATTTTTGATGTAAAATATACTGTACCCGTGCCAATTTAATATTTCTTGCCAGTTGCCAGTTTTTATATTTATATATATACTTTTATTATTGGTCTTTTTATCAATATGTATTCTTTCTCTTATCTTATTTATTTTTAATATATTTCTTTCAGAAATGGTACACACTCGCTTATTTGCACTTGCCCTTTTCTGCACATATGTAATATTTTGCACTGTTTACATTTGTAATCTGTACCATCTAGGGCTGCACGATATTATTGGACCAATATCGGAATCGGCCTATAATGGCTTTAAATGTAAATATCGGCATCGGCCCGATATGGAAAATTATGCTGATATGTCTTGCCGATAAGAGGAATACATTAACTCACATGTGCTCAGGATGTGCTAGTGATTAGATCATGTCAGCATTGTGGCTCATTCTTGAAGCAAGGTTTTGATTGGATTCACTGCTTTGGATCATTGCATTTAAACTGAGAATGCACGTACAGAATGAAGCATTCAGTGTTTGATAGAGTAAACAGTAATAGCACGTGCAGCGGGTCCTAATGCCTGCTCAGTAAGGAGTTTTAATTCTGTACAGGGCGCTGTTGGCCTACTTCTAATAAAATGAAAGCAAAATACACAAATAATAGGCTGTCAAAAAACTAATATCGGTCGACCACTAATCTCGACGATCATTCTCGTAAACGCAGTCAGTTATGCTTTAAATGAATGTAAACAGCTGAGAAAGAAATCAGACGTGCTGAATATGTCACTAATGTTAATCAAACAACAAAACACAGCTTTAACAAAGATTAATCTAAATTTAATTCATACAGTGAACTCTATACAGTGTTATTTTACACTTTATTACATTTCTGTACCTGAATACTACTGTTTATTTTATCTATGCTTGTAAATTGTGTATTTGTTCTTTTTCTTTCTTTTTTTACTGACTGTTCACTTGCCTTTTAACATGTTTGAACTTTCTCAGACTATAGTTTTTGCTGTGGTATATGAAGAAGTACTTAAAGTGTATGGAAAGCAAAGTTACAATGATATAAAATTAGTGTCATTCAT
>NW_015537961.1:900278-923913 GCF_001515605.1 Sinocyclocheilus anshuiensis
GATATGTCTTGCCGATAAGAGGAATACATTAACTCACATGTGCTCAGGATGTGCTAGTGATTAGATCATGTCAGCATTGTGGCTCATTCTTGAAGCAAGGTTTTGATTGGATTCACTGCTTTGGATCATTGCATTTAAACTGAGAATGCACGTACAGAATGAAGCATTCAGTGTTTGATAGAGTAAACAGTAATAGCACGTGCAGCGGGTCCTAATGCCTGCTCAGTAAGGAGTTTTAATTCTGTACAGGGCGCTGTTGGCCTACTTCTAATAAAATGAAAGCAAAATACACATTTCTTTTTTTACTGACTGTTCACTTGCCTTTAATCATGTTTAGGCTATAGTTTTTGCTCTGGTATATGAAGAAGTACTTAAAGTGTATAGAAAGCATGTGAAACATATATTGGTTATATAATTTTCATTTTTAAATATTTGTAAATATAATTTTAATTGAGATTTAAAGGTCAGAAGCTATAGCTTACACTTAAATTAAATAATTTTATATATACTGATTTATTCATTGTGTAATCATGTGTAATATTGTAATATCATGTGTTATATTTTTTAAACAAATATGAACTCTAAAAGATTTTCAGAATTTTTACAACTTATTTGCTTTAGACCATTTACAAATGTTAAATCATAAAATAAAATGTTAAGGTTACCACTGCATCTTTCTGACAAAAAAAAAAAAATCTTTATAAAATGATTGTTTTTTGTTACTCCATGTTCTCTGTTAATGCATTCAAATATTTTCAGCTGAAATCTGTATTTCACATCCATGAATCTCAGTTTAGTGCAGTTTCATTTGACTTAAATCTGTCAGAAGATCCTCGTTTTTGTCTGCCGTACAAGTCAATGCTAGAAAAGGAGAATAAATGGAGAGATGCTGTCCTGTATGTGACCTCCATCAGATGGGGAGGGTTACCATAGCAATGACCATTGAGAATATCACTGCAATATTGTACTTTGCAAGTAAGTGTATTGTCAGATGTGCCCTTTAGAGATCCCATCAATTACAGAAGCTTTCTCCTGAGCATTTGGACAATTAAAGGACTATTTCACCCAAAAATCAGCTTTTTCTCACCCTCATCTTACACCAAAACTGTTTGACTTTCTCGCTTGTGTGGAACACAGAAGCAGATGTTTAGCAGGATGTTCATGTTGTGTTTTTCCTCATACAGTGAAAGTGGATGGTGACCATGTCAGACTCCAAAAAGAACAAAAATATACCATACAAATTAAATAGTGTCCACACGACTTGTGCAATATATTACATTTTCAGAAGCTGAAATCTTTGGTCTGTTGTTCTTGTTTTTGTTGTAGGAGTAGTAATAAAATTAATAATAATAAATAGTAATAACTATTTGCTCATATTCAGAAATGAGTGTGGGTGTTTAATGTTTCAGTTTTCTTATAATGATAACCAGGGGTTAAATTGGGATTTGTTATGTGGGGGTATGGTATCGAGCTTACATATACAGTATATATATATATATAATGTATATGTGAGTGTGTGTGTGTGTGTGTGTGTGTGTGTGTTTTGTTTTTTGCAAATATGATTTATTCTGAAGCAATATTCTCATCAGTTTTCTATCAGCTGTGACATATAAATCTGCGTGTTTTTTTTATATTTTATATATATATTTTTACCTTTATAAAGGGCATTTTCCCACTAATCTCATTAATACTTTCATTTCAAATTCTTACGTTTGATCTATAAATTCAATTATAATAATGTAATTATCTATAGGCCTATATTATCAAATTAAATCATTTACACTGAAAAATACAACTGCATTAAATAATGTTATGAGATCATTTAAAATATTTTTGAATATACAAACAAGAAATGATGGTGGAAATGATACTTCAATGAAATTAAAATGCCAGTAGGTGCCAGTAGTGAGCGTGTAATGAGTGAGTCATTCAGTCATTCATTCAAACGATTCGTTCAAATGGCAGATTCATCAGATGTTTATGCATGGGCTAATGAAACTTTGACTCAACCGATTCGTTCAAAACACTGAATCAATCAGCAATGAATCGGCTGTGAGATGTGCTGTGTTTCCGCCTAAAATGTAAGTGACCTAATATTATTGTATTTGCTTATTGAACTGTTTATAGAACTATTAAACAGTCGTAATGGTGAAAACGTTGTGTGATGTTTCCTAACTAACAGTATTTTAAATATAAAAACTTTGCATTTTGAATTTTTACCTCAGAATGCTGAGTTTGCATTATATACAGTAGCTATTTCCACTATTCGCCACTTACTCCAAATGTAATAAAATCAAAATAATACTTGCGTTTTGGTGTTTACATTTTTGGTTACTGATGTTTTAATCACGTTACTTGTCTGGCGTTAATGAAGCGTTATTGTCGAGGCCTGGAGTCTATGTGCCGGGGCTCAGCCCCGGACGGCCCCGGCCCAATTTAAACCCTGATGATAACTATATTTAACTATATTGTCTCTGCTGCTTTAAAAATGTGTTCTGTGGAAGGTTGGATTCTGATTGGCTGTTCAGTGTTTTTATTGTTTATCAGTTAAAATCAAATCACTCTAAAAGCGATTCCAACGATATCTTTCCTCTTATCGTTATAGTCGTGGTTTGAACTTCGCTTTTCTCTTAGAAAGATTATTAAAACTTTATGCTTATTATTATCGTTATAATTATTTATTATCCTTTAAGGTGGGGTATGTATTTTTTCAAAAACGCTTTAGAAAACTAAGTCGGGCCGAGTACCAAAACAAACTTGTAGCCAATCAGCAGTAAGGGGCGTGTCTACTCATGATGTGGAGGAGAGAGCGCTCCGTGCACAGGGCGGACATTATCCGAGCCGAGCGACGACAGAAAGATTGAGATGGCGGATAAAAAACCAAAGACGAAAACGTCTACGGAACAAAAGAAGGCTTATGATAAGGCAAGAAGTAGGACCCGTGTAAATATCGGATCAGCTTTCCAGCGCTGGAGAGAACTCACATAAAGAAAGAGATGGCGGATAAAAAACAAAAGAGGAAAACATCTGCGGAACAAAAGAAGGCTTATGCGTCGCAACAGCTATAGTCTGTCTACACTGGACGCGACAAAGCGACCGTTGAAAATAATTTGAAAATTTGTGTTAATACGTCAAAAACAGAGTGCAGCAGCAGTTTTCTGTCGGGGATTTGTCGTGTCACGCCGAGCCGCATCCAGTGTAGACAGCATCACTGATTATAATAAGTTCTATAGTATTTTGTCACGCCACGCCACTCGCGTCCGGTGTAGACAGAGACCCTTTTGGGGTATGGGCGTGTTTGTTTTGGTGATTTGAAATATCAACATTGGCTACCAGAAATCACTTACCCCACCTTTAATGTGCGGATGCATTAGCGAAAATTTGGTGCAATTTTGCAGGCAAAAGTATCTATTTTCTACTGTCAATAGTGTAGCAATAAATGAACTGTTATTCATACAAGTGGCAAATTTGCACAACCAATTGCAAAATCTGCTTGGGTAAATCTTTCACCTTAAAGTGGAATTCCCAATTGTGTGGCTTCCTGTTGAAATGACTGCCAAGCAGCAGTAAATGTGACTACACGTTTTGTTCCACCTTTTCTATGACTTTATCAGCTCTTAAACCATAGTTTTTATTAATATTTTGAATTTGTTTTATTTTTATATATTTTTGTATATTTTATTACATTTTTTATTTTTATATGTTAATGTTTTGACATTTTTAGGTTTTTAATTTGCAAAAATGTTAGAAATAGCTGGAAACAGCTATTAATATGTCTATGTAGTTTTTATTAATTTTATTTCAGTTTTAGTTATTTTGATACATCAAGTTAAATTAAATAAAACTGTTAGCTTGACAACTAACTGAAATTAAATAAAATAAAATAAACTATAATAAATCAATCAATACATATTTAAATTATTTCAGTTAAAGTTTGTTTCAAGTAACTTTTTTTTAAATGGTTTTAGTTAACTATAATAAAAAAAAAAAAAAGAAAATGAGAAATGTTGGCTTGGCAAATACCTGAAATAAAATGAAATATAATATAAAATAGTATAAAATAAAATATTAATTCTAAAATAAAATAAACCTAAATAAATATAATTTCAATTATTATTTAAGTTAAAGTTTGTTTCTGGTAACAATTGTATTTATTTCTTTATTTTATTTAACTTTAATAACCCATGTTAAACAAAAAAAAAGAGAGAAATGTTGGCTTGGCAACTACCTGAAATAAAATATAAAATAGTTTAAAATAAAATAAACTTTTTATTTATATTATTTCAATTATTATTTCAGTTTATTTTAAGTAATGCTTTTTTTAATGGTTTTAGTTAACTATAATGACCCGATTTGAGCCAGTCAGACCAAAAAATATTTAGATCACCATATTTATTTTAGTAACTAGGCTAAATACCATTGTGTGATCTGCCGTGCAAAGGCAAAAGACCGTAACTTCAATTTTTGTCGAAAATTAGTTTTTGATATTTTTGGGAAATTCAAGACATCCTTTATCATGTGCATAAGTATCTTGAGCCAATTTTGTTGTTTTTCCAAGAAAATAATGGGTCGTCTCAACCATACCTTCGAAAAGCCCCGGAGAAACCAAGGCAGAACATTTACATTTACATTTAATCATTTAGCAGACGCTTTTATCCAAAGTGACTTACAAATGAGAACAATAGAAGCAATCAGACCAACGAAAGAACAACAGTATTCAAGTGCCATGACAAGTCTCAGTTAGTTTAGCACAGTACATGTAGCTAGGTTTAAAAATGTTTTTTATTTATTTATTTATTTTTTATTTTTTTATATATATATAATAGAATGGAATAGGTAAGTGCTAGTATTAGTTGGTCAGGTGCTGGCGAAAAAGATGTGTCTTTAGATGTTTTTTGAAAATGGCTAAAGACTCAGCTGTTCGAATTGAGATCGGGAGGTCATTCCACCAGCCGGGCACAGTCCAGGAAAAGGTCCGTGAGAGTGATTTTGTGCCTCTTTGGGATGGCACCACAAGGCGCCGTTCACTTGCAGAACGCAAGCTTCTGGAAGGCGCATAAGTTTGAACTAGCGAGTATATTGGTGCAGCACCAGTGGTGGTCTTGTAGGCAAGCATCAGTACCTTGAATTTGATGCAAGCGGCTACTGGTAGCCAAGGTGATGGTCCTTCATCCAGCTAGAAATGTCTCTCAGACAGGCTGCAATGCGAGCAGCTACCGTTGGATCATCTGGTTGGAATGAGAAGTAGATCTGAGTGTCATCAGCATAGCAGTGATAAGAAAAGCCATGCTTCTGAATGACAGACCCTAATGATGACATGTAGATGGAGAAGAGAAGTGGTCCAAGCACTGAGCCTTGAGGAACCCCAGTAGCAAGAAGTTGTGACTTAGAAACCTCACCCCTCCAAGACACCCGATTTAGAGAGGGTTTTTTAAGCAGTGGGCTTACCCGAGCCTGCTTAAATGCTGTGGGAAATGTACCAGTGTGAAGAGAGGTGTTGATAATGTGAGTAAGCGAAGGTATGACTGAAGAAGAAATGGCCTCAAGGAGGTGAGTGGGGATAGGATCAAGTGGACAAGTAGTAGGATGATTGGAAAGGATAAGTTTGGAAACGTCCGTCTCCGAGAGTGGAAAGAAGGAGGAGAGAGAGTGTGTATTTGTCGTTATGAAGTTATCATCAGTTTGTGGTGTGGGGAATTGGTCACTGATGGCTCTTGTTTTATTTGTGAAGAATCCACGGTATCCACTCACATGTTTAACTTTTAGTCTGCTTGTTACGGTAAAAAAAACAAAAAAAACAATTAATACAGTCACATTACTATGTGCAATATCCTATATGAGATAGCCCATGATCACTAGATTTTATACAGGTGTTACTATAATGATTTTGTAAATGGTGATCAGCAACCAAATATTGATAATGTGGAAGTTACTGCCTTTTGCCTTGGTGTGACTTCTCACGTTTTGCAGACAATGCAAAGGCAGAGTACATTAGCTTCAAAATAGGGGTAAAAATCAAGTTTGAGCTCACAATTTTTTTTAATGCAGATCATTTTCATTACTAAAACATCTAATTGTTAAATTTCCAGTGTCCTATCTATAATTAATTTGGTTGGACAAGTAAAAAACTTTAAATTAATTTTTCTCAGTTTCACACTCTAGCGAGTTAAGGTCTTTTGCCTTTGTAGGGCAGTGATGTCTACTGTTACCAATTTCTGAATGAACTTGGCTTTTATGTTCTATCAGCATCCTCTGAAATGAATCTAGCGTTTCTGTTTGAAGAGGTGCCGTCGGACCTGCAGGAGTCTGGAGAGGAGATACGGTCTGTGTTTGGGCTGCGACAGCGGGGCGGCTCCGTCTCGGGTTTCAGGCCTGTCATCAAAGGGATGCACGGGTGTCATGGCTGCCCCATTCAACCTCTGCCTCCTCTGACCCCGATTCTCGGCGTCACCTGCTCCGTTTGCCACAGCTGCCAAGGAAATCAGCCATGTGTTTTTGGAGGAGGTCACAGGTCTCAGCTGCTTTCCTTCCCAACTGGTTCACTGCTGCCTTACAAGTGTGTCGTACGGTACCTTGATGAGATTTCAATATGCCATTAAACTCGGTTTAAAGTCCAAGTTGTTCCACCTTTTGCTGATCCGAGCGTTTATCCCTGTGAAGTGTGTCAGGATGAGGACTGCAGTGTTCTTAATCTTTCATTTGGCCTGAATTATTGAAGTCGCTTGTTTGAGCTGACTTTCACTGACGCTGCAGATGTCTGATTACAGGGAAAACATGAGAGCTAAAACAATTATGCAAATATTCATTATGCATCCCACCATATGGTGATTTAGATGAGTAGAAATACATTCTGGAGCGTTGAGGCCTGGGAATTGATTTAGCAGGGTACATGCTGTTTTTCATTATTTCTAATGACTAAGTCTTATACTGGTGTCTGAACTCAACTGGCTGAGATTGTTCTTGATGTGTGGAAGAGCCTTTGGGATTTTGGACGTTTGTTTCCCTGGCTGGCTGTGATCATCATGCTTGGCATTGTGTGAAAAGTTAGTTAAACATCAATTCGCATACTTCTAAGTGCAAAAAGTATGTTGACAAGGATATTTATTGGTTGGTTGTGAAAATTGAGACTTGGGGTGGGGATAAATCGATTCTCTAATGTGTCACGATTCTCTCTAACAATTCTGAAAATTAGCAAAATTAATGTAAACACAGTCAGTTATAATAATAATTCATAGAAATATATGTAGACAAAAAGAGAAAAATCCCTTACTGTGCTTATCTGGAATATTTTCAGATACTTAAAGCACTTTTTGTTTGTTGCATGTAGTGTGTTTCTTCGTTCCCCTGTTTTACTTTGTTCATGTGTATGTTTTGAAGATACATACAATGGTTTTGATTTATTATTAATTTGTAATTATTTAAAAAAAAAGTATAAGTAATTAAAGAAATGCACAAATAAATTTGATATTCAAAGCCCGTAAACTCATTAATACAGTTGAGTTTTGGATGCTTTATTTTCTGGGATGCTCTTATCCTAATTTTGCATATTATATAGAACATACGTTCAGGCTTCTGTCCAGAAATGTCTGCAAATATTGTTCTGTCCATGAAAGAACTGAGCTGTTCTTCCCTAAAACATACAATATAGACTGTCGAGTTCTTTGAGATGTGCTTTTATGTATGAATTCTCACTTATCCAGTGTGACCTTTGATGTTGGTGTTAAATGTAAAGGTGTGCTGAATTATTAAGAAACTTATTTTCTTCTTAAAGAACTCTATATTTAACTTTTCTTTTACAGATGAGGAAGTGCCTGCCGAGATGGTTGCAGAAGAATCTGGTCAGGGCGCTCAAAATAGTCCGTACCAACTTCGAAGAAAATCTCTTTTACCGAAAAGAACAGCTTGTCCAACAAAGACCAGCATGGAGGTGCGTCAGTGCCACTCAACATCAGACGAACACGTTAGGCAGAGTTTTAAATATGTAGTATGCATAAAAATGGTCTGAAATATGAATTTAGACTGCAAGAAAAACAGCAGCTTTAATGCGTAGGGCCCTACGTAATTAATTTTATTTTTTCCCAAATTCGGTTTTATTCTTTCCCTAATTCCGTTTTTTTTACTTTTTTTTTATTTAAATGGATTATATCCTGTTTTAATTGTTAAATTCAATTTTAGTAATTAAGAAGCACCACTCATTTACACAGAGACACACAAAACATGCAGGATTCATATTTAAATAGCAGTCCTTTTGCAGTTTAATATTCTCATTCATTAGTCCATATCGCGATTTGATTAATTGTACAGTCCTGTTTTTGTTTTATTCATTAAAAATTTGCCAAATTCTGACATTTTGCCTCATTTTTTAACTTCCATTTTTTTGACTGGCTTGCGCGATTCTGTCCACGTTTTTTGCATAATGGAAATCTTAGAGCCCTACATGCATGAAATAAAAAGAGTTGAGCATGAATGGGTTTTGAATGTGAGATTAAAACTCTTTTTGTTCAAAGGGTGCTTCCACGTCAACAACAGAAAACTTTGGGCATCGGGCAAAACGTGCCAGAGTGTCGGGAAAATCACAAGATCTGCCTGGTAATGGACATCAGACTTGATTCTGCATACAGTTACAACAGATATGTAGTGTTGTCAGCTTCAGATGGTTTTTCATTAACGATGGTTTTTCATTCTTGCACCCGAGTCACCCCAGCGGAGCAGTACCTGCAGGTGAAGCTTCCAGACGAGGTGGTTCTGAAGATCTTTTCCTATCTGTTGGAGCAGGACCTGTGTCGAGCGGCATGTGTGTGTAAACGCTTTAGCGAACTGGCCAATGACCCCATCCTCTGGTAAGTTAGGTATTTAGACTAATGTTTTTTTGTTTTCTCGATCAACCAAACAGCCATTTTAGCCACAGAGAGTCTAAATGTTTAATGCAAATAAAACAGTAAAATCTGAGCAAGGCATGTTTTCCATGCTTGAAGATGAGCACATTTACATTTATGCATTTAGCAGACACTTTTATCCAAAGTAATTGTTCATTTCAGTATTTCAGCTAGGCATTATATACATTTTCATTGATATGCACCAGCACAACATAAACGGCATCTACTTCAATAATTTAATAAATTAAATAAAAATTCCTCAGAGAGACTTTTTTGAATGGCTTTATACAGATAAATCACAGTTATTAACCAATTCGTTGAATTGACTTTGTGGAAATGAATTGATATGCACCAGCACAACATAAACGGCATCTACTTCAATAATTGAATAAATTAAATAAAAATTCCTCAGAGACTTTTTTGAATGGCTTTATACAGATAAATCACAGTTATTAACCAATTCGTTGAATTGACTTTGTGGAAATGAGTTAAATTTAGCAGCTCAAAAGCCTTTTTGCTACTAAATTTCAAAATTAATACAGTGCTTAACAAATTTATTAGACCACCCACACCCAATGTAAGGTTTGTGCCACAGCTGGCTTAAACTAACAATGTTGGTGATTACCAAAATAATTTTTTATTTTTCTGTAATGGTTAATCCACCAGTATGTGTAAGCTCTTTAGTCACTGTAGTGTTTGTAATGCTAATACATAATTATTGAGTGCGTTTACATGCCCATTCTTAACCCGCTTATGCTTAAGGCGACAATGCACGTGGTCATGTAAATGCGTTAACCCTTTTTTCCTTTGTTGGAGTAAGGTCAGAAACGGCTTAAGCAGATTTTTGCCCCTTACGCCGATTTTGCCCAGCATGTAAACTAGGACTGGGACAATAAATCGATTCATCGCGAAATGATTCTGCATCGATTCTGAGATTTTCCGAAGGCATCGCGATTCTCTCTTGAATCGATTCTGAGCTTAGATTTTAACAGCAGATGGCACTGTGTGCTTTAGAAATAGCCGTATTCTGCTTGCTTCCAGTTCCTTACACACGCACGCACCATTTAAACCTAAAATAATCATTCATAAAGTTCGAAAAAGTTGAAGCGAATTACAAGGATGTTCACAGTGGGCTGTTTTTACATTAATCTTGCATCATAAAAGCATAAAAGCCGATGTGCAAGTACATTTAACCACTTACATTACTCAGCCGAACGCACAAGTGCTCTTCTTCGTGAGCATTTGAGTGTGTGGTTAAAAACTAGCCTAGAGCGCCATCTGCTGTTAAAAACTACGCTCAGAATCGATTCGAGAGAGAATCACGATGCATTCCGAAAATCTCAGAATCGATCCACGAAACGCGATGCATGGTTTTATTGTCCCAGCCCTACATGTAAACGCATTAACCTGCTTTCTGTCGAGCAAATGTTTTGCAGCAAAGGAGGAGGAAATATACCGCAATCTCAGATGCTTTCTTGACCCAAAGAATTATAAAAAAAGTGTTCAGTGAAGTAGAAGTGGTACAATGAAAATGCTGCGTCTTGAGAGGATAATATATGAGCCGTAAGTTTCCCGCTGACATGTTGCAATGCTCTTCTTCGGTTTTTAATGATTTATTTAACATGACAACCGACATAACAAATGAAATACTCAAAATTAGATCCGCAAATTATTACATTTTGACATCACTACCAGGAAATAATCTGATTTATTAATAAAGTCTTGTAAATGCGGTTTACTTGCATTGCCAGGTTATTGGTTTGCATGTAAACTAAGTTACATCTAACTAATTAACATGTAATGGCTAAGACAGAACTGCTTGTGGTTTCAACAAACCCATCACTTTATAAAAATTTTACCATCCAGTTCGGCTCATCAACCATAACTCCTTCAAAAACAGCTAGAAACCTTGGGGTTGTGATTGATGATAAGCTGAATTTCTCAGACCACATTGCTAAAACTGTCCGGTCCTGCAGATTTGCTTTATACACTTTTATTGTCCTCATTTGTAAGTCGCTTTGGATAAAAGCGTCTGCTAAATGACTAAATGTAAATGTAAATGTAATGTAAATGTAAACCGGGACAACGGGTTATTTCAATTAGCTGATTTTTGTGAGTTATCAGTGTATTGGTGTGCATGTAAACGTGCTCGTTGTTATCCATGAATTTTCGAGTTTACTGTTTTACAAGAAAGGCAGAAAAAATAGTAAAGCACTTTATAAATTTTTTTTCAGATGCCCGATTACAGTCTAATACACCTATCATAATAAAGAGAAAACACATATTTTAGGAATCTGTCAAAAACTTGTTTAAAACTAAAAATTGTATTGTCATTTATTAGGCAAATGACAAACTGAAACAACTAAACAGTCTTTATTCACACATAATCAAAAAACGTAATATTTTGTATGTTCTCCTTTGGCCTTGATAACAGCTTGCATTCTTGCTGGCATTGTTTTAATGTACTTTTCCACAGTCTCTGTTGTTATTGACTGTAATTGGGCATCTGAAAAAAAAAAAAAAACGTAATAAAAAAAGTGCTTCACTATTTTTCTGCCTTTCTTGTGAAACAGTAAATTCGAAAATTCATGGATAACAACATTACTTATATTTTAGCATTAGAAACACTACTGTGACTAAAGAGCTTACACATACTGGTGGATTAACCATTGCAGAAACATAAAAATTGATTTAGGTAATCACCAACATTGTTAGTTTAGGGCAGCTCTGGCACAAACCTTACATTGGGTGGTGGTGGTGGTCTAATAAATTAGTTAAGCACTGTACATCTGCCTTAACATTTCTATATGGGATTGAAAAGGATGGATTGCAGAAGTAGTGTAATAGCCAAATAAATTTTTTTTTTATCTAATTCAGCATTTTAATAAATAAAAATGGCACGCATCTTCAAACTGATTTGAGTGATAAATCAGTGAATCACAGTTTTGAATCACTCAGTTTGAACTGATTCATAGAAATGAATCTAATTTAGCAACTCTAAAGCCTTTTTGCTACTGAAGTTCAAATCAAACAGTTGATAAATACATCTGTCTTAACAAAGGATGGATTGCAAAAGTAGTCAAATAGCCAAATAAAATCACAAAGTTGTTTATTTTTGCATTGGCACTGTTATTCAGTACATCATCTACCATGGTGCATGAATATCTTTGTTATATGATCTTTATTCTTCTCATCCGGTCTGCAGGAAGAGACTGTACATGGAGGTGTTCGAGTACACGCGTCCCATGATGCACCCCGAGTCTGGGAAGTTCTACCAGATCAACCCAGAAGAGTATGAACAGCCCAATCCCTGGAAGGACAGCTTTCAGCAACTGGTACTGTTCCCGTGGCTCATTTCGAATGTGTTTTGGGCTAAAAACTGTTAGAATTTAGTATTTACTGACCATTTTCCACCCTCTCTTTTAGAATTAAATGGACTGTTTCTGTTATTCTCATTTGACTACAAATGCTATTGTCAATTTAATAGTACAGCAAGTACAACAATACATATCTGAGAATGAGTAATTTAGTCTTTTCCCCCTGAATCCGAAAGCAGACAGATGGCGTGGTAATGTGATAATTAGGGAGCTCTTGATGTGTCAGTAATCATCAGCGAGCTTTCTGACGGATCCCTGACCTTTGTGTTTGCAGTATAAAGGCGCTCACGTCAAGCCCGGCTTCGCTGAACATTTCTACAGCAACCCGGCCAGATACAAGGGACGAGAAAACATGCTGGTAAGTTCTAGGCAATCTATAGATGGATTATATGGTTTGATTATATGACCATTATGTGGTCATGTCTTACAAACACCTGTAGTAAAATTACCATGCACAGCCTCAAGTGGCTTCTATCTTGTGCAGAATGGTGGCAACATTTAATAAATTATTACATATATGTATAACAATAATCACATCTAGATTTGTGCATTTTCTGATTAAAACATAAGTGGTTGATTGCCCATAAAAATCTTTTCCTACTCTCTGTGATGTTTTAATGTTTAGATATGGTTGAATTCCCTCCGTTAGTGTCTGTAGTTTTTTTTTTTTTGTCCTTTTTAATCCCCCGCCAGTCAAAAATCATGCACTTTTGTTAAAGTAACAGCCCACCTCCCATTCATTTCTGTAGCACAAACTCTGCAGGACGAGTTTAATATGTAATGCTGTTCAAATAACTGCTTCAAATGTGGCTCAGTCTTTATTTAGAGACGGAATGATCTGTTTTGTAATCCTGCTTTTCACTCTTTCCGCAGTATTATGACACCATTGAAGACGCTCTGGGAGGAGTTCAGGAAGCCCACTTTGACGGTTTGATATTTGTCCATTCTGGGATCTACACAGATGAGTGGATCTACATCGAGTCGCCCATCACAATGATAGGCGCTGGTATGAGTACGCATATGAGTCTTGAACCATGTCAATATTTAAGTACAGTACCATTCAAAGGTTTGGTGTTGGTATAATTTTTTAAATATTTTTGAAAAAAGTCTTTATGCTCACCCAGGCTGCATTTATTTGATCAAAAATACAGTAAAAATAGTGAAATATTATTACAATTTAAAATAACTGTTTACTCTTTGAATATATTTTAAAATTTAATTTATTCCTGTGATCAAAGCTGAATTTTCAGCATCATTACTCCAGTCTTCAGTGTCACATAATCCTTCAGAAATCATTCTAATATGCTGATTTGCTGCTCAAGAAACGTTTATGTTGAAAACAGTTGTGCTGCTTCATATTGTTGTGGAAACTGTGATGCGTTTTATTTCAGGATTCTTTGATGAATAGAAAGTTCAAACGAACAGCATTTATTTGAAATAGAAATCTTTTGTAATATTATATATGTCTTTACTCTCACTTTTAGTTAATTTAATGCATCCATGCTGAATACAAGTATTAAGTAAAAAAAATCTTACAGACCTGAAACTGTTGCATATTAGTAGTGTAGAACACAAGAGTTTTTTTTTTTTAATAACTTAAATATTAATTGTACATATGCTTTTGCAGCTCCGGGGAAAGTAGCGGATAAAGTCATCATCGAGAACACTAGAGATTCAACGTTTGTGTTCATGGAGGGGTCAGAGGACGCGTATGTAGGATATATGACAATAAAGGTGAGTTTCTTCATATGCGCTCTTCAATAAAAGAAGGTTCAAGGAAAAGCTCACTTAAAATCCTGTCATCATTTTACTCCCCATGTCTTGTATACATTCTTCCATGCACAGGAAAACAAAAAGGCATTATTGCCACAGTCTTGTTTTTATGCAGATGTGCATATAATGTATATGATGGATCTCTGTTACAGTTCAATCCTGATGACAAATCAGCTCAACATCACAACGCTCATCACTGCCTGGAGATCACCGTCAACTGCAGCCCCATCATTGACCACTGCATCATCCGCAGTACCTGCACAGGTGACCACAGCTGTCTTCTTTATTATTCCCCCAAATGTGTTGGGCGGGGGGACATTTTTATGGTGCACGTTTGTTGTAGTGAGTGTCCAGAAGTCAAACATCACCATTACTGTTGCTCATTCTTGTGGTTAGGGATTCAAACCAACCTTTAACCCTAAGGCTCTGTGATTTCTGTGATGAAGAAAATCCAGTCCAGTCATAAAAACTGAATTTACTGTATAATGCTGAATTGTCATGGGATTCTGCACATTTTGGATGAATAAATCAAAAGTAGCACTGCACAATAAATCAAATCGTGTTATGGACTAGTGTCAGTAGAATGTACTTCTCGAAGTAATAAAATGATTAAAACTTATAACACAATTATAAACAGTAAACCTCTTGTGCAGCTGTTTGTTTGACAAAAAAAGTTACATTTTCATTTGATTACATTTTAGAAGATTAATTAAATTGTTATTGTTTTTATAAATCATAAATCCAGAAAAAAATAAAACTGACAACACAGAAATTCTGAAATAATAATAATAATAATTTCTTAGGGCCTTATTATTGAAAAAAAGTAATTATTAAATTACTAAAGTTTTATGAATTCAGTTAATTAGATCAGTTAATTAAAACAGGAAACACAAAAGTTGCGAAAAATAACGTAAAATAAGTAATATAACGTATTTCATAGGGCCCTAAAAATGTCATTTTTGTTTAACTTTTAAATTTGTTAAATTGTATAAGCTTCATGATTTAAATTAATTAGACATGCTTCTTCATTGCCAAAATTGTATTTAACCATTAAAACGGAATCCAGAAAAAAAACAAACAAAATGGAATCCAGAAAAATAAAAATGCAAAAAAACTGAATTTGGAAAAAAAAAAAAAAAAAATTAAAAAAAAAACCAACTTCATAGGGCCCTAAAAATGAAATTTTTTTTAAGCTTTTAATAAATTGTTATTAAATTGTTTCATGATTTTAATGATTTCAATTGATTTAGACATGCTTTTTGATTACAAAAATTAAATGTAACTATTGAAATGTAAACCAGAAAAATTAAAATTAAAAAAAAAAAATAGAATCCAGGAAAAACAAAGCAAAAACAACAAAAAACACAGAATTTGGGAACAATTTTAAAGATTTCTTAGGGCTACAAAAATGTAATGTTGAACTTTTAATAAATTGATGTTAAATTGTATGTTTCATGATTTTAATTAATTAGCCATGCTTTTTGATTGCCAAAATTTTATTTATCCATTAAAATGGAATCCATAAAATTAAAATGAAAACGGAATTTGAGAACTGATTTCATAGGGCCCTTCTTTGGGCCGGTTCACATAGAGCATGTTTTTGCGTTCCACTGCCCTGCTTATTAATTGTGCACATGACCTGAAATCATGTATATTTTGAGATTTTGAATAGCATTTGATTGTCTGAAGCCCTTCTGTTGAGCTGAATGGTATCTGATGCTGCCGGTGGTGTGCTGTCTTCCTGCAGTGGGCTCTGCAGTGTGTGTGAGCGGACAGGGAGCGTCACCCACCATCAAGCACTGTAACATCAGTGACTGTGAGAACGTGGGGCTCTATATCACAGACCATGCACAGGTAATGTGAAGCTCTGTCTGGAATATACCATCAGATTGGTTTCTGTGGCAGATGAATCACGGTGTTCAGCGGTCGCTCTCTCCGCTTGCTCTGCAGGGCATTTACGAAGACAACGAGATATCCAATAATGCACTAGCAGGGATCTGGGTGAAAAACCACGGCAACCCCATCATCAGACGGAACCACATCCATCACGGCAGAGACGTGGGGGTGTTCACGTTTGACCACGGCATGGTAACAACCCTCTCTGTCTCTATACACCTCAATGACACTGTCAGATATGTGTCACGCTAAAATGTTAGCGGTTGTGTTTTTTCTCTTTAATCGTCCAGGGACTGACTTTAAACATTGAGACATGGAGGATATTCAGAATTTAATATAAAGCTCAAATCAAATCAAATATAAATATTATTAAATATTAAGTTTGCATTATAATTTGAGTTTAACTTAATTTTTGTTGTGCTTTTGTCGTTTTTATTAGTTTTTTTATTTTTCTGTTTAACTTGATTTTTATTTCTATTTTAGTTTGTCATTTTAGTACTTAAACTAAAAAAAACACAGAAGTGTTGCCTTGGCAACTAACTGAAATAAAACAAGTCGAAGTTGAAGTACTAAAATGACTTTAAAAATAAATGCAAGCTAAATAGAAATATAAAAAAACTAATAGAAATGACAAAAGCACATAACATAAATTACTAAAAGTTCAACTAAAATGAAAATATAAATGACAATTCAAAATATTAATAAATAGTATAATAGTATGTAAATAATAATAAAAAAACTGTAAAAAAATGTTTTTGTTGAAAATAAAGCTGAAATAACAACGTTTATTAAGTTTTCAATCTAATATTTATATTTTATTTTTTCACCTTTGTTCAATTAACAAAAACTATTTTTAAGCTTTACTTGTTTGTGTTTACTTTGTGTGCTTTTACCATTTTATTAGTTATATAGTATTTTATGTTTTAATTATACTGTTTTAAAAACAGTTTTAGTTATATTTGTACAACTAAATTAACTAAATGAAACTGAATTGAAATAAAATTGAAAAAAATTGAAAATGAGAAATGTTGCCTTGGCAGCTAGCTGAAATAGTCATTTTTTATTAACATTTTGAATTAGTTTTTATTTTTATATTTGCCGTTTTCATTTTGCTTTTATAAAATAATATCAATAAAAGACGTTTTGATTAATATTTTGAATTAGTTTTTATTTTTAGATTTTGCTTTTAGTTAGTTTTAGTAATTTTGTTGTGTGTCATTTTTATTTATTTATTATTTATTTTTTAATGTCCATATAGTTTTTATTAATTGTCATTTCAGTTTTAGCTTTAGTTATTTTTGTACATCATGTTATAATAAAAATGAGAAATGTTGACTTGGCAGCTAGCTGAAATAAAATAAGTTTGAATTTTTACAAAATATTTTATTTCAGTTAAAGGTTTTTTTATTTTTTGGGTTTTAGTGAACTATACTCTGAACTTTGACAAAAACACAGATGCAGTCATGTTGTGTTTTTGGTGACTCTCTGGCTCCCTCTGCAGGGCTACTTTGAAAGCTGCAGCATCCACAGGAACCGGATAGCAGGTTTCGAGGTGAAGGCGTATGCTAACCCTACGGTGGTGCGCTGCGAGATCCATCACGGACAGACGGGTGGCATCTACGTGCACGAGAAGGGCCGAGGCCAGTTCATCGAGTTAAAGGTTTTTTTATTTTTTGGGTTTTAGTGAACTATATTCTGAACTTTGACAAAAACACAGACGCGGCACAGTCGAAGTGTGTTTTTGGTGACTCTCTGGCTCCCTCTGCAGGGCTACTTTGAAAGCTGCAGCATCCACAGGAACCGGATAGCAGGTTTCGAGGTGAAGGCGTATGCTAACCCTACGGTGGTGCGCTGCGAGATCCATCACGGACAGACGGGTGGCATCTACGTGCACGAGAAGGGCCGAGGCCAGTTCATCGAGAACAAGATCTATGCAAACAACTTTGCGGGTGTGTGGATTACCTCAAACAGCGACCCCACGATCAGGTGAGAGACTATGATCTAATCATATCATACTGTGATATCTGTACAGTTACACTGTTTATGCTCAAAGATATCCCCTCTTCTGATCAATGGCAGGGGTAACGCCATATTCAATGGCAACCAGGGTGGTGTTTACATATTCGGCGACGGCCGAGGTCTCATTGAAGGGAACGACATCTACGGCAACGCCTTAGCTGGAATCCAGATCCGGACCAACAGCTGCCCGATCGTCCGGCACAACAAGATCCACGACGGACAGCATGGAGGCATTTATGTGGTGAGCGAACAGCACAGGGTCAGAAATTAAAGCGATAGTTCATCCAAAACTGGAAATTGTCATCATGTACTTAACTTTCAAGTTGTTCCAAACCTGTATGGTGTTCTTTCATCTGTTGAGCATGAAGGAAGATATTTTGAAGAATGTCGGTGACCAAACAGTTGCCGGTAGCCATTGACTTCCATAGTATTTTTTTTTTTCATAGTATGGAAGTCAATGTGTACCATCAACTGTTTAGTCACCAACATTTTTCAAAATATCTTCTTTTGTGTTCAGCAGAAGAAAGAAACTCATACAGGTTTGGAACAACTTGATGGTGAGTAAATGATAACAGAAGTTTTATTTTTGACTGAACTATCCCTTTAATTTTTCCATTAAGGGAATGTAATATTGTATATTTCTACCTTTTTTATAAGCAATTTTTATAATTACCTTATTAAATGTATCTGTTTTGTCTTATGTCATGCTTATTGAATTAATTAGAACCATGCACTTTTTTATGCATTAGAAAGCAAGACTTCACATTGCTCATCTTAGTAGGATGAAAAACAAAATGTATTTTTCAAATTGGGAATAAATAATGTACTGAAAGCAAGCTAAGAACCTTCCTCATTACTGAAGCACTCACCAACTTCTGTCTGCAGTTTTCCAGTTGGTTGTGCACTACAACATAGATGATCTTTTTTTTATATTTATTTTTTATTATATTTTTAATACAATAAAATAATGTACATTTTTTATTTGTATTAGTTTATATCAATTTTATTTATGCATTTATTATTAGTAATTTTTCTATTTATTTTTGTTTATATTATCTTTATCATTTATTTTTCTATTAATTTAGTTTATCATTTTTGTATTATTATATTGTCTTCTGTGCTTTTTCTGTGCAATTTGTCATTTATGATGATTTTAACCGTGACCGTCGTAATTGATAGTAGTTTAATAGTGCAGGGGCATGTTTTGCCCCAGTAACTTGAATTTGGGGGTCATTTTTTGTTCATTTCGGTGGCATTTTTGCCCCAAGGCCCCGTTAATATCCAACCCTGTTGCAGTCAGTTAGGTAGTTCACTAAAGCATGGGTACAGACTGATTGCCCCGTCTCTCTGTGGTCTGTTTCAGCATGAGAAGGGTCAGGGGGTGATCGAGGAGAACGAGGTGTACAGTAACACGTTGGCTGGTGTGTGGGTGACCACGGGCAGCACACCTGTACTGCGCAGAAACCGGATACACAGCGGAAAACAGGTGCGCACGCTTCACTTCCCTCGCTCTGTGTGACCGAATTCCACATGCACGCTTGATACAGACTTATGGTGTCATGCAGAGGCATTTTATGACACAAATGACCATGATTGCATTAGGGACAGAGTGGTTCTTGAGATAAAATCTAAGTCTCTGGATCCTCCTGCAGTGATGCATTGAATGTGTTTTTGTCCACAGGTGGGCGTTTATTTTTATGACAACGGTCACGGTGTGCTAGAAGACAATGACATCTATAACCACATGTACTCTGGAGTTCAGATCAGGTCAGTGGCATTGTTGTATCAACCCTCTACAATGCGACTAAATCTTCAATCTGAGCGACTAAATGACGTCTATCGTTAGCCATTGGCTAATAAATTCATAGATTTTACCCGCCGGTGTGTGTGTTAGAGGCTAATTACAAGTTTAGCATAGATATATTTTTATATATTATGTCAAAATAGCGGAGTTCATTTGGAATTCTTCAGCTTTTAAGAACCATAAGATACTGCCGGTTTCTCCGGTAGTGGGCGGAGCTATTGAGCAAACTGCAATCTCATTGGCTGGTACTCACCTATGATCATCCTTGTTTTGATTTCAGCAAATCAGTTTGAGTGAACGCTGACAACACAGAAACACTGAATGACCAACAATATCTTAAGCACCACCACCAGTCCTAAGTTCAGTTAAAATGCCAAATATGCATTCATACATGGTTACCAAGTCTTAATTCTAACTACTAAAGTTCTATCATTAATGCTTGATTGTCATAATATCATATTATAAAGCTTAAGAGTGTACTTTCAGATATTTAAAAAGCTGCGCCATTTTACAAACATAAGCTTTATATATATCAGTTTGGCGAGTAAACTAAAAAATGTACTAGCCAATGGAGATTCCTTTGCCAAGGTGTGTGATTTTCAGGTTTATTAGACTTAACAAGCATTATCATGCAGGGCTGGGGATATTTGAAGTTTATTTTTAATTTCAATGATAATGAAACAAGATAATCAAGATAAAAAATATTGTGCCACATTCTATTTCACAATGATGCTCTCACTTTCAACTCCTTTTTCTTTTCTTTTTTTCAGTCCACATTTGATTTATTTACTTATTTTTTGTGTATGTTGAATAAATATTCAGTGGTTGTGGAAGTGCACTACAACGTAGTCTTTAATTTTGATCTAATTTATTTTATTTATTAGTTTTATTTATTTATTGAATTGATTATTTTTATAATAATAATAATAGTTTTTATTGTTTTATTTTATTCATTATTTTATATTAACATGATTTATTTTATATTGAATTATTTCTTTTGTTATATTATTTTATATTTTATTTAAAATTATTTATTACATGTATTATTTGTTTATTTTGTACATTTATTTTCAAAGTTCAAGGAAATCCATTGTTAAAAAGACAAGTTTAATACAACATGGTCTATCTTTATATATTTTATCTATTTTATTTTATTTATTTTTTTAGATGATTATTATTATTATTTATTTAATTAACTTGTACATTATTATTTTAAATTATAATTATTTTATATTAATATTATTTTTATTATTACATAATATATGATTTATTTATTTTATCGAGCAGCCACAGACTTGTTGGGTTATAACATGACTTTTTAAAAAAAGAAGTGACATGAAATAGATCTTTTTTGGATTTCTTCTTGTAGAACTGGCAGCAATCCAAAAATTAGGCGGAATAAGATCTGGGGTGGACAAAACGGAGGAATTCTTGTTTATAATTCAGGTAATATTTCCGTCATTGCCTATTGATGTCTTGCTTGATAGAAAGGCTCATGTTTCTATATTTTGATCAGACAGACAAGCATCCTCTGAATCTCTTCTCAGGTTTAGGCTTTATTGAAGACAACGAGATCTTTGACAACGCCATGGCCGGGGTTTGGATCAAGACCGACAGCAACCCCACGCTCCGCAGAAACAAAATCCACGACGGGAGGGACGGAGGAATCTGTATATTCAACGGAGGACGAGGTGATGCTCCTCTCTGATATAATCGCAGTCTGTTCTGTGTGCGCGTCAGCTTCATGATGATGCTTTCATATGTTGCAGGGTTGTTGGAGGAGAATGATATCTTCAGGAACGCTCAGGCCGGAGTCCTCATCAGTACTAACAGTCACCCTGTGCTGCGCAAGAACAGGATATTCGATGGTTTTGCTGCCGGTACGCATTTTCATTTCAGTGATGCAACAGCTGCTACATCAACTTTGATTAGATATTACAGGCGTCTTGCACAATTTCTTTGAGAAAAAAAATGGCACTTGACGCTTTGTCCTCAGATTATGTGTCAGTGCTGTTACCATAATAAACACCCCTTAAAACGCTTTTATATTCTGTACGTCATACTGACATCATCCTTTCAGGAGTGAACAGGAAGCACATGCAGAAACAAATGCTGCGTGTTTTCTTAGGATTGTCAACCCTTTCATTATGGCTTTGTATAGTAAATCTGCAGATTTGTGTAGGAATATATTCAGATTTATTGATTTAGCATGACACTATGCAGTTTAACACTTAAACACATGCTTTTTAAAAAACTTCAGTTTTAGTAATTTTGGTAAAATTAGTAAAATAATTTTTAGTAAAATCTTTAAAGTAAAAGAAAAATGTTTTGGGAACAAAGCAGAATTAAAATAAGTTATTTTTTATGTATATGTATGTTATATATATATGTCATTTCTGAAAATGCTACTTTTTTTTTATAGAATCACAGATATGAGATGCATATTGAATATTCATTATAGACAAATAATTGTTAAGCTCCATCTGTTGCAGGTATTGAGATCACGAATCATGCGACGGCCACATTAGAAGGCAATCAGATTTTCAACAACCGCTTCGGTGGATTGTTTCTTGCGTCTGGCGTCAACGTCACGATGAAAGGTAAACTGGAAACATCTTCAGTTTACTCGCTTCATGATCCAGTGGACTATAAATGAACATTATTCTCATTTAATCTTCTTCACAGACAACAAAATCATGAACAATCAGGATGCCATAGAGAAAGCGGTGAGCAGAGGTCAGTGCCTGTACAAGATTTCCAGTTACACCAGCTATCCAATGCACGATTTTTACAGGTAACGCTCCTCCTTCTGACATCTCAGTGTAACATCAGCGGCTGCTTTCTCACAGCTCTGTTTCTCTGTGCAGGTGTCACACCTGTAACACCACAGACCGCAACGCCATCTGTGTGAACTGCATCAAGAAGTGTCATCAAGGGCACGACGTAGAGTTTATTAGACATGATAGGTCAGTCATTCCCTCCAAATGTTACTATGATTTTCCTTTGCATTTACGACTAAAACAAAAATTATTTTGCCTATTTTTAGGACCATTAAGAGATTTTTTTTTTTTTTTTTACAACAATTAAGCTTGTTTTCTCCCCAAATTTACATTAATGTTAGGAAAAAAATTACATTTCTAAGTACAATGAGTACAAAATGACTTGTAAAGTACATTTGGAAATGTACATCATATTATTTGCTGTACTTACATTAATTTATGCTAAAAAAAAAAAAAAAAATATATATATATATGTGACCAAAAATATTACTGCATTTATAGAATACCTTTAAGTTCAAATAATTAAAATCACTTTGCTTGTAAATGTCTCACTTTAATAATGAAAAATAAATTAAGATTTCCTAAAGTTTATTATTATTTCCTAAAGTTTATAATGCAAAAACATCTAGGTACTACTTTAAATATTTTTTCTGTATTTAATTTATTATTTTATTTTAGGTGTAAAATATGATCTACATATTTTAAAATAAAATAAAATTTAGTTGATAACTGACCTTGTTTTTGGCTAATTATCATAACTGTCTTCCAAATAAAATTGGTACAGAATGAGTAATTGGTACGAAATTATATATAATTTTTTTGCATACATCATGATAGTGTATCATATATGCAGATAATATTTAATATTACTTATTCTATATTAAATAAATATATTATAATCATTTAATATATAATATTTATTTTAATATTTAAAATTAATTTTAATTAATCATCTTGCCTGGACACTTTTTGTTTTCAATACTGTATTATAGATATTAAGAATTTAGGGGGAAATGTGCTTAATTGTAATGAAAATAATTAAAATTTGAAAAAGTATTCTTATATTTCATTAAAATATTTAAAACTAGGCTTCACTTTCTACAACTGAAC
>NW_015537962.1:0-8778 GCF_001515605.1 Sinocyclocheilus anshuiensis
TATATATATATAATTTTTAATTAATACAATTTTATTTTTACATTTTATAGTTGTATGATTAATTGAAAATTTGTATAATTAACATAATTACATGTACTTATACTTTAATTAATATACTTTGGCATTAGTCATTGAATTAAATCTTCATTTTGCCATGTTATATTTAATCAGGAATCAAGGCATGCCCCATGATCTTGGTTTTCGGTTGTCGGCAGTCACAGATTGACCACATTTACAAGGAAGAGACCATCCAGGCCAAGAACAAGGAAGTGTTTAACGAGCTTGACCACATTTACAAGGAAGAGACCATCCAGGCCAAGAACAAGGAAGTGTTTAAAGAGCTTTACACTGCATACTCCAGAGAGCCTGGGAAACCAAAGGTTAGAATATGATGCCTTGGCAAGTATTAGTGAGGATATTTCAAATCCATTTATACTCCAGCATTAGTGAGGATTTAGCTAACTGCTCATGTGAATCATAGAGATTAATGAGAAAATGAAAAAATTAACCTTTTTGAAGAAAGTCTTTGATTTTCACTTTTGTTTTTTAAATTCACAGAGCAAGGCAAAGCATTTCTGACTGATCAAATAACAGTGGAACCATGCCTCGTGACTTTTAGACATCTCTTTAGTCCCTTACCTCACAATTTCTTATTCTTTTTTTCCTCTCAGAAATACGTCCAGGATGTGCTTCGCGAGCAGCTGTCTGAAACAGTGTACAAGTATCTGAGAGAAGAAGGAGGACATATCTACGTCTGTGGAGACGTCACCATGGCTGGAGACGTACTGAAAACAGTCCAGCAGATCTTTAAACTGCATGGAAACATGTCTCTGGAAGATGCTGGCTTCTATATCAGCAAACTAAGGGTTAGATCCCACTTTTTCCAAACTTTATGCTGTAGTTGGTGGTGGTGCTATTCGGCCATTAATTTAAAACTGACCCTATATATATTACATATAATTTTTATGTATAATCGACATTATATATAATTTATTTGAATGAATAGAATTTTTTGACATTATATTTAGTATTTTATGAGTAATCGACAATTTATCAGCAAAACTAAGGATTAGATCACACTTTTTTCCCAAACCTTATACTGTAGTTAATGGTGCTATTTAGCCATTCATTTAAAATGGTAAATGAAAGGTAAATCAAGTACAAGGTCATCTAAGAAGTTTGTTTGTTTGTTTGTTTATTTTTTAATTAATTCAATTTTATTTTTACATTTATATTCATTATTTAATGACTAATTGATCATTTATCAGCAAAACTAAGGGCTGTTTTATGAGTAATCGACAATTTATCAGCCAAACTAAGGATTACATCACACTTTTTTCCCAAACCTTATACTGTAGTTAATGGTGCTATTTGGCCATTCATTTAAAATGGTAAATGAAAGGTAAATCAAGTACAAGGTCATCTAAGAAGTTTGTTTGTTTGTTTGTTTATTTTTTAATTAATTCAATTTTATTTTTACATTTATATTCATTATTTAATGACTAATTGATCATTTATCAGCAAAACTAAGGGCTGTATCCCACTTTTTTCCAAACTTTATAATAAAGCGGATAGCGTTAGTTCTGGCAGGTCACGTGAGTCTCTCAGCTGATCCACATCTACCTATAGGAATATGACGCCTATCACAGCATTCCTATATAAGGTCTATTCAGTAATATTGAGCAGCTTTATCACTTGCTCAGGAGCAAATTACCCTCCTCCATCCCCAACTCCTCCTTTTGCCACAGTCAGGACTTGGCTTTCTGATATTTTTTTGTTAAATTAGACTCCTTTTATCTTGAATAATGTTGTTACACTTAAATATCATTAAGAACATTAATGATATCTGCTTTGTTCTGTTCTGTTTACACTGGGGTCAATTCATGACAGGCTGCATGGATGGGCAGGGAGTTTTTTGCCCAGAACAGAACCATACCGCCAAATCTAAACTGTATGCTAAGTGTCAATCATTTTGACAATAGTAGTCCTGACAGAACTGTAGTTAGTGGTGCTTTTTGGTCATTTATTTAAAACTGACCCTTTGTGTGCAAAGGTAAATCAAGTACAAGGTCATCTGAGAAGTTCTAGTTACTTGTACTGGTTAGTAGTTTATTTATTTATTTTATATATATGGTTGTTTCCTTATATATATCATTTGTTGAATAAATTAAATTGTATTTTTACATTTTATTTTCATAATTTTGTGATTAATTGACAATTTATCAGAAAAATTATAGGTTCGATCAAACTTTTTTCCAAACTTTATACTGTATTTAGTGGCTCCATTCAGTCATTTATTTAAAACTGACCTTCTGTGCAAAGGTAAATCAAGTACAATGTCATCAGAGATGTTCCAATTACTTTTTCAGACTGTTTTCTCCTTTTTCTCGTTGAAGGATGAGCATCGATACCACGAGGACATTTTCGGTGTTACCCTGCGCACTTACGAGGTCACCAACCGTCTAAGGTCGGAGTCTATTGCATACATCGAAGAGAGCAAGAAAGACACGGATGAGTAAGTCCTGTTTGCTTATTCTCCATCCGTACTCCTCTCTCCTTGAGTCGCCTTGGGTTATCCGTGCTTGTAGGAGGACCTTGTGCCGTGTAGATTACTGTAGATACAGCCTCTGGACCAGCATCACTGAATGCCCGCCGTAACCATAGAGACGGAGGCTGAGAAGAGGCTGCAGCGTAACAGGATTAGTGAGAAGAGAGTGGCTGTGTTATTCTCTGTTTGTGCTCTCACAGATAAGAGCTTGTTCATCGCACACTCGCTGTGAGAGCGGAGGGAGGGAGAAGTGCTTTAACTGTAGTGTGCGCTTAACTGGCCACCATAGTTCCTGTGAGAGGTGTCACTTATTTTGATGTTTTATGATGAAAGTCCTTGTGTTGGAGAATGAGAGCTACCTCACGGTCCCTCGCCATGTGTCATCTGGTACTCTGTTGGATAGTGGGCAATACTGAATAAATAAATATATAACGAGATAATTAAATATTATCATGAAATGTTGCAATGAATGCATAATGTTACAATGAAATGTGACCTTAATTACGTACATTAAACATGAAAGGTGTTTATTTTTGAGCTGTCAATTGCTTACTATTTCTAATGGAATTAGTTACATGATATGCAGATTGATTAATCAAATTAATTGCAATTACATCCCAAATGAAAAATGGCATGAAATATGAAAAATACACTATTGTTCAAAAATTTGGGGTTGGTAATGTTTTCAAAAAAGGTTTTTGAAAGAAGTCTCTTATGCTCACCAAGGCTGCATTTATTTGATCAAAAATATAGTAAAAGCAGTTAGTTGTGAAATATTTTTATAATTTAAAATAACTGTTTTCTATTTGAATATATTTTAAAATGTAATTTATTCCTTTGGTGGCAAAGCTGAATTTCTCTCTTTGTATCTTCTTTAATCTTTATTTTTTTCCTTTTACAGGGTGTTTTGCTCATAGTCACATTTTCCGTCCATTTCGCTGGTTTTTGTTCACGCTCTAATCAGCCAACCAGAAGCATGATGGGACACCGACCATGATTCACGAAAACTGTGCCAAGTTTGTTTGTTTAAAATGTTCTTCTTTTTAAATGGAATATTTCATTTTCTTTGCTAGGTCTTGTTTGATGTGCATCTCTATGATCAAAATCTGCATTACTACAAGTACCTTTCACTTGAATTTCTGAATGCACTTTTTTATGTGTCTTTATGCTTTGTCCTGAATAATGGGCTGTGTGCACTTAGACATGGCCTGCCTTTTTTTAACGTGTAAGCAAGATTGGTGGCTTTCCTCGTGTGCAAACATGCATAAATATTGACTTTACTATTAAGAGGTGAGACGTTTTTGGTTTGGTTAGTGAGTCTCGGGGGTTATTGTGCACATTTTGATGAAAGACCAAGTCTCTATCCATGCTAAAAAGAGAGGACGTGCTAGTATTTACAAAAGGTGAGTCTGTTTAAAAGAACCAAACATGGACTAGTTCACACTGTCCTTGGCCTTAAAAGTGGGTTCAGATCTCATTTTGATTCATTTTGATTTTTAGAGTCACAACTAACCATTTTATTAATTATATTATTAATTTGGCGTCTTCCTCTATTTTCTTCTTTCTTGTCTTCATGATAATATAATATTTATTATTTAATGTAGTAGTAATAATAATAATATTGAATATAAAATGATGTTTAAAAAAAGAAACAAAATACCAGAAACAAACAAACAAACTTAAAACACCATGGTAAGACTTGGCAGTTATTTTTATTTTTTTATTTTTACATTTTTTTTTACATGTGAAAAGAATTAGTGGACGACTGAGAATGAATTGATATTTGTCAGCATGTCTAGGGGGAAGACGAGTTAGACCTGTACAAAACCATGCTCTGTATATTATCGCTTCTAAATGAAACACACACTGCTAATTGATGGCACACTGGTTACCATGCATCTGAACGTGCTGAAGAGTTGTAAGATGTGGTTAGCTATTTCCCGAGGCCAGTAGTAAACATCTGTCTTGTTAACAACTAGCCCTCAATATAGAATGAATTATAATGGAATTTAAGAAAAAAATAGAGTGGTTCTTTTTGTTATTATTATTTTCTGATACACCATTTAAAAACATCTTACTTTTGAAATTAATTCAGTGAAAAAAACATGACTGTGAAATTAAAGAAGACTGCATGGATTTTAAAGCAACTGTATGCAAGTTACCTTTTACCTTTTTACCCAGTTTCAAAATCATTCTGATGGAACACTGACTTTTATTAAAGGGTTAGTTCACCCCAAAATGAAAATTAGCCCATAAATTACTCACCCTCAAGTCATCCTAGGTGTATATGACTTTCTTCTTTCAGACGAATCCAGTCGGAGTTATATTAAAAATTGTCTTTGATCTTTCAAGCTGTTTAATGCCACTCAGCGGGTGTTGCATGCATCTGTCCAAAAGAAGTTAAATAAAAAGCGCCCATCCATTAAAAAAAAAAGTGTCTCACACGGCTCCAGGGGGTGAACAAAGTCCTCCTGTAGCGAATCGATGCGTTTTTGTAAGAAAAATATCCATATTCAAAACGTAATAATCACTTTAATGTAGCTTGCGCTCACTGTTGTAAACGGAAGCAGTTCTAGGCTGATGACGTATAAAGTCAGTGCTGTGCATGCGCCGGTGAGTCTCGTGAAAACCAACATTTGTTAACAGTAGCAAAGGAAGCAAAGTTTCCTTACCTTAGCAAAGGAAAACCAGTCTCCTCTTGGCTTATATCGAAATCCTCCGACATTCTTCTTTACAGATCCTCGTTTTATACTTCTAATAAGTTTTGTTTTGATCAACGTTTGCGTTTCCACGTGCGTCACTTCTGAGCGGCGCATACGCAAAGCCGACCGCATACGTCATCCACCCGGAACTGCTTCCGTTTACAACAGTGAGCGCAAGCTAGATTAAAGTGATTATTATGTTTTGAATATGGATATTTTTCTTACAAAAACGCATCGATTCGCTACAGGAGGCCTTTGTTCACCCCCCGGAGCCGTGTGAGACGCTTTTTTTTAATGGATGGGCGCTTTTTATTTCACTTCTTTTGGACTGATGCATGCAACACCCGCTGAGTGGCATTAAACAGCTTGAAAGATCAAAGACAATTTTTAATATAACTCCGACTGGATTCTTTTGAAAGAAGAAAGTCATATACACCTAGGATGACTTGAGGGTGAGTAAATTATGGGCTAATTTTCATTTTTGGGTGAACTAACCCTTTAAGGAAAATGGCCCCCCTCAGAATTCTGAGTTTACCTCTCACAATTCTGAGATTATATATATCACAATTATGCATTTTATCTCAGAATTCCGAGTTTACATGAGTTTAGTGCGTTTTAGAATTCGCAATTCTGCCCTTTTTTTCCTCAGAATTCTGAGTTTATGTCTCGCAATTGCAAAAAAAGAATTGTGAGATATAAACTCAGAATTCTATGGAAGCCCGTTTCCGCCACTGAATAAAAAATAAAAGAGGTAATTGCGACTTTTTATCTCACAATTCTGACTTTTTTTCTCAGAACTGCGTGATACAAACTCGCAATTCTGACTTTTTTTCTCAGAATTGCCTGATATAAACTCGCAATTGCGAGCTAAAAAGTCATAATTGTGAGATATAAACTCGCAATTCTGAGAAATAAAGTCAGAACTGCGAGATATAAACTCTTTTATAAACTTTTTTTCCTCGCAATTCTGGCTTTTTTTCTCAGAATTGTGAGATATAAACTCGCAATTCTGAGAACATATCAGTCTTTTTTCACCCCCTCAAAATTGGACTCGCAATTGCGAGTTTATATCACGCAATTCTGACTTTATAACTTGCAATTGCGAGTTTATATATCACAATTTTGTGAAAAAAAGTCAGAATTGTGAGATAAAAAGTCGCAATTATCTTTTTTTTTTTTTTTTTTTTTTTTCAGTGGATTGTGAAGAGGCTCAGGTTTCACAGGAGGGGCTTTTTAAGCTACTTCAGTTTCTTTTATTTTTTATTCAGTGGCGGAAACGGGCTTCCATAGTATTGAGATGAAGTCACAGTTACCAGTTTTTTTTATTATTATTTTTTTATTCCTTGGCAAAAACGGGCTTCAATAGTATGCAAGTTTGGTAAGCAAGTATGAAGTTCTGCGTAAAAAGCAGATTGTTTTACGGCAGCAACACATGCATGTGCCCAGCTCTTCACTGTAATTACCAGAGTCATATATTGACGACCCATTTAACTGTAAGTGGCTCCAAAGCTGCAAAAATACACAAAAATACAAACAGTGGCTTTAATATTGATCAAACTAAGATGAGACCACCTTTCAATATCTTTCAATATGCATTTATCTCAAGCTAACCATAAGAAAAGCCTTTTCAGGAGACTGAAAAATCTCTCTAGGCTAGTTCTTTTATGAAACATCCTTGAAACTGATGAAAATGAAAGAGGTGATGGACATGCTTTGCTTTATTATACTTCCTCTATATCCCTTCTTCCCTGTTTCTCTGAGACATGGCTGTGATGACCCTTCACTTTGATTCCAAACTGAGACCTGGATCTCTTCTTTAGATGAAAGATCCACCGTTGTAGTAGTTGTTTCATATTAAAGGGTAAACATTTGCAACAAAGAGCAAAAAGTCAATGCGGTGCATAGTTCATTTTTGCATGCAGTGCCTTTTTTTTGCATACAGTTTTCTGGCGATGAGTCCTTTAATAAAAGTCACTGTTTTGCTTTCTGAAAGCATTCAGTTGGATCCTAGCTTGCTTCTGATTTGCTCTGTAAACTTTTGATTTATGAGTGGCCTCCGGCGTGAAAAATATTACATGAGGTAATTTGATTTTGAGGGACTTTGCTTTCTGTTGTCTTTCTGTAGGAGAATATTCTTGTTCTATGTACGCTGTTAACACTGAATGTTTCCCTCCCCACAGTTGGGTTTTGCACCGTATAGACTCTGTGATTACAAAAAGTTGGGCAAAAAAGAAACACTCACATGCATATATTAAAATCAGTAAATATCTAAATATATATGAGAATTTTTTAAGAATGTATTTTGATTATGGGTATTGATTTTGTTTTGTCGCTCTGAGTTGCTTGTAATATTAAGTGTATATGATGTCTAATTAGTTTGGGGGAACCTGAAGCATTATTCTGAATGCATGATGTTAAAGTCTGTTTTGCTCTTATCCTGCACTGTGTCTGTTTGACTGTTGTGATCGCGTCCTTCCTCTGTGACTGGACGGAGAAGAAACTTACGGGGTTTTCTTTTTTCTTTTTGTGTTTGTTCTTTGCTGCTGCTAAGAGAAACTGTTCCAATCAATTTCCGCTGTGAATCTTCTATTGTGGAACTTCGAACATTGAAACATTTGCATTGCATATACTGCAAGAACTTTGCATCTACTTAATAATAAAAACATTTGTATGTCAAGACTTGAAGGTCTTTGCCGTTCTTTCTAAAGGGAGGAAATTTTAAGTATATATGCACTGTGAAGTTTATTCAAGACATTTGTAATGCATGAAAGGATATGTGAATGGAAAATTTGAAGTCAGAGGTTGCACTTTCATGGCTCAAGAAATTATGGTGTGTTTCATTGAAATGTCAATTTGGTTTCCTATTGAACTTCTATAGAGAAACAGAGGCAATGTAGAGAGTGTTGCCAAGAGTATCAAACATCTTATTTTTATTATATACAGTGGGTACGGAAAGTATTCAGACCCCCTTAAATTTTTCACTCTTTGTTATGTTGCAGCCATTTGCTAAAATCATTTAAGTAAATTTGTACATTTTTTAAAATGTTGTCAAATGTGCTACAACTCTGAACAAAGAAACTGCTAAGACCCTGTATAGTTTTTTAAAGGTTCTTTACTCTCTCTTAGTTTATTTGGGGAAAGGATTAAAAAAACAACATTAAAATACAGTGTATTTTCTGAAGATAACATGGTTATAAGGCCCCCCTATAAGGAAATATTCCAGGGCCCCCACATGAGAATTTTTGACCTCAGAAAAGCATAAAAGTGATTCAAAACAGCTTTTGCCATTGTTGTAAATTCTCATTCATATCAAACATATGAGAGTGGAGTAACATATCTAAGGAGGAGAATGGGGTTCCTCTTATGGTTCTACATAGCACCATTTGACAAAGGTGATGTGTGCTGTAGCAATTGATTATTTAGCTTTTATATTTAAGTTGGCATCTAAATAAATTTAAATGTATTATGATATTTAAACATGAATATATATACAATATTGCCATAAAATTACTATATATAAATATATAT
>NW_015537962.1:9037-29858 GCF_001515605.1 Sinocyclocheilus anshuiensis
TCATTAAATATATAAATTATAACTTTCTATAGAGAGCAGTTGATTGTGTACTGAGAGGATGTATGTTCTTTTTTTACATAATTGTTTCTCTCTCACCACTCACTGCAGAAACAGATTGAGTGCAGCTTTATGAGAGGAGAAATGACACCATGGCAACCAGTCAACAAAACAAATGAGCTGAACAATAGCCCACCCTCACTGTTCAGGCTCCCCTGCTGATTGGATGAGCTGTCCAAAAATGCAGCTCTGCAATTAGTCAAAGTGACTGTCGGTCAAATACGACCTTCCCACAGAGCAGGTTAGTCTGGGGCAACAGGAGACAGTACTGCACTGATTTGCTTTCTCATAGATTTTATTTTATTTAAGGATATTGATCCTGTCTGGCTTTGGAAACCGGAGTGAATCGAATGTGATTTAGTTTAGTTTAAACATTTGTTTGGAAACTCGCACATCATACATACAATGGTAGTGGGCAAAAAAGTGACAAAAGAAAGTATTCTTCCATTAGTGTGTGAAGATGATGGAGATGAAGGTGGAAAAGAAGATGATTTGGGAGGAATCGCAAGCAGGCCGGTCAGCAGACCCAGGAGTCTCTACAGCAGAGGAAGTGTGGATGGCCAAGTGAGTGTCCCTGCTCAGGTTTTATGCCATTTCATATGCTTGTGTGTTAAGAAAACAAATGATGAGGGTGAGTGGGCTCAATGTCATTCAGCCAAGTAGCACATGTTCCTTTCCACATTCTTTCAACCAATGAGATTTTAGGATTTAGTGGAAGTGATAATATTTGGCATATGATTGGTTGAACACTGGTTGCTGACATTCCAGATCCCTTCTATAGTACATGTCCAATGGTGTGAAAGAAGGGAGTGTGAATATCTTCAAGTTTATGAATATTTTCAATACACAGTCAATAAATATGAATGATTTTAGTTGGAAAAATGCTTAATTTTTGAATGCTCAAAGTAAACATACAGTGTAAATTTAATAGACATTATTTTAACCCAGCCACAGTTTAGCCACCATAAAACCATTCAAATTATATCATAAATCTGAATAATATAATACACTACCGGTCAATACATTTTCTTTGTTAATATTTAATTAGCAAGGATGTACTAAACTGTTCAAAAAAATTATATTTTATATAAATGCTGTTCTTTCTATTCATCAAAAAATCTGGAAAAACTATGATTCATGGTTTCCACAAACATATTAAGCAGCATGACTGTTTTCAATATTGATAATAAGAACTGTTTTGCATCAAATCATTAAATTAGAATGATTTCAGAAGGATCATGTGACACTGAAGGAGTAATGATGCTGAAAATTCAGCTTTGCGTCACAGGAATAAATTACATTTGAAAATATTTCCAAATATGAACAGTTATTTTAAATTGTAATAATATTTCTCAATATTGCAGTTTTTATTGTATTTTTAAGACAAAAAAAATCCACCAGAAACTCCTGCTCTAGCATTATATTTTGATCAAATGATTACAATATGATTGGCTTCCGACCTGTTTCTTCTTCTTCTTTTGCATCTCATTGGTTTTCTCAACTTTTTGATGCTCTCTCTGCTTGCTTCGCTCCACTGTCAATCCCCCGCATGAGCCTGTCGCTCAGCTCCAATAGAGAATGATTTGTAAACGCCCGCTCATCTCAGCACCAGTGGGCACATACAGTAACTTTGCAACCCCTCACCGCAAACCATCTGGCTTCATTCTGGTATGTGACCAGTTTACAAAATCCAATACATTCCTGATTAATAAAATCAAGTTCTACACTATGTTTTTTTGCCTCGCAGTATGTTTCACTTGGAAATATGTCACATTGCAGAAGTAAAATGGCTTGTGAATGGTAAGGTTGTGTGCCATTCAGAAGTGAAACAGAAATTCATGTAAGTGTAATTTTTAACTAGAGAAGCAGAGTTTGCCGAAACAGCCATGGAATGCTGGCTTGACAAATTTTTGTTTGAAAGTTTTCAAAGATGCTTAAAAAGCCTTTGAAGTTTGAAGGTTTATGGGCCTGATAGATAGATAGATAGATAGATAGATAGATAGATAGATAGATAGATGGATAGATGGATAGATGGATAGATGGATGTATGGATGGATGGATGGATGGAGAACGAATTTTGCAAAACTGATGAATTCTCATTACTGAGAAGATGCTCTGTGTCCTTCTGCTCAGCGAGTGTCTAGACCGCCCAGCCAGCATCAAAGCACAAGAATGGGCCTTCAGGATAAAGATTGTGCAAATGAAGAAGCTGAGGTGGATGAAGGTGGAGGTATCCATCCAGGTGATGAACAGCAGCAGGAGGAAGAGAGTGTCATCTGTGACGAAGATTTTGACACAGACCTGGAACTCGACAGATTTCACAGTGAGAGTTCTTATTAAAAGTGAAAGTGTGAATATGAGCGGACAGAGAGAGAAAGAGTGGGCCGATGGGGGGACGTGGGTGAGGCACGTTCTGATAGAGGGTGTCAAAGAGCTAAGGGGCACAGAATATGATGTTGCCACTCAACGGGGAATAAAACAGGCAAACGGCCGTGAGTCATGCTTGTAATTTCAGACAGGTCTCTCTCTCTCGCTCTCATTTTTCACCTGCTTGTTCTGCAGATACCGAAACACCTACACACTCCTTTACATATACATAAATCACGGCTCCATCCATCTCTCACTATCTCTCTGATGGCTGTTTATTCAGCTTATTAGAGATAGCCATCTGCTAGATTACTGCTGTGTGCCTCCGCATAGCTTAATGAATGGCTTGGGGATTTTCCACATTCATGATAATTGCGCATCTCAATGAGAAACAATGATACATTGTTGTCGTATTTGGTTTACAAAGTCACACCAGTTCATCTCTTTTGATGTTAGGTTGCACGCGTGAGTACGGCACATTGGTTATTTTCTGTATCGACTGCATCGATTAACTGTGCTTGCTAAGGAAAGTGTCACTATTGTTTTTGCTCATAAGTCAGAATGATAATAGTAAACCTCTAACCTTATTTTTTTTAATTTTAGTGCGTAACTTGTCCCGCGCCATTGTCATCAATGATACCTCAAATGCCTTGAGATGTTTTATTGTTTTTCTAAGCAGTTATTCTTTATGTTTTTGTTCTATGTTGTGTATTTTTTGTTTATTATTATTATTATTATTATTGTTATTAGTAGTAGCAGTAGTAGTACTATTCTTAGTTTTATTATTATTAGTGTTATTAGTATTATTATTAGTATTTGTAGTAGTCGTAGTAGTAGTTGTAGTAGTATTGTATACTGTACTTATTATATTGTATTTATCTTTCTTGTGCAGGAGAACTTTAGTACGAGAAAAGTGCATTATAAATGAAATTTATTATTATTATATATTATTATTCTTCAGATAGACAGTAAATTAACAAAAAAAAGTTTTGAGTGAAAGGGCTGTCTGGACCCCTTGACTCTTGCCAAACGTTGACTCTTGCTTGGGCTAAGTAACTACCTAAAACACACAAAAAAAAAACACCTAGCAACCACATCGCAATGTATTCTGAGAGGTATTTTGATCTGTTCTAGATGAAAGACGAGCATATGACCCTACAGGACAGTCCAGCTACAGAGAGGCTTGTAAGATGCTAAATGTAATTCCAGTTTCCTACTTCCTCCGAAATATGAACCAGAGTGAACTCAACATGATGCATTATGGGCTGGGCTCACAGGTAAGAACAAAGAAACTGATTTAGGGGGCGTTTACACAACACAGTTTTCTTTGGCCGTTCATTTACAGTACACAACAACAGCGATTTGAAAACAGGTTTCATAGTGCAAGTTTTTGAAAGCGATACAGTTATCGTCTCCATGTCAAGTCAAGTCAAGTCACCTTTATTTATATAGCGCTTTATACAATACAAGATTGTGCCAAAGCAGCTTTACAGTGTCAAACAGGAAAGTGCTGATAATGCAAAAGGACAATAGAAAACAGTCAGTTTTTCCATGTAAACTCTTCAGTCTATAGGTAGTGTTAGTGTCTGTGCACAGATGCATAGTATAAGTGGCATCGCCAACTACTGGCCTGGCCTGCATAATTCAGTGTTTTCCGCCGTTTTCACGGATCTGTGTGAACAGGGATTGTTTTGACTGACAACATTGTAGTTTGTATGTGTACCCTTGATGTCAGACTTTAAAAGAGAGATAAATTAATACAATAAAGTGCAAAAGTGCCCATTCTCTTTTCAGCAGACTTGATTTTGGATGTATTTTTTTCCACTAATTTTTACCACATAGAGATTTTTAAAGAGTCTTCGGTAAAGAATTAGAAGACATGAACTAAACCAACAAGCCATGATAAAGCAATAAGCCCCAAGAAGCCGTGGTTTACAGTAAATTTATAACAGCTAAAGGGGCGTTGTTAGGCACGACGCGAAGCGGAAGCTAAAACCCCCTTAGCTGTTATAAATTCACTGTAAACCACGGCTTCACAGGGCTTATTGCTTTTATAAAACTGTTATTCCATATACGTAGTACGGTTTCACAAAATAAAACAGAGCAAATAGTGTAATGATATAAATAAAAACAGTATTCTTCCACCAAACAATGTAGTTCCTCAGAATCAGTTGTGGTTGCAACAAAGTGGTTGCCAAGCAACTCGCAAATGTAAACAAAGGTGTATGTTTGTAGAGTAATTTACAACAGCTTCGAACGTGGCTCAGCCAATCAGAATCAAGGACCGGAACTATCCGTTTTATAAGGTGAATCAACGAATTCCAAACTTTGATTTGAAGTAAAAAAGTATTTGAAATTGGACAAAGGTACAAGACTCTGTACTTAAAAGCTTTAATAAGAGAAATAACTACAATTCCATGAAGCACTGCGAATGACAATCAAATAAAAAAAAAGATGGAGAAATATAAAATGATTGATTTAAAGTTGATGATTACTACATTTACATTTATTCATTTAGCAGATGTTTTTATCCAAAGCGACTTACAATTGATGATAGAATGACTATAGAAACAATATATTTTACATTTAGTGCAAAATATGCACATATACTTAAATTTAAGTAGTTTGAGAGACTTTATTACCTCATTCGTAGTGTTTAATGGGCACTAAAGAGTTTTTCTGGTACGATTCTGGTGGAGGTTTCATTGCAGAATCATGGGTAATGTAATTTTTCACCAAGAATTACACGGTTAAACATGAATTATTTAATAATAAGTTGAAATAATATGGACTGATGGCTGCCTACAACAAAAGCATACCATCAATTAACAACCTTATAGATCACAGTAGGTCTGTCTTTAAAGGTTATTGTTCAAAATCAATTCCCCTATAGTGAAAAAGTGTTTACTTCCAGAGACTGTTGCATTCTATAAGGGTAACAAAACAATGATAAACATTTTGAAAACTTTCTTCTGTAGGGTACCAAAGCTCTGGCGATTTCCATGGTAACCAATACCTCCATCCTGAAGCTGAATCTGCGAGATAATTGGATGGAGGGAGTGGGCGGGGCTGCCATTGCTGACATGCTCAAAGAGAATTGCTACATCACAGGTGACTTTCTGCAGCCCCGCACATAACATAACATCACAGCACTGCCTTGTTTTCTCTTGGGCTTTTATTTGGGATTCACTAGTAGTGTGAACTTCAAGTCTGTTTGATCTCATCTTGTCATGTTTTTTATAGAGGAACATGGGGGCTGGACAAGTCTGGCACTTTTAAAACCCAGTATCTTGCGAGGTGTTTTAGTATGTTGGCATAACAAATTCCCGTTATGGATTTCCAAACAGGCCCAAATTTCCATAGACATATGGATTGAAAACGTTTATACGATATTAAATCATGCTAAAAACATCCTAGTAACATGTTAAAATACTAACAGTGTGTTAAAACATGTTAGAAGCATGCTAACAACTTGCTAAATTATGCTAGCAACAAGCTAAAATGTGATAGTAATGTGTTAAATCCTGCTAGAAACATGCTAGCAACTTGTAAAATTATGCTAGCAACATGTTAAAAGATGATAGCAATTTATTAAATTATGCTAGAAACTATGCTAGCAACATTAAAAATATTAAAAATGTTAGCAACATGTGAAAACATGCTAACAATGTGCTAAATCATTACAGAAACATGCTAGCAACATGTCAAAATACTAACAATGTGTTAAAACATGTTAGAAACATTCGCTAGCAACATGTTAAAAGATGATAGCAATGCATTAAATTATGCTAGAAACTATGCTAGCAACATTAAAAATATTAAAAATGTTAGCAACATGTGAAAACATGCTAACAATGTGCTAAATCATTACAGAAACATGCTAGCAACATGTCAAAATACTAACAATGTGTTAAAACATGTTAGAAACATTCTAACAACTTGTAAAATTATGCTAGCAACATGTTAAAAGATCATAGCAATGCATTAAATTATGCTAGAAACTATGCTAGCAACATTAAAAATATAAAAAATGTTAGAAACATGCTAAAAGATATGTTAGCAACATGTGAAAACATGCTAACAATGTGCTAAATCATTCCAGAAACATAGCAACATGTCAAAATACTAACAATGTGTTAAAACATGTTAGAAACATTCTAACATATTGCTAAATTATGCTAGCAACATGCTAAAAGATGCTAGTAATGTGATAATTCATGCTAGAAACATGCTATTAACTCGTCATATCATGCTAAAAACATACTAGAAACTCGTTAAATTATGCTAGTAATATGCTAGCAACATGCTAAAAGATGTAAAGTGTTAAATCATGCTAGCAATGTGCTACATTATGTTATCAACATGCTAAATCATGAAACCAGGCTCAGTGGGGGCCAGTTCTCCTCTGGCCAGACGAACCAACATGGTGTGTTTAATTCCAGGCTGCATCACAAATCAGATTGTATTGCTATCATTCAGAGTATGCATCCAGTTCCTTCTGCTTGAAGATTAGGATACATCACATGGTGACGCCAGCAATGTGTTAACTCGTGCTAGCTACATGTTAGCAATGTGCTAAATCATGCCATTTTATTGACTTTATCTGACTTCTCTGGGTAAAAACATACAATGGGGTTCAAATGTCTAGAGACTGCTGATGAAAATGTAATATATGCTATCCAATTCAAAACAACATAGGCTACAGTACAACTGTTTCATAAGTAATGTCAAGTTATTAAACAAATATTGTAGCCATCATTCACTGTGCATTTCAAAATTTTTATGATCGTGCTGTTGATTCTGTAGCAATCCCTCAAGATATTAGCCTAACTGTAAAACCTATTTTCTTTCCCAGAAATTGATTTGTCTGAAAACCGGGTGGGTGAATACGGAGCCAGGGCTCTGTCCAGCATGCTGTTGGAAAACTCTACCCTATTCTCTCTCAACCTCTCAGGGAACCATCTGGACGAGCGAGCAGCCAGACACCTGTCCCCAGCTCTGATCGGCAACCAGAAACTTCAGAACCTCGACCTGAGTCACAACAGATTCGGAGATATAGCAGGTGTGAGATGATGTGAAAGCTGCTGGTGAAAGGTTCACTGCTTGATTACTGCAGACCTCCAAATAACTTTGTTTTTAGAGGGGCATTTAGTGGTTTCGGGGCATTTGGCTGCCACATGTTGAATGGTTATGTGTAACGATTGGACTGGAAGACTACAATTTCATGGCTACTTAGTAGGACGAGTACTAGAAAAAAACAGCTTGAGATTTGACCTAACACATGCATAACAAAAAGAACATTAACCTTCAATTAAGTATTGCACAATGGGAATGAAATTAAAATGTGTCCGTTTCACTTACTTTGAGCAGTTCATTATACTGATGATTTTACAGCACTACAGAGTATAATAAAAATGTCTAGACACAAATTTGGATAATTTAGTTTCAGTTCACCAAGCAAAAGATTAGTTGCCTAGTGCAGTGACTCTCAGTACTTAGACAGGAACCATTGGAGAGTTTCACTGCTTTATTAAAGCTATGGAACTGAAAAAATAACAGGGCAAAATGTGATGTTTTTTAATTAAGTAAAAAATATGAATATGCAGCAAATCTCATTAATTCAATTCACTTTTGAATTATATGCAACTGATTCTTTATTTTATTTATTTTTAGAGGAATTTTATTTTTATTTTAGATAAATAATAGCCTACCTTTTGTACTTTACATTTATTTTTTACTCACAGTTCACTGACACAATTTAAATGAAATATAAATGCAGTAATTAAATCTGTGATCTGTCTATATGCCTATAACTACATTTAGGCTTCATAAAAAAAAAACGTATTAAGAGTAAGGAAACTGCTGCCATGATTTGACGCTCCAACACATGCTGAACATGGCAGACAAAGCCTTTTTTTTTAAGAATTATTTTTGGTGTTTTATGGCTTTATTTTGATAGGACAATAAGTTGCCAGGAAGCGAAGTGGGAAAGCGAGAGAGGACAGGTTCAGCAAAGGTCCGCGAGTCGAGACTCGAACTCGGGACACCTGAAGTGCAAAGACGCTACATGGCGCGCCACCCGGCGCCATTGGCGAACAAATTCACATTCGTCCCTGTCACCGATCTTTATGTTGTTGCAAAAAACCACTGACAAAACACAATCCACTGTGATTCTATTTGAGTAGAATATATAGTATGATATATAGTAGCTGTCACGAATCCGGTCCGTGGTCTTCCGTCTGCTTGCCACAAACTGTTGCACGTCACCCTGGACTACATTTTCCATGCTCCATTGCACTGATTGGATTCACCTGCAGCCAATCAGACACACATTATATAACAACCACTCAAATCCTTCTCTAATGGCCCAGTATTGTTTGCGTATATCACTCTCCTAGTGGTAACACATTACGGAGCCAGGTTTCTGTCCTAGTTTCTAGTCCTTAGTTCCTAGTCATAGTCTTGTCTTGCCCGCTTTCACGTGTTAACTGATTCTTGCCTGTTTATCTTGGATTAACCCTTTGCCTTTCTGTTTCGGACTGTGTTTGCACCTCGTCTGGACTATTGCTCATGTTACTGGATTTCCCCTCTTGTCAAGCCCTCTGGATAGCGTTTGCTGTCAACTGACTCACGCCCGTTTTGGATTACTCTTTTGTCTTGCCCTCAATATACCTGTTTGCCATTGTCAGAACCGTGCCTGTTTTATGACCACGCCTTTAAATAAAAGCTTTGCAGATGGATCCGCACGTCTCACGTCTCAGTCGCCCCGTAACAGTAGCCTAGCGGTAATGTAATCACGCTAGAGAACAGAGAAGACGTTAAACGACAGAATGTTGGCCTTTTTTTTGTTTTTTTTTTTGGCCAAAGAAAATCATCAAATATCGCCAAAATAGCTCCTTGTCACAAAACAATAATAAAGTCGCAGCAACAATGAGAAAGTCGCTAAATTTGGTGACAAAATGCCGAAATTGGCAATACTGTCCATTTCCGAGTCTTTGCTAAATTAATCATTTTTTAAACGAATCGATTAAATGCATGATTCCGTGGCTTAGTTTCGTTTCGTTACTGAATAAATCATTGTTTGAATGATTCGCTGACTGAACGATTCAGTGACTCACTCATAATAACAGTCAGATGTCGCCATCTGCTGGCGGAACTGTATGTGACGTGCAGAGATACTGGAAAATCCCATATTCTGACAGTCTGTCTGAAACGCGTAAATACACACAAAACAGTGAAAAGTCTGCCGCTTAGTTAAACACGCTCAAAGACCAGAAATGTTGTTTAATATCCAGTATAAGTTAATATGAACATATTTATTTTTCTGGTGTCAATGAAAAGTTGATTGAGGTGTGTTGATGAGGCTATGTGGGTACACAAATATTGGTCTAGTGTGTTATGTCTAATGAGAGGTGATGAATTTGCTTTTAAACAAACCTTTATCTACAATGTTATTTTTAATATTTTGATAAATGGATGTCATGTCAGTGGTGAAACCTGCTGATAAAAACCTTCAAATCCGCTGTTTTCAAACACATCTGGCTCACTAGATTATTCATATCTTTCTGTGGGAATGTATGGAAATGCAATTTTCCAAAATAATGTTGTTTTTTAATAGCTAAGTGCTCTCTTCTTAACTGCAGTGCAAATTGGAAATAATATTCAGCTACAACACAAGCACAATATCTTCATATCCAGAGGGCTGGATCTCAAATGATCTAACTCATTAACTCCAGTATGATGATGAGGGATATAGAGTACAGTCCTAAAGCCCCATAGCTGTCAGCATGAATGACAGAGTGTGAAGATAGGGAAATTGCCTCAATAAAATATTGCATATAGTAATCAAGAGGAACTCCTCCATGACCTGCCATGATTCATACATCCTTAACAGATTCCACTGGCACATCTCTGTTCATATTACATATGGTGATGGCTTTCTTTTTATAATCATAGACTGCTTATTCTTGGCAGGCTACCCTGGTGACCATTGCAAATGTGGTCAATAAGGCCTGATATAGTTATGTATATCAAATATGATATTCATTGATTTTTATGTTATTATTATTTAAGAGCTTTGAAAATGGTAACAGTTTGAGGAAATGTGACACCACCTTTCAAAAGTCTGGGTTCATTGAGATGTTTTAATACTTTTGAAAGTCGTGTCTTATGCTCACCAATGCTACATTTATTTGATTAAAGATCCTGAAAAAACAGTAATATTGTGAAATATTATTACAGTTTAAAATAACCGTTTTCTATTTGAATATATATTTTAAAATGTAATTTATTCCTGTGATGCAAAGCTGAATATTCAGCATCATTACTCCAGTCTTCAGTGTCACATGATCCTTCAGAAATCATTCTAATATACTGATTTGCTGCACAAAAAAACATGTATTATTATCAATGCTTAAAACCGTTGTGAAAAAAATATTTGATGAATAGAAAGTTTAAAACGGCATTTATTTGAAATAGAAATCTTTTATAACATTATAAATGTTTTACTGACACTTTTTTTATCAAATTGAATGCATCTTTGCTGGATAAAAGTATAAATTTCTTTTGAATAGCAGTGAGCATCTCTCAAGTTTCTCAAGTTAATTGCCATGACAAATGAGTTAACATTTATATTTTAAGGGAGGTAGACAGGGTACTAAACTAACTAAAGCTCAGAACTGGACGTTTGCAGGTTCAGTCCCCTCAAGGAGTAAAATATGAATTATCGCATTGCACGCTTGAGCAAGACATTTCATCTCAGGTTACTCCAGAGGGATTCTGCTTCTAATAAGTTGCTTTGGACAAAGGTTTAAACTAAATCTGTGGCTCTCAACTGGTTTTAAATCAAGGACATCAAGTTGTGACCAGTACATAGAATAGTTCATGGAAAAATAGTGTGTGAAGTAAGGCATAATTTGGCATCATTATCACAAAAATACAGTGTCAATTTATTAGAAATAAAATCTTTTCCAGATTATTTTGATACATACTTCTGCAGATTATTATATTATATTATACTTTTTTTTTTAACTCGCCTACACAGGGACCATTATATTTTGGGCCTAAATTACTAGTTACTAGCCAGTTAGATCATACAGAAATTAAATTATAAGTAGAAGACACAATAATACACTGAATTAATAACAGTAACTCCCCCATGTTGCTCGTCTCCATCTTTCTCCTCCCCTCAGGGGAAATCCTTGGTGCTGCTATTGCCGAGAACACGGGAATGAAGTCACTCAATCTGGCTTGGAACTGCATTCGAGGAAAAGGAGCCATTGCATTTGCTAAAGGCCTGGAGGTAAGAGGAAAATAAAGTCCATCCTCTGCCAGAGTCACTCACTCATGCTAAGAACTTACTTTGGCTTAACATCCATTGATCAAGTCAGGATTTAACAACGCTGTTTGATCCAGCATCTATGCAGTAAAAGTGGTCTTATCATTGATTTTGAAGGGAAATATCTTCGTGCGAACCGTGGATTTGTCATACAATGGCCTGGGCAAAGAAGGAGCTGTGGCTCTAGAGGAAGCACTCAAACACAACAATACACTGGAGGATCTGAACATCAGGTACTGTTGTCATAGATTATACTGTAACTGTATTTATGGAATGCATCACCTATGAGTCCATTTTTTGAAGGCCCACCTCACCTATTCTTTTCTGTGTGCACACAGTTCTTGATTTATTGCCATAATTATGAGATGGTAGACAGTTGAAATTGTTTAGCGTTTGTCTGCTAAATTAGTTTAGTTCACAATGCACAGTTATTCATGATTTATTTGTAGTGGTGAAATCAACAAACACCAGACTTTGCAAACAGTCGATAAACTGACAACCAGAATAAAAGTATCTCAAATGCTTAAAATATTTCAGTATTGTCTTTTTTCTTTGTCTGCAGCAATAATCGCATACCACTTGAAGGAGCCATCCATTTAGCGCTGGGCCTCAAAGTGAACACGACTCTACGAATTCTCAAAGTACGAATTAGATTAAAATAGTAACAGCAAGGCATAATTGAAGCAAGCATGGCTTTTAATCTTAGACTTTTAGGTCTGCGTCAAAAGAGATTTATGACATTTCTATCTTTGTTATGACTAATTTTGTTGGTTTTCGGTACGATCCAGATGTCTAGGAACCCAATGCAGTCAGCGGGATGCTTCGCCATTTTAAAATCAGTTCAAGCAAACCCAGAAACTGCAGTTGAGTTCTTAGAATTCTCTGTGAGTGAATCTTTCCCATTCATTTATCATATTTCCTTATGGTTTTCTGTCTCTAACATCAGTTTCTCGTAGGATATTTGTGTGGACCAGGAATTTGAAGACTTATTCGAAAGCACCAAAGAAACACTCCCAAACCTCCAAGTGAAACATGGTGGAAAAATGAATGCTGCACTTAAAAAGAGCTGAAGTTTATTCAAAATGTGTATAGGCTTATAGAACGTCAAGTGTATTTCTGAACTTGCATAAAACTGAGACTCTAAACTGATTTGAATCTCGCTCCACACTCCTCCACATGGTAAATTGGATCAAGTCACGGTTGATGGATCATGGTTTCCGGCATTAAGGGAATAACGGTTCGGTAGAATAATGTTTAGAAGAAGAATTGATGACTTTAGTGACCATAGACTTTAGAACATTACTTACAAAATAGGTAGTTGAGATGATGTGTGAAGCAAGCTAGAATTTGTTCAAAAGTTTGGGGTCGGTAAGATTTTTAAAAATGTTTTCAAAAGAAGTCTCTGATGCATTTTTTGGATCAACAATTCATTAAATATTATGAAACATTATTACAACAGTTTTGAATATATTTTAAAATGTAATTTATTTCTTGTGATGCAAAGCTGAATTTTCAACATTATTACTCCAGCGTTCACTGTCACATGATCCTTCAGAAATCACTCTAATATTTAAAAGATTATTATAAATGTTGAAAACAGTTGTGCTGCTTCATATTTGTGTGTAAACCATGATATAAATTTTTCAGGATTCTTTGATAAGAATGTTCAAAGAACAGCATTTATTTGAGCATTAATACATGTATTAATTTCTTTCACTTTTGATAGATGCATGCAGCTTCATGGCCTCATTTAAAGGGGTCATATGATGCTGCTAAAAAGAACATTATTTTGTGTATTTGGTGTAGTGAAATGTGTTTATGCAGTTTAAGGTTAAAAAAACACATTATTTTCCACATACTGTACATTATTGTTTCTCCTCTATGCCCCGCCTTTTTGAAACGCTTCGATTTTTACAAAGCTCATCGGTCTGAAAAAGCGAGGTGTGCTGTGATTGGCCAGCTATCCAATGCGTTGTGATTGGCTGAATACCTCAAGCGTGAGACGGAAATGTTACGCCCCTCACCATACTGTTGATGCCGTGTCCCGGCTCTTCTTTATGCACCAAGAGCTTGTAACACTCCAAAGAGAAAGGAAAAATTGAAATCGCATCATATGACCCCTTTAATGTCGACTACATGAAATATTTGTATTTCTAAAGCTTATTTCTCAAACTGCAAGACTTTTCAAGTGAGGTGTCATGTCCATGTCACACACATGAAATCTTCCTTATAAATAATTACCATAACCATAGTTTCTGACGATTTACACCATGGTATGTCATTAGTAAAAACACAGTTTTGGATTTTTATATAGACACCCTGCTGAGAAAACCAACGAAGACCTGCAAACTAGCTTAGGCTGGTTTAAAGGGGTCATATGATGCTATTTTAAAGATCATTATTTGGTGTATTTGGGGTAACAGAATATGTTGACATGCTTTAATGTTCAAAAAACACATTATTTTTCAAATACTGTACATTATTGTAGGTCCTAGAACGAGCCGTTTTAGGTAGGCGTGGCTGACTCTTAACTTTTATAAAGAATATCTCTTTGGATTTGAGACTTTAGTCTTTGCAACTTTACAGATCTTCTTTATGCACCAAGAGCTTGTAACACTCCAAAGAGAAAGGAAAACTTGAAATCGCATCATATGACCCCTTTAAGATGTTTTTTTTTTTCTCAGGGGGTTAGTATAAGAAGCTTTTAGATTCTGACATTTTAATTTGTAGTAATCCTACTATGGTATAGGCAGCAAACATGGTTGCCTATTGCATTTGATCGGATTTCCTTATTATTATTATTATTCTGCACGTTTCCACCAGAAAACCTTTAAAACTAGTCAAGAAGCAACCCAGATTAGTCTTGTTTGAAAAGTTTTTGTTTTCTTTGACTGGATTTTAATTACATCAGCGAACATATCAACAGAATAATCATCGTGATAACGAGTTTCTAAACTTCATCGAATCAAAGGCGCACATGAAGCTGAAGTCCAACAGTTCACGCAGTCAAACATTAACTCAGACAAACGCGCGCGTCGCAACTTCATGTAGACGTGAATCTACAAACAACACGACAGAAGAATGGCGACAGCACGGTCTCTACATATCATCAAGAGCCAGCAGCATTACCTTAACAAGGTGCATTCAACAGGGCTGGCCAGGTAATGTACATTTGTCACGGACAGATGCGTGTAGCACGATACGATTGCTAAATTAATCGGCAATGCAAGTAAAATTGCAGATCTAGAGTCCATTCAGTCACATATTCAGTATGCGGGCAGTTGATGAATAATATGGGCATAATCTTGCTTTTAAACATCAGGGCTTTATGTTAAAATATATGTGAATGTATAAGGTAAAGTGTAGGCTTAATGTGCTGCATAAAAGCGTCCTGCAGTCTGACAAGGGGATTTTTAAAGTGCATAAATTCAGTTACTCAAATTATCGCCCACAATGCACAGGTAATATTGCGAGATTTTTCCAATGAAATAACCTTTTCCTCTGACATTCCAATAATTTCTTTGAGCACTTAGTTGAACTTGCAGTACGTTTGGTTTTCATAAATCAAGTTTGTCATTATTATTATTATGATATTTTAACAGATTAGCAGATTTTAACCATAAATAATAAACCAATAAAACAACAACAACAATAACTTCAGGCTAAATCTACTAAAGATATAAAACTAAATCTACTTTTACATATTTATTTACTTGTTTATTTTTTGTTTTTATGAATGTAGTTTTTATTATTGTTATTATATTTTAGCAGATGCTATATTATATTTAACCATACATCTACTTATTAAAGTAATAATATCTCTCTCTCTCTCTCTATATATATATATATATATAATAACTTTGTCTCCACAGAGAGGAAATTTGTCCTCAAACTATGTAAATCTACAAAAAGTATTTTTACTGACAAAATAAGGAGTGTTATCTAATTGTGCATCTCATTTGACCCTGATTTGATTTTAACCCTGTATGTACTGTAAGGGGAGGTTAGCTATTAGTATTAAGCGATAAAAGTTAATATTAAGTCATTAAAACTCTATGTTTAATAATTATTTAAGATGGAATTTAGCATGTCACACTGCCGGCCTTTGCTGTCTCTGCTTGAAATGTCACATCAACTACCCATGTGCATACTAGCTTTTTATAATATTGTGCATTGCAGCTTGTGATGCATCACTTGCTGAAACAGTATTGCTTGTGAATCTTTAGAGGCTTTGCGAATAAAAGTGATGAAGGCTGGTTGAGTTCCATGTTTGCACACAAAGTGGATGCCAGGAAAGATGCCCACTCCAATCTGCTCTCCAAGAAAGACACCAGCAACCTCTACAAGATTCAGTGTGAGCTAATGAATCTAAAACCTTCAAGGATGCGCTCAAATGCTTAGGCCTTGGGAGAAATAGTGCATGCAGTATAGTTGATAGGAATTGCTAAAAATATCCCCATGAATGAATGATGTGCTTGCTTGTCATTTTCCTCCAGAAAAACAGCCTAAACTGCTTGTTTTGTACTAATTGTTTTAATAAATCATCCTCCAAAGTGTTTATTTGTAGAATTCTTTTGTTTTCAAGAGACCAGCTCTGTGAAGAATGGTAATGAAAATTGGGTTTAGAAAAATGAGGGTGATATTTCATTAAATGGTTGATTTGAGTGATAAAAGTTTCACTAAATTCAAAATGTTTACTTCAACTACAGTAGAACATCTAGAACAAATAGTTTTTAACACTGCAAGATACTGGTCCATTTGTCTTTCCTGACATCTTCGAATCCTGTTTTTTTTTCTTTCAGTTCACAATGTCAAGCCGGAATGCATGGAGGCATACAATAAAATGTCGTAAGCACCCTTTTGAGTTTTACAGTATATAATGCTGATAAAGTATGGAGTCTTGATTTCACTATGACACTTGCAGGCCTGCCGTGTCTAAATGTGATGTACTTTGGTTCCTTGATTGTCCTATGTGACCGTGATATGTTATCATTAATATAGTACCAATATGTCCTGCCCCAATTCCTGTTTCAATAGCAAATACATCAACACAGGAATGAAAACTGCATGATAAATTATTATTATTTTTTTTTTTAGCCTATTGATTATATGATTTTTTTTGTGTGTGTGTGTGTGTGTGATTTAAGTTTAAAACAAGTTTAAATTAATATTTCTAAATTACTCCTACTGTCAAAATTACTCTTGTGTCTAAACTACTCTTGTCTCGTGTCTATTTTGAGGGATGAGGTACAGAAAGAACTTCATCGGGATGCAGATTATCCATGTGAAGTCGTTGGAAGCTGGAACACCTGGTACGGTGAACAGGATCAGGCAGGTGAGATGGAAGAACATATTTTTGTATTATGTTTTTGAAAAAAGTCTCTTATGCTCACTAAGGCTGCATTTATTTGCTCATAAATACAGTAAAAAAGAGTAATGCAGTGAAATATTTTTACAATTTCAAATTGTAATAATACAATGTTTGAATATATTTTAAGATGTAATTTATTCCTGTGATGGAAACGTTGAATTTTCAGCATCATTACGTCAGTCTTCAGTGTCACATAATCATTTTAATATGCTGATTTGCTGCTCAAGAAATGTAACAGTTGTGCTGCTAAATATTTTTGTGGAGAACAGCATTTATTTGAAACAAATCATTTGTATCATTATAAATGTCTTTATTGTCACTTTTGATCAATGTATGCATCCTTGTTGAAAAAGAGCATTAATCTCTCTCTCTCTCTCTCTCTCTCTCTCTCTCTCTCTCTCTCTCTCAAAAAAAAAAAAAACTAACCTAACTGACCCCAAACCTTTGAAAAGTATTGTTTTTAAAGCACCAGATTTGGTTTGTTTAAATATCTGTTAGATGTTTTATATATCTTGTTACAGTGCTAGAGTGACACATGCTGTTTTGTGTTTGTAGTGCATCTCTGGAGGTATTCTGGTGGATATCCTGCTCTTACAGAGTGTTTGCACAAACTCAACCGCAATATGGTATTTCACACATCTCTGTGCAATTAAATTTTGGATTTAAGAATGTCAAAATCCATATATTGTTTGTCCTTTATCAAAATGTTTCCTGTGCAGGTGTATCTTGCATTTCGAAAAGAGAGGAGTAAAATGTTGATCTCCCGATGCAACCAGCTTCTTCTGGAGTTTAGTTTCTGGAATGAGCCTGCGCCCAGAAGCGGCCCCAACATTTATGAACTGAGAACATATCAACTAGTAGTAAATGGCATTTAATTATTCTGTTTTAAAGAGACACCTTTTTATTCAGGCCATCCAAGATGAGCTCTGTTGTCATCAGAACAGATCTGGAGAAATTTAGTTTCACTTGCTCACCAATGGATCCTCTGCAGTGAATGGGTGCCATCAGAATGAAAGTCCAAACAGCTGATAAAACGCCATAATAACTCTTCCTCCAGTGAAAAAGTATATCCCCTCTTGTCCTCTCACATCAAAATCCACTGACACATTTGTTTAAAACTGTTTTGGACTGTTTTTGGTTGGGAGTGATGCTTGATCTATGAACATTAATCTCCTAATTCAGATGAAACAAATATTTAACTGGAGATATCAGTTATTATGGATAGAGGACTCGTATTTTAGCTGGAAGTAACAGCTTGAAGTTAAAAACATCTTAATGATGGATTTGTTTCTTACAAACAAGCAGCTTTTTGCTTAAGACATTGATTGATGGACTGGAGTTGTGTGTTTGAACTCTCATTCTGACGGCACCCATTCACTGCAGAGGATCCATTGGTGAGCACATGATGTAATGCAAAATTTCTCCAAATCGATTCTGATGAAGAAACAAAGTCACATCTTGGATAGCCTGAGGGTGAGTACATTTCAGCAAATGTTACGTTTTGTGTGAGCTTTTCCTTGAACTTTTTTCTCTGTTTTTGTCCTGAAATTACTGAATGAAGCCCGGAACTATGATCGAATGGGGAAATAATTGGTAAGTTTGTGTGTGAATTGTAGAGTTTAACTTAAAGGGATAGTTCACCTTCAGTTGCTGGTCCCCATTGACTTCCATAGTGTTCCACACTATGCAAGTCAGTGAGGACCAGCAACTGAAGGGGAACTATCCCTTTAAGGAAAAATACTGATATTATATCACCATGTTGCGTATTTAATCTATTTGATCATGTTCCAGGGCTCGAGCAATCAAATATAGACAGGAAAACAATGAAGCAGTGGGTGGTTTCTTCACACAGATCGGTGAATTGTATCTTGTTCATCATTTATGGGGTAAGAACATCCTTCACTGAGCACATATCTTTTTCTGGTCATTGCATATTATTAGGTGCTTTAAAATAATATTTTTAATGTGTTTTAGCCTATAAAGACCTGCAGTCCAGACAAGAGACCAGAAATGCTGCTTGGTTAAAAGAGGGCTGGGATGTCAATGTGCACTATACAAGTGAGTTAGAACAAAGACAGCGGGTGTTTGAAATACAATATTGGTGTAGTGATTATTGCATACTGCATAATATACTGTATACTGCCTGTCTGTTTAAAAAGTATGTGCACATATTATTTTAATGTAGCTTTACAGAGTTATACACTACTGTTCAAATGTTTTTTTTTTTACAGTAACAATGAAGACATTTTAATTCCTATATTTCAATTACAATAAAAACAGTTTCCACAAAAAAAAAAAATTAGGCAGCACAACTGTTTTCTACATAATAATAATAATAAATGTTTTTAGAGCAGCAAATCAGCATATTCAAATAATTTCTGAAGGATCTTGTGACACTGAAAATGTAGCTGTACCATAACAGGAATAAATTGCATTTCAAAATACCTACATTAAAACAGAAAACAGTTATTTTAAATTGTAATAATATTTTACAATATTACTGTTTTTATTGTATTTTTGATCAAATAAATGCAGCCTTGGTGAGCATAATTCTTTTAAAAACTTTAAAAAGTCTTACAAACTGCCAAACTTTTGAATGGTAGATTATGTTTTAATATGCAACCATAAATGTTTCAAACGGTGTTATCCTTCATTGCCACTTTTTTAATTCAGTGTTATCCGCTTTTCTCTGAAATAAAAAAAAAATGCTATTTGCTATTTTCAATTATGTAAAAATGTCTTAACCTTTGGCAGTCTGATCAAATAATGAGTCAAAAGGGAGATTTGGGAATTCTGGGTATTCCTTGCATAAAGTAAATGTGCATACTTCTCACAGTATGCTAGAGTAGTGCAGAAATATGAATCAATTCAAAGCACAATCAAAGTGTTTTCTTTGTAAACATCGCCATCTGGTGAATTTCAGTAGAACTGTTAGAACTGTTCCGTACATTCAAACTCGTTTATTTCTGTTTTTGACAGTGCCTCTTATCCAGAAGATGGAATCGAGAATTATGATCCCCATGGAACATTCACCTCTGCAGTAAAATCCACAGTGTTTCACCTGTGATGATACCAAATACACAATCCACCAGGAGATCTACTGTTCTGACTTTACTCAAACACATCTGAAACAGATGATCACGGTCTTCAGGTCCTCTTGAAGTAGACAGCAAGTAGACTGCAAGAAGGCAAAAGTGTGCCAGTGTTGAAGCCAATCTGAGAACTACAATGACAGACCCCAGTGCCTTTGTGTGAGACTGTTAAAGTATATATATAATTTAAAAATTACAGTCTTGTTTTTAGTCATCATTCTCCTTTCTGATGCATCATTTGGCCTGTTGGAGTGCTTGAGGAAACTGCCTGTCAGCATAGCTCTTTATCTACAATTAAAAGAAATGTGTTCAATTTAACGCGTTTATCAGAATACTTCATTTTAATGTTGTAAAATTTAAAACTCCAGTTTAGGATAATAAATTTCGAAATAATTTCTGTTGACCTGTCATCTGTAGTCTTACACTATATTCGATTATTATTATTTTATAATAATTTTATGATATTACCATGCTCAGTTTCAGTGTATATAAAAACTTAGCAATGTAGCTGGTTACCTATGAAACAGTCCCATTTTAAATGCTGCTGTCCCTTTAAAGGGGTCATATGATGCTTTTTTAAAGATCATTATTTTGTGT
>NW_015537962.1:29872-39985 GCF_001515605.1 Sinocyclocheilus anshuiensis
TCAACACTAACTGCGGTTACTGAAACCACGCCTTCTTTCTTTGCATGCACATTTGGGCAGCATTATGCAAATATTTACACATAGTGAGATATGTGGGGGCGTGTTAGAACGAGCCGTTTTAGGGGGGGGTGGTAGAGTTGTAACTTTGATAAAGAATATCTCTTTGGTTTTGAGACTTTAGTCTTTGCAACTTCAGGGATCTTATCTATGCACAATCAGCTTGTAACACTCCAAAGAGAAAGGAAAACTTGAAATCGCATCATATGACCCCTTTAAGAGCAGGGGGGCGTGTGACACAACTGCTTTTCGAACCATACAAGTCGAATACAATGAACTGGTAGAATGGCAATAACCTTGAAACGATGGCTTCCAAAGTGGGTGGGGCTTCGCGACGCGTATGTTTTCAGATTCGATGGGTTTAAATAATAATTCTCCGAATCACAATCAATAATTGTGGCAGTTTCTCCGTGTCATTTTCGGGTGTAAATGGCTGCCTTGAATATTTGCCGAAGCGAAATGTAAGCGGAATTGTCACGTGATTCCTGTTACTTTGCTCAGCGCTGATCAGGTTCACCTTATCACGATCACTTGTGATGACTTCATATGGCTTTTTTATATATATATATATATATATATATATATATTTTTTTTTTTTTACACAGAAGATTTCTTTTACTTTATTATAATGTTAATTCTTGAACATGATAGATTTTAAAAAACACTTTTTAATCTACAAAAATCTTAAATAAGACAGATAATATACTCATTCAAATCAGCTTTTACGCCCCCTGGAGGAAGCCAACTGTATGTCCCATTGGAAACAGCATTTTAGATCCACTTTCCAATTAGTTCTCGACTCGAATTACATCGAACGAGTCTCTCCCACCAGCCAGCCACAGCGTGCCCGATGCACGAGGATTAAGCGTGTTGGTAGCGCAGGGGTATGTAACATCACATCTCGCACTGCGTTATTTAACGCGTCCACCTGCACTGCACAGAATACATTTTCACGACGGACTAGTGAACGATGGACCTGCACATCTTGGACCATAGATTAAGGGTCACATCCATCAGTAAAACGGGGCTTGAGCAGTACACACACCCCCTAATCAAACTGATATTTCTCAGAAACAGGACGAGGTAAGAACAGTCAACGCCTGTATGAGTTTGCAAACATGTTTTTACGCGTTTGATGCTGCTATAGCTATTCATTAGACACCAGTTCAAGTACATAGCTTGCTTGTTTACAATGTGTTCAACTGCAAAGTAAGAGCCTCACCCTGTTTTGGTTAGTTTGGAGAAATGATAAATGACCAAAGAATGTCAGATCATGCACATGCACTTGGGGCCTTTAACTTGTACTTAAAATGACACATTGAAAAACTGTTTTTCATAAAGTGAGCAATTTCTTGTGCTCAGTTATGACTTGAAATAATGCCGTATTGTAAAACCTAGTAGCTGCCTACCTGGCTAGACAACATTTTTGGGCATGCAGGTTTTGACATACATCCCATACATTAAGTTTTCAAACTAGCTTCAAACTTTGCATGTAAATAATATCCCATAGTTCAGTGGTTCCCAACCATGGTCCTTGAGGCACCCCAACACTGCATGTTTTGCATGTCTCCTTAATCAAACACACCTGATTCAGGTCATTGGCTCATTAGTAGAGACTCCCAAGACCTGAGATTGGTGTGTCAGAGAAAGGAGACATGCAAAATGTGCAGTGTTGGGGTGCCTCAAGGACCAGGGTTGGGAACCACTGCCATAGTTGACATTCACTGCCTGTACGTTAACATGGGACAAAATAAAAACACTAAAAGTTGGACTTTTATTTCATTGCATACATAACAACTAAATATCAGCAAGTTACTTTTTTGGTAAATTATATGTATTGAAGTAATTTTCTGTATGTTTCATTTGCTGACATTAAATTCTATGTTAATATTGGCATTAATATCATAATTTATTGGCCACCTTTCGCTATAATTGGTCATTGAAAACCCCATGTTGGTTGTTGACTTGTTAGTAGCCGATCATGTTTTAATACCATCACCCTAGTTGAGATCCCCCATTGTTTTTGTGCCAGATAAATGCTTTCCTGATTACAGCATATATCAATCACCTATTTGAAATGATATTACTGAGTAAATGATTAATACTAATTTCCGAAGTAGTGTGTGTAGAATACACATTGCACAATTATAACATCATTTATTTACTGCAACGTCAAATCATTACTTTTGTCCATGTTAATGTGTTCAGTTTTACTCTGTATTTTGCACTTGAATAAAGGGGTTATTATTAATAAAAAAGCAAAAGATCGATTAAAATCAAAAGTTAGTGGGACATGTCCATAGTTAAGGGCATATTACTTCATCCATCCATCCACTAAGCAAGACTTTAGGACCAGTTGGAAAGATTCATTGCAAAAATCTAGCTACGTCATTCTAAGAAACGATCTAGTATCCTTGGTTAGCAGATGTCTGTTGGTTTGACATTCAGACATTTTAAAGTGTGGTTTGTCCCTTCTACTACATAGCCCACATGGCCAAAGAGACATCTACGGAAAAGAAAAATAGTTTGCATTTTATTTTTTGTCTTTGGAATGTCATTTACAGTTGAATTGTTCACAGTAAGACCGATAAATAAGGTCAAATCCGATCCCATGTTCACTCTTATAATTAGGGCTGCATGATAAATCGCATGCGATATTTAATGCGCGTCTTGTCATAAAGCCGGTTCTGTAATCAGCGGTAAATCTCCATCACCTGCGGGCTTTCACATTGAGCAGCATTAACTACACAGAGCCGTTGTTCACTGACGAGCTGCGCAAAAAATCGCGCGAATATCAACGTGGTTTAGCGCAGCTCGTCAGTGAACAACGGCTCTGTGTAGTTAATGCTGCTCAATGTGAAAGCCCGCAGGTGATGGAGATTTACCGCTGATTACAGAACCGGCTTTATGACAAGACGCGCATTAAATATCGCATGCGATTTATCATGCAGCCCTAATTATAAGAGTGAACATGGGATCGGATTTGACCTTATTTAAAGATGCGCGTTAAATGTCGCATGCGATTTATCGTGCAGCCCTACTCTTATTGCATTTGGGTACCTGTTGTTTTTTCTGTGCTGCTTCTGAGCCTTAGTGTCGCTCTCTTATTTCTTCCATCTAATGGTGGGACATAAACTCAGATACGTGCAATAAAATCTGGGTTCTAAGGTGTCACTGATGAAAGTATTTTGTGGGGCATCGTGTGACTTCAGTACATTTTATGATCTGCTTAATGCCGTTGAATAGGGTGCTTTTTCTCATGTCTGCGAGGACGAGGGGATGGCAACAGGCCTTTCAGGATTGGATTCCCACAGAGCTTAGAAAAAGATTGGAGTTTGTGTATTCGATATGCCTTTTCTGGTTCGTTCAGGCATATCTTGTTGAACTTTCCAGAACCTTGAATGCTACAGATTGATAATGTTCCAGAGTTGAACATATCACTTCCAAATTTTTATTTTTATCTTAAAATACACCAATTAAAGTGATGGTTCACCCAAAGCTAACATTCTGTCATCATTTACTCACCCTAAAATAGGGTTGCACGATAAATTGAAATGGAATCGAGATCGCGATTCGAGAGAAGCTGCGATTGCCATGCGTATCTTTCAGTGAAGCACGGTTCTGTGATCAGCAGTAAATCTTCATCCAAATGCCAGAGGGCGCTCTCACGCTGAAACTCCAAATATCGCTGCAGCTGAATAAACAGAAGATTCAACTTCTTTCATTGATTCAACGTGACTAATAAACACACGACTACGGCAATATACGGTTTATCTGAGTTCTTCTTATTATAATTGTAATTAAAATAAAGTATATTTATAATAAAATGCACATGACAATCGCATTCGATTAATCGTGCAGCCCTACCCTAAAAGCACTTACAACTCATGCACCATATTCAAAGCCGTCTGCAACCATACGATAGCTTTTAGTGAAGAGCAGACTGAAATGTATGTTGTTTTTCACTGAAAATTTTCTTTTCCACTGTAGCTCTCAAATACTCTTCATGCATGAGCATATTCAAACTTGCCTTGTCAGTTTTGATATCATTGACACCAAGCAGCATTGGTTCTTGATGTGTCTTGCTTTACTTATTAGGACATGTTAAGAGTTTAAGTGGTGACAGATTTCATTTTTGGATGAATTATTATTTTTGGAATTATGCTTTTAAAGGTCAGAAGGAGTGCTCACACAAACACAACATGATCTCATCTGGTAATGTTATCTTCTCCACATGTGCAGCTTTGAGCACAGCGAGAGGAATATTTTTCTGAACAGGCCTTCTGTGACTGGTGCGTTAACTGCATCTGCTTGTTTTGACTGGCTCGAAAAATAAAAATTCTGTCACCATTTGCTCTTATGTTGTCATAAACCTGTTGTTGAACTCGAAAGGAGATATTTTGAATAATGGTCTTTCAAGATTTTAAAAGTCATAAAACTTGAGGTGAACTCGGATCAGAACGATTTGTGAGTTTTTCAGATTTTTTTCGAGTTATTCAGAGTCATTGAAAAGATCGAACTCAGAAGAATGGCTCGTTCACAAATCGGAAATTAGGTGTCATTCACTGCGAGTGAACTGTGCGTATACACAAATTTGTAAGTGAAATCTGCGTTCAAACATTTTTACCAACAAATCATCATGATTCTGTAATAACTTTGGTACTGACATTTATTGAAAATTTACGAAATAATGCAGGAACAACTGAAACCACACAAACAAAAATCAACCATATCAACTATTTAAGAAGATAAAATATTATAAATAGTTATAATCTTTAACCTGCTTGATTAATCGATATAAAAACCAAATTGTGAAATGGATCACTGCGTTTTTCTGTCAAAATAAAAGTTTGATGGTTTAACTTTTGTCAATTAAGAAAATAGGATAGCCATAATTATTATAGTCATTTTGCAGCTGCAAAATGAAAAAAGAAAATTATTATAATACTGTATTTCTTTTACTCAATTTTATTTTACGGGGAAATATTACAATAATTTTTTTTTTGTTTTAATTTAGCCATTTTGAAGTAATAGTAATAATATTAAAAGCATTTTTTTTTTAACGTACATGCAAATTTTCCTGTGCGTATAATGAAAGTGCATAGGATAGTTTGTAGTTGATGTAATGATTTATCAGTAAATAAAGACTTAAATAAAAGACTTAATTTTTTGTTCTGAAATACAGCACACTGCTACAGGGAACATAGTTCTTTCCCTTTTCTCACCGTTCTGGATGGTGTTGGTTTAACACCACTCCTATATTTCTCTGTTTTCCAGATGGCTTTGGAGTGCTTACAGGAAGTTGAACCCTGGGAGCTCTAGATATTGTTAGGAAGTGTGAGACTAGCTGACACAATGCTGCTTTGCTGAGTTAGCCCTGAGGGTGGGGATGTATTATTTCCCTTCTGTTAGGCCCTTGCATTGATGTGCCCAGTGGTTGGGGTCCGGATTGTATTACGCTGAGTTGCAGACAGAACAGTAATCAGCTGTGCGAATGAAGAGTCCTGTGGGTGGCTGCCAGTACAGTATCGCAGCTCTTTCTTTAGATAACGGCTGGTGCACTGCTGAGTCTGCCTCAACTGCCATAGTTAATGTGAAAGTTAGAAAGTGCTTGTTGTTAGCGGACTACTTCATCTGTCACATTGATTAATCGAGATTAATCACATCCAAAATAAAAGTTTGTTTACATGATATGTGTGTACTGTGTATATTTATATGTATATATAAAATACACACACATACATGTGTATATACATTTAAGAAATAATTACGTGTGTGTGTGTGTGTGTGTGTGTATATGTATATTCATATTTATGTGATTTTATTATATATAAATATAAATATGTTACATATATTTCTTAAATATATGCATGTTATGTGTGTGTATTTATATACATATATACACACAATACACACACACATAATTATGTAAACACAAACTTTTATTTTGGATGCGATTAATCCTGATTAATCGATTTGACAACCTAATAAGAAATCGAACTCAAAAACTGCTTTACACTTAAGTTCCAAAAACATGAATGTACAACATATAACATATCATGTATAAAACTAACCCAAGTCACATGATACAATACTAATAACACAAAACGTACATATATCTAAATACAGAATCACTTATATAAAGAAAAATATTAAGCAATTCTTAATGTCATTTATGGCTCTAACACATTATTAAACCATAAAGTTTTAAAGCACTTTCAATTATCATTCATTGTCACTGCATGGGGAAAAAACATTCAGGTTAAAATTTCTCCTTTAGTTTTCCTAGAGTAAAAAAGTCATAACGGTTTGGGAAAACATGATAGCAGTAATATGATCAAATTTGGCAATAATAATAATTATCATTAGCCTAACTATTGGATGTTTTTGTTTACCAAGTAAAAGCATTCACTTGTTGCATTACTACTTTTTTGAGTGTTAATGTATTTGCAAAATTTGGGGTCAGTAAGATCTTTCTATCTGTCTGCCTGTTTGTCTTTGTTTGGAAAGAAATTAATACTTTTATAAATCAAGGATGCATTAAATTGATCAAAAGTGACAGTTAAAAACATTTATAATGCTACTAAATATTTCTATTTCAAATAAATGCTGTTCTTTTGAACATTTTTGTTCATCAATGAATACATTTTAGGAAAAATATTACGCAGCACAACTGATTTCAACATTGATAATAATCACAAATGTTTCTTGAACAGCAAATCAGCATATTATTATGTTATAATTATTATCATATGTTCCTGTGGCTCAGTGGTAGAGCACTGTGTTAGCAGCGCAGAAGGTTGTGGGTTCGATTCCCAGGGAACACACATACTCGTAAATTATACAAATTATAAATTATATATTTGTATTTTTTATCAAATAAATGCAGCCTTGGTTAGCAGAAGAGACTTTTACTAACCCCAAACTTTTGAAAAGTAGTGTATTTTTATATTTTTAACCTAATAAATTAATGTAATTAGACTACATGATCAATTTACATAACTAATCAATATTAGTGTGTTTCATCTTTGTTTTAGTTGTTTTGATGCTGATAGATGAAATTCCGTGAACCAGTCTGGACTTCATTTGTACAAATCAACTCTCAACAGTTCCTTTTCCCATGATTCTCAACTCTGTGGCTCTTAGACAGTAGATCAGACTGAATGAAGTGGAGTATGTTGTTCTGGGTTCCTGGACCGGCTCGTAAAGAATTTGGCTCAAACCCTGTTGTGGAGAAACCAATTCACACAAACGTTTCTCTTTTTAACACGCACATCAAGCACCTCATATTTATCAATCACAACAAACCGAAATGCAGAACCATATGAATGGATTTCAGAAAGAGAAAGAGAAAATGACATTCACTTTTTCTGCAGAGGGGTTTGATGTGGTTTGTGTCTCCATCCCACACCTCTCGGCTGAAACACTCTTTACAGCAATCTGCCATTGTTTTTTTCCATTATGCAACGTCTGATCTGTCTGTTTGGTTTTGCTTCTTTCTCTCTCTCCCTCTGTTTATTTTCCCTCTCTCCTGTGCTTTTTCTCTTTCTTTCACAGATGCAAATTTTTCAGTCTCACAGAGACTCCGGAAAATTACACAGTTGTCCTTGATGAGGAGGGATTTAAAGGTAAAACACACACTCACACACACATGAACTGCTGTCATAAGGCTCTTGTGTTCGGTTGACGATGACACACATTGTCATGGACTATACTGAGAACTCTATCATTTTATTTATAGTTATGTTATCATTTTATGTTGTCAACATATATAATTGATCCTGGGGACTTTTAATCTGACGTTTCACATTGTACATTTCCAAAACCTGGGTTAACATTCTTATTTGCATAATTACATGATTGGCTAAATATGATGCCAAAAATGTAAATTACTCCTTATTTGATTGGTTCATTACTTGAAACCGCACTGAAATGTGAAGAATATGGAAATGTGTGACATGTTTGAACAAGACTTGGTACATTTTTTTTTTTTTTTTTTTTAATTGTGCTGTGTGTATTTCAAGCAATAAAACGTTTTTATAGTTTATATATGTTAATAAAACAGTTTTTGTCTTTTAAGGAGGCCTAAAACCATTAACACCTAATTGATCATTTCATTAAAGGGGTCATATGATGTTGCTAAAAATAACATTATTTTGTGTATTTGGTGTAATGAAATGTGTTTATGCGGTTCAAAAAACATTATTTTCCACATACTGTACATTACTGTTTCTCCTCTATGCCCCGCCTTTCTGAAACGCGTCGATTTTTACAAAGCTCATCGGTCTGAAAAGCGAGGTGTGCTCTGATTGGCCAGCTATCCAGTGCGTTGTGATTGGCCGAATACCTCAAGCACGTGACAGAAATGTTACGCCCCTACCATACTGTCATGATGCCCTGTCCGGCCGGAGCGACGAGACAAAAACATTAAAACCCATTACAAACGAGGCATTTGTTGCATCCAGTGGGGACAGATTATAGTGCTTGCGGCAACCACATGTGACGACCCCTGGCTGGACTCCGCTTGACGAAGCGGATATCGTCCTCTTTTGGAAGAAAGTAGTTTCGCTTTCACAATGAAACACAGCGTCTTCACGACGCGGCAGCGGCAACAACAATACTACAGCGAGAATAAAAGTTACGCCTTCTTTCTTTGCGTGAACATTTGGGCGGCGTTATGCAAATCTTCCCACATCGTGACGTAGACATGTGGGGGGTGGGGGGGCATGTTAGAACGAGCCGTTTTAGGTAGGCGTGGTTGTCTCTTCACTTTTATAAAGAATATCTCTTTGGATTTGAGACTTTAGTCTTTGCAACTTTACAGATCTTCTTTATGATAAAACATTTAATAAAAATTATAATTATATCTCTTTCAGCTCTGTATAAAAATATATTTACATGTAATATAATATTATACTAAAGTTTGGAGTCGGTAAGGGTGTTTTAATTGTAATTTTAATTTGAAGTCTCTTGTGCTCACCCAGACTGCATTTATTTGATTAAAAATACCCAATTTTTGAAACAAAAGAAATGGTAATATTGTGAAATGCTATTACAATTGTTAAATATTTATTATTTTAAATTGAATTATAATAATTATATAATATTATGAAATTATTTTCAATTTGAAGCAGAATTTTCAGCAACTATATTTTTACATGATGTGAAGAAAATGTCTCTGCCGTTCGCTTGTGCAAAACTGTTGAAAAGTTTGGGGTCAGTACGATTTTTAAAAGTTTTTGAAAAAGTCTCTTGTGCTCACCAAGACTGCATTTATTGATCAAAAATATGTTGAAATATTATTAAAATTTCAAATAACTGTTTTCTATTTGAATATATTTTGAAATATATAATTTATTCTTGTGATGCAAAACAGAATTTTCAGCATCATTACTCCAGTCTTCAGTGTCACATGATCCTTCAGAATTAGTGTCTCTTATAAACTGCAAGTAAAATATTTATTTATTATTTATATATTTATAAAAAAAAAGTGTCTGTTTGTTTGTGCAGTTATTTCCCTTGGCATATTCAGTTATAACAAGTTGTTGGTTAAGTCTGTTTATTTTGTTTATTTTTAATGCTTTTTTCTCCTGCAGTCCTAAAGAGGGCGCCAGTGTTGATCAGGACATGGAATGTATTAAGTTTTTCTCCTTCTCTCTGATTGATGGATACGTCTCTTTGGTGATGGACACAGAAGCACAGAGACAGTAAGACCCTCACAGAGTCATGAACAGGTCATGATATCAAAGATTTGCACGTTGCAGATTTAAATATGAAAATATGTTTGTGTTTGTGTTTGTGTGTGTGTGTGTGTGTGTGTGTGTGTGTGTGTGTGTGTGTGTGTGTGTGTGAGATTCCCCACTGATCTTCTCTTCACCAGCTCTTCTGGTGAGCTCTGGAGGATGGTGAGAATAGGAGGGCAGCCTCTCGGCTTCGGTGAGCTTCAGAATACCTTCTTTAGGCCATTTGAATGCAGCATGTATCCTTTAGCCATGCCATAATGCCTTGCAGCAAGCAAGCATCAGCCAGTCACCCAGGATAAGTCGAATGAATAAA
>NW_015537962.1:40496-42039 GCF_001515605.1 Sinocyclocheilus anshuiensis
AAGATTATAAATATGCTTACAATTCATTCAGCATTACAAGGTATCAATAAAAAAAATATTAGATTTTTTTTATTTATTTTAAGGTGTAGCTACACGTTACATGTACTTGCCATGTTAATAACAGTAAATTGTGCACAATTACAAATGTAAACCAAAATCTAACCCTAAACTTAGCCCTATAGTAAGTTCATGTAATTAATTAATTAATGTTATTCAGTGCTTTATGAAATTAGACTAACAATGCCACCAAAAAAATTCAATATTTTAATTTAATTTGGTTCTGATTTTAATAATTTTATTCTAATAATTAATATAATTTTTAATAAATAAATAAATATTTTTTAAATAAAAGGTCATTTAATTTAAATAAAATTATTGAATAACCAATATTTGTGTGTGATTATCTATTTTTATGCATTTTAGAGTCACAATAGTTTAGCAACTTGATACCCTACTCTAGGGTTTCCCAAACTAGGGTTCGTTAGGAAACTGCAGGAGGTTTGTAAGCTGATGAAAAGCTAATAATTACTTGAATCACAAAAAATGTGAAATTAAAATAAAGCATTTTAAAAGAAAATAATAAAACACTTACAAAAAAAAAGATTAAATATTTTATTTGTTTACATGCATATCATGTTATCTTTAACCAACATGAGAGAACCATGAGCATGCAAATGTGTGTTAAATTATCAGAATATTAACTTGTATCCCAGGGATACTTCAAGTAAATATTTTATATAAAAAAAAAAAAGTTTGTGAATCCTTGGCCTAACTTGAAATTAATTGTGAGTCAAGATCAATATCAGTCACTTATGAGGTTCTGTTTCCATTAGGACATTTACATTTTATCATTTAGCTTTTATCCAAAGCGACTTACAAATGAGGAGAACAATAGAAGCAATCAGACTAACTAGAGAGCAACAGTATGCAAGTGATGTGACTCAGTTAGTCTAGCACAGTACACATAGCAATGTGTGTGTTTTTTTTTAATGTTAAATAACTTAAAGCAAATAGTTAAGTGCTAGTATTAAATGGTCAGGTGCTGGTGAAAAAAAAAAAACTTTAGACGTTTTTTGAAAATGGCTAAATACTCAGCTGCTCAAATTGATATAGGCAGGTCGTTCCACCAGCTGGGAACAGTCCAGGAAAACATCTGTGAGAGTGATTTTGTGCCTCTTTGGGATGGCACCACAAGATGTTGTTCACTTGCAGAATGCAAACTTCTGGAGGGCGCATAAGTCTGAACTAGCGAGTTTAGGTATATTGGTGCAGTGCCAGTGGTTGTCTTGTAGGCAAACATCATTGAATTTGATGCAAGCAGCTATTGGCAGCCAGTGCAAACTAGGGATGCTCCGATCCGCCTTTTTTGCCTCCGATACCGATTCCAATACCTGGGGTTCGGTATTGGCCGATTCCGATCCGATACCAGTGAAGTTTTTTTCCCTCATTTAAATAAATGTAGAATTTATATATCTCTGTGTGTGGAACTGATAATCATTCTTTCACAATCTACTAGATACAGAATACTTCATTATAAAAAAAA
>NW_015537962.1:43881-50202 GCF_001515605.1 Sinocyclocheilus anshuiensis
CTACTACAGGAAAACCCGGCAGTTCTTAAAAGCTGAAGAATTCCAAAGGAACTCTGTTATTTTTACAGGAAAATACAACAAAGTATATCGTTTACACGTAGCGCATCAATTCTGCATGTTATGCAAGACTCTCACTCGCTCTCGCTCTTTGCTCACAGTTAGAGAAAGCGACGGCGAGTCGTGCGAAATACACAAACACGGGTGCGCTGCGCATCCATTCAAATGAACTGAAAAATATCACAGATCGCTTGATGGAGAGAGAACTCTGAAGCGCTCAGTCAGAGTGTACTGTGAGTGAAAATATATTTGTGCTTAACTTATACTTAGCCTCCAACTCACACACTGGCGAGTAAAATCTGAGAATTTATTAGCCAATGGCTAATATTAGACATCATTTAGTCGCCCAGACCCGATACGAATATCGGATCGGCGCATCCCTAGTGCAAACTGATGAAGAGAGGTGTGACGTGGGCATTCTTCGGCTTGTTGAAGACCAATCTTGCTGCTGCATTCTGGATCAGTTGCAATGTCTTGATAGTACATGCCAGAAGGCCTGCCAAGTGATCATTACAATAGTCCAGTCTAGAGAGAACAAGAGCTTGGACAAGGAGTTGTGCGGCCTGCTCTGATAGTAAGGATCTAATCTTCCTAATGTTGTATATGGCAAATCTGCAGGACCGGGCCGTTGTTGCAATATGGTCTGTGAAGCTTAACTGATCATCAATCACAACTCCAAGGTTCCTGGCTGTCCTGGAAGGAGTTATGGTTGACGAACCTATCTGTATAGAGAAGTTGTGGTGAAGTGCTGGGTTGGCTGAGACCACGAGCAGTTGTGTCTGATGGCCCTTCATCCAGCCAGAAATATCTGCCAGACAGGCTGCAATGCAAACAGCTACCATGGGATCATCTGGTTGGAATGAGAAGTAGAGTTGAGTGTCATCAGCACAGCAGTGATGGGAAAAGCCATGATAGATCCTAATGATGACATGTAGATGGAGAAGAGAAGTGGTCCAAGCACTGAGCCCTGAGGAACCCCGGTAGCAAGAAGTTGTGACTTGGAAACCTCTCCCCTCCAAGACATCCTGAAGGACCTACCTGAGAGGTAAGACTTCAACCACTGGAGTGTGGCTCCTGAGATGCCCATCTTCGTGAGGGTGGACAGGAGGATCTGGTGGTTAACTGTGTCAAAAGCAGGAGACAGATTCAGCAAGATGAGTACTGAGGATATGGAAGCTGCTCTTGCCAGTCTCAGGGCTTCAGTAACCAAGAGCAGGGCAGTCTCAGTTGAGTGGCCGCTTTTGAAGCCAGATTGGTTGTTGTCCAGATGGTTGTTCTGTGCAAGAAACATAGACAGTTGGTTGAACACAACTCGCTCAAGTGTCTTTGCAATGAATGGAAGAAGGGATACCAGTATGTAGTTTTCTAAATGTGCTGGATTTAGGGAGGGTTTCTTAAGCAGTGGAGTTACCCAAACCAGCTTAAATGCTGTGGGAAATGTACAATGTGTGAAGAGAGGTGCTGATAATGTGAGTGAGTGCAGGTATAACTGAAGAAGAAATCGCTTGAAAGGGGTGAGTGGGGATAGGATCAAGCAGACAGGTCAGGTAGGATGATTGGAAAGGATAAGTCTGCCTCCGAGAGTGGAGAGCGGGAGGAGAGAGAGTGTGTATTTGTTATGAAGTTTGTGGGTGGTGCGTGCTGGTCTGGATGAAAGGTGGCAAAAGTTGTATAAGCAAGATGTTAGAGTGGAGCAAAGAGTGTTAGTGTCCAGTGCTGAAAACTGAGAGGGTGGAGGAAGTGAGGATGAAACCATAGAGGATAGGCGAGAGGGAGAGAGTGAAAGGTGACCTGTGGAGGAGTGCGAGTTGTGCCTGGAGTCAGTCTGAGGTAAGAAGTGATGAGGAAGTGGTCTGAGGTGTGCAACAGAGTAACTAGAGTGTTATCAGTGGCGCAGTAGAGTGTGTAGATAAGGTTTAATTGGTTATCTGATTTGTGAGTAGCTGTAGTAGACACTCGCTTGTGGTCAAATTAGGCAAGCAGAGTGTTGAAGTCAGCAGCCTGGGGTTTACCTAGGTGGATGTTGAAGTCACCAAGTAGTACCAGAGGAGTATCGTCCTGAGGGAAGTTTGGTAGTAACACATCCAACTCCTCCAAGAAGTTACCCAGTTGACATGGGGGACGATAAACAATTACAGTGGATTTTAACATGGTGGGTAATAGTAATTGCGTGTGATATAAATGAACTGTTGCCAGTAAGAGATGGTAGAGGATCAAATTTCCATTAATTTGTAGACCGGTACCGCCACCCCTTGCTCAATTGGGAGAAATTGGGGGAAATTGGGGAAAAAGTTAAATAGAGAGGGCTGCAGGAGTGGCAGTGTCCTCAGGTTTGATCCAAATCTCAGTTAGGGCCATGAGGTTGAGACTTGAATGAGTAGCAGTAGATGAAATAAAGTATGCTTTGTTTACAGCAGACTGGCAGTTCCAGAGACCAGTTGGAATAGAGAGTAAAGTAGTAGAGGACATAGGGAAAGTACGCAGATTTCGCTGCCACCAACGTACAGAGCGTGATTTACAAGTGTTGGTAGTATTAGTAGAGATTTGAAAGCACATAGTAAGTATAATTGACTAAAATAAGTAGATGAGAACAAGCTGTACAAAAAGTAAAGAAAGGGGAGAAAAGCAATACTCAAGTGCCTTGTCGGTGTCCTTGCTTGGTGGAGTCGTGCAAGGTAGAGTCGATTGTCTTTACACTCGTTGGTCTTCACACGAGGGCTGTCGTGCCGCGGTGTACTAACCAATTATATACTCGCCTGATACCTTGTTATTGAATTCAGCTAGCCAAGCCTTACTACTTACCAAACCGAAACTGAAAAGCCACGCGATACGCACGAGAACAAACGCGACTTGAGCACGCGTTACACCGTAAGCAAAACAATGTTTCCTAGAAACGACAACCGCGCTAAAATCTAATGACAAAAGAAACAAAATGCTTACAAACTGCGGTCCTCTTCTGTTGCACGACTGCTTCTTCTCTTAGGATGCCTATGTGTATAAATGACTCCCTTAATATTTTTCTGTCTGATCCAATTCCTAGTCCATACAAGAGCAAAATCCGTTCAGCTGAGTGATAGATGAACAAACACAACAGATTGAATCAGAAAGTCCCATTTATCGCAGTTATTTGCCGTTATCTCACTCTCTCTGTCTCCTTTTTCAGATGAATGTGGGATAGTTGCTCAGATCTCTCAGCCTCTTGCAGACAGTGATATATCAGCATATTACATTAGCACCTTCAGCTTTGATCATGCTCTGGTAAGTCCTTTTTTTCTCTCTTTTTGACACACAAAACATTTTAGCTCTGAGTATTAGTTGACTGGTGTGGTTTTTGCAGTACATTAATGCACAAATATAATTAATAGACCCATTCAGGGTGATAAAAGATCCTGATCACCCTGTGTGCGTTTATTTTGTGATAATTATCTGCTGACATTCAGTCTGTAGAGGTCATGTGCCTAGTCTACAGCATTTATATTTAGTACATTTGAATCATTTGTGTGACACTGAGCAACAGGAGGCAAATGGTTGCCTAGTAACCAGGAATCTGGTCTGATTGGACGATTTTCGCAACACCGCCTCTGTTTATTTCCATGATGTCATGTGAAATCATATCATCTGGTTGTCCTTGCTTCCTATTCCTTTCCTTTTTTCCTGGAAACCCTCAAGTATTTTAGCAGAAACTGTCTGGTTCCCGATTGGTTAGGGGATCGTTCTTACTCATCATTAGATCATCGTTATAATTTAATATTAAAATGTGCTGACTCTCTGAAATACTTGCTTCTGATTGGTGAATCACAACATTGTGCATGGAATGTCAAATATTTTTGTAGTTTTGTAGTATATCACAGTTCAAATCGCAATTGCAACATGGAAAAAATAATCACAATTTTTTTTTGTCCAAGTCGTGCAGCACTATATAGGCTATACACAGTGCTGGGTAGATTACTTACAAATTGTAGTCCAATATTGATTACAAATTACATGACGAAAATTGTAGTTAGTAACCTAATCTATTTTTACACGTTTACATCTATGTTTACACATTTTGGTTTACATTTAGGTGTAGTTGGTAGGAATGTTCTGTAGGGGTAGTTGATGAAAAGCAAATTAGTTAAATCATAAAAATGTAAAAATAAAATAAAACAATATTTTATTTGTTTACCTGCATGTGATTGTGACTATTAACTCTCATTAGGGAACCATGAATATGCGAATGTGTTGTTAAATTATTGAAATATTAACTTAAAATCTCTAGACTTCAGGAAAATATTTTAGGTCAAAATAATGTGCGAATAATAAGTAATCATGCAATCCATATAAAGTAACTGTAAACTAATTATAAACATTTTAACAAGTAATGTAATCGAAGTCAAGTACTTACTTTTTGGAATTTGATTACGAAATCTGGATTGCATGTAATACATAATTTTAAAATAAAAGCACTTTTATTCAAAATAAAACACTGATCATTTATCGTCTTACTTGCAGGTCATGTGACCTTTAACCGACATCAAAGAACCGTAAACATGCAAATGTTCAAATTATTGAAATATCAGCATATTTTTTTCCGGCTGGCATACTAGTTTTGGAACCACCGCTATACAGTAGCATGTAGGCGAATTTATTTTTTATTTTTTTTCTGACACTAGCATCCTTCATGATTCATTCAAAATCGAAGAGACATGATTCAGTCATCAGTGATTTTAGGATGTTTTTCCACATAAACTGAATAAACCATACTATATATAGGTTAACCATTGCTATATATAGGGCATGGTGATGATATAATCCTTCAGTGCAAGCCAGTGAAGTCCCTGCCACCATAATCATGCGTTCACATGACCTTACAGTAAAAGAGGAAGTGTGAGGAATAGTTCATGCCTGTTGGTATTCAAACTTGCGCTACTTTGTCATGACCTTGATCTGTTTCTGTTTCTTCATCTTGTTTTTTTCCACCCCTACTCTTTTGCCATAGTGTCACAAAAACAATTATTATTATTGTAATTTATTTTATATTTATTATTATTTTATATAAACATTTACTTTGTTTGCTGTTGTTAATAATAATAATTATTGTTGTTAGCATTTATATATTTATAAAACTATTCATTTTTATGATTTATTATTATATTTATAATTTTCTAAGGGTCCTGCTCTAAACATTGTGTTTAAGACAATGTGTAGAGTTAAAAATACATTTTAAAGGTTAAAATACTTTTTAGAAATACTGTTTTGGAAGGGTATTTTTAACTTCTGAAAATATGTAGTTCCATGCATGCATCATTCTGTCTGTCCATAAATACCTCTGTGCATCCATCCGTCTCTACAAGAAAACATGCACTGTTATCAGTCTGAGCTGATTCGTATGAGATGATGCATCTCTGTTTACGCCCATCCTACAAAACTCTTCATACCAGTGTGTGTTGTTCAGCTGACAGCATGTGACATCCCTAACAAATATTGCATGTTTGGATGGGACGTAATCATCCTTGTATTTTTGTGTCATCTAAGCCTAAATCTTTTTTTGTCTCAGGTGCCGGAAGAAGACATGGTGAGCGTGACCGAGATGCTTCAAGCTCAGAGGATGTCCAGTTGAGGATGTGTATTCAGATTGAAAAGGGTAGAAAAAAACCTTCATGGTGGATGGTAGATCTTATTTGAGCCACTAACTCACAGTATTACTCCACAAGTCTGTCTTACCATAACCAGAGGTGCTTCAGTCACTGCATTTGAGAGCTTGGGCTTAAAACAGACCTAAACTCAAAAAACAGTGGCATTTTGCTTTTGCAGAAACAGCAGTGCTGATTATATACCTTTACCATTAATCAAAGTATTTACATGATTTGAAAGGACATTTTTGCGGCATGTTAATGATCGATTATTTGAAGCACTTTTTTTCTTAATTTAATTAGAAGATGACAGGACGTTATCGATTTTGGATGTTTATTTCTGCATTTTCAGGGGTAATGATAACACGATGTTCTGTAATGCGCAGCAGGAAATTCCCTGTTTGGTTTACCTGCTGCCATTATGTTCTGCAAAAATCATTATTACTTTGAGGATTGCACACAGACGTCTTCCAGTATTGTCAGAATCAGGTTTTTTTTTTCTTGAGTAACCCTGTTTGAGGTCAAGCTAAATACATTTTATTGTTGTAGCAACTTATGGTGTCATTGAAACATTGCACTTAGAAAAGCAGTTACTGACAGTGAATATTCTGATCACTTTTGAATCAGCATTTCAAACGTATCTCGCAAATAC
>NW_015537962.1:51343-59283 GCF_001515605.1 Sinocyclocheilus anshuiensis
CCAAACCCTAATCTTAACCCTAATTAATAAATGTTACTCAGTGCTTTATGTATTTAAATATTCATATTATCTTATATTTAATGTATTATTCATATTAATGTAATTTGGTCCTTATTCTAATAATTTAATTCTAATAATTAAAATAATTTTTAATATTAAATAAAAGGTCATTTCATTTAAATAAAATGATTGAATAACCAATTTTTTTTGTGTGTTTATGTACTTTTATTATTTTTAGAGTCACAAAGAAAATAACAAAACGCTTACTAAAAAAGATTAAATGTTTTATTTGTTTACATGCTTACCATGTGACCGTTAACCAACATTAGAGAACCATGAACATGCAAATGTGTTGTTAAATTATTGAAATAATAACTTGAGATTCAAGGGAGACATCAAGTAAATGGTTTACTTCAAAGAGGTTCGGCTGACAAAAAAAGTTTGGGAATTCCTGGCTTACTTGAGTCTCCCATGTACATTTTGGAGCATTTTTTTTGGTTTGTCACATAGCTGCTGACTATGTATAGCATTCAAAATCAGTCACTTATGAGCTTCTGTTGCAGTTAGGATGCATATGTATTGTGTATATATAAATAGCTCCTTTAATGTTTTTCTGTCTTATCCAATCACTAGTCCATACAACAGTGAAATCTGTTCAGCTGAGTGATAGATGAGTGAACAAACACATCAGATTAAATCAGAAAGTCACATCTCTCCCACTTATTTGCCGTTATCTCACTCTCTCTGTCTTGTTTTTTTTTTTTTTTTCAGATGAATGTGGGATAGTCGCTCAGATCTCTCAGCCTCTTGCAGACAGTGATATATCAGCATATTACATTAGCACCTTCAGCTTTGATCATGCTCTGGTAAGTCCTTTTTTTCTCTCTTTTTGACACACAAAACATTTTATTGAGTATTAGTTGACTGGTGTGGTTTTTGCAGTACATTAATGCACAAATATAATTAATAGACCCATTCAGGGTGATAAAAGATCCTGATCACCCTGTGTGCGTTTATTTTGTGATAATTATCTGCTGACATTCAGTCTGTAGAGGTCATGTGCCTAGTCTACAGCATTTATATTTAGTACATTTGAATCATTTGTGTGACACTGAGCAACAGGAGGCAAATGGTTGCCTAGTAACCAGGAATCTGGTCTGATTGGACGATTTTCGCAACACCGCCTCTGTTTATTTCCATGATGTCATGTGAAATCATATCATCTGGTTGTCCTTGCTTCCTATTCCTTTCCTTTTTTCCTGGAAACCCTCAAGTATTTTAGCAGAAACTGTCTGGTTCCCGATTGGTTAGGGGATCGTTCTTACTCATCATTAGATCATCGTTATAATTTAATATTAAAATGTGCTGACTCTCTGAAATACTTGCTTCTGATTGGTGAATCACAACATTGTGCATGGAATGTCAAATATTTTTGTAGTTTTGTAGTATATCACAGTTCAAATCGCAATTGCAACATGGAAAAAATAATCACAATTTTTTTTTGTCCAAGTCGTGCAGCACTATATAGGCTATACACAGTGCTGGGTAGATTACTTACAAATTGTAGTCCAATATTGATTACAAATTACATGACGAAAATTGTAGTTAGTAACCTAATCTATTTTTACACGTTTACATCTATGTTTACACATTTTGGTTTACATTTAGGTGTAGTTGGTAGGAATGTTCTGTAGGGGTAGTTGATGAAAAGCAAATTAGTTAAATCATAAAAATGTAAAAATAAAATAAAACAATATTTTATTTGTTTACCTGCATGTGATTGTGACTATTAACTCTCATTAGGGAACCATGAATATGCGAATGTGTTGTTAAATTATTGAAATATTAACTTAAAATCTCTAGACTTCAGGAAAATATTTTAGGTCAAAATAATGTGCGAATAATAAGTAATCATGCAATCCATATAAAGTAACTGTAAACTAATTATAAACATTTTAACAAGTAATGTAATCGAAGTCAAGTACTTACTTTTTGGAATTTGATTACGAAATCTGGATTGCATGTAATACATAATTTTAAAATAAAAGCACTTTTATTCAAAATAAAACACTGATCATTTATCGTCTTACTTGCAGGTCATGTGACCTTTAACCGACATCAAAGAACCGTAAACATGCAAATGTTCAAATTATTGAAATATCAGCATATTTTTTTCCGGCTGGCATACTAGTTTTGGAACCACCGCTATACAGTAGCATGTAGGCGAATTTATTTTTTATTTTTTTTCTGACACTAGCATCCTTCATGATTCATTCAAAATCGAAGAGACATGATTCAGTCATCAGTGATTTTAGGATGTTTTTCCACATAAACTGAATAAACCATACTATATATAGGTTAACCATTGCTATATATAGGGCATGGTGATGATATAATCCTTCAGTGCAAGCCAGTGAAGTCCCTGCCACCATAATCATGCGTTCACATGACCTTACAGTAAAAGAGGAAGTGTGAGGAATAGTTCATGCCTGTTGGTATTCAAACTTGCGCTACTTTGTCATGACCTTGATCTGTTTCTGTTTCTTCATCTTGTTTTTTTCCACCCCTACTCTTTTGCCATAGTGTCACAAAAACAATTATTATTATTGTAATTTATTTTATATTTATTATTATTTTATATAAACATTTACTTTGTTTGCTGTTGTTAATAATAATAATTATTGTTGTTAGCATTTATATATTTATAAAACTATTCATTTTTATGATTTATTATTATATTTATAATTTTCTAAGGGTCCTGCTCTAAACATTGTGTTTAAGACAATGTGTAGAGTTAAAAATACATTTTAAAGGTTAAAATACTTTTTAGAAATACTGTTTTGGAAGGGTATTTTTAACTTCTGAAAATATGTAGTTCCATGCATGCATCATTCTGTCTGTCCATAAATACCTCTGTGCATCCATCCGTCTCTACAAGAAAACATGCACTGTTTCGTATGAGATGATGCATCTCTGTTTACGCCCATCCTACAAAACTCTTCATACCAGTGTGTGTTGTTCAGCTGACAGCATGTGACATCCCTAACAAATATTGCATGTTTGGATGGGACGTAATCATCCTTGTATTTTTGTGTCATCTAAGCCTAAATCTTTTTTTGTCTCAGGTGCCGGAAGAAGACATGGTGAGCGTGACCGAGATGCTTCAAGCTCAGAGGATGTCCAGTTGAGGATGTGTATTCAGATTGAAAAGGGTAGAAAAAAACCTTCATGGTGGATGGTAGATCTTATTTGAGCCACTAACTCACAGTATTACTCCACAAGTCTGTCTTACCATAACCAGAGGTGCTTCAGTCACTGCATTTGAGAGCTTGGGCTTAAAACAGACCTAAACTCAAAAAACAGTGGCATTTTGCTTTTGCAGAAACAGCAGTGCTGATTATATACCTTTACCATTAATCAAAGTATTTACATGATTTGAAAGGACATTTTTGCGGCATGTTAATGATCGATTATTTGAAGCACTTTTTTTCTTAATTTAATTAGAAGATGACAGGACGTTATCGATTTTGGATGTTTATTTCTGCATTTTCAGGGGTAATGATAACACGATGTTCTGTAATGCGCAGCAGGAAATTCCCTGTTTGGTTTACCTGCTGCCATTATGTTCTGCAAAAATCATTATTACTTTGAGGATTGCACACAGACGTCTTCCAGTATTGTCAGAATCAGGTTTTTTTTTTCTTGAGTAACCCTGTTTGAGGTCAAGCTAAATACATTTTATTGTTGTAGCAACTTATGGTGTCATTGAAACATTGCACTTAGAAAAGCAGTTACTGACAGTGAATATTCTGATCACTTTTGAATCAGCATTTCAAACGTATCTCGCAAATACCGGAGTCATACTGTTATGAATGATTCTTTTGTTTCAAATCACATTTACACCTAGTTGGGTAAATCTCTCAAGAACATATCCAGCTCATATTTCACCCCAAAAACGAAATCCTATTGTACAAATCATATTTTGCTTAAAGGAATAGTTCGCCCAAAAATGACAAGAAGAACAGATTTGGAGAAATTTGGCATCACATCACTTGCTCACCAATGGAGCCTCTGTAGTGAATGGGTGCCGTCAGAATGAGAGTCCAAACAGCTGATAAAAACATCACAATAATCCACAAGTAATCCACACCACTCCAGTCCATCAGTTAACATCTTGTGAAGCGAAAAGCTGCATGTTTGTAAGAAACGGGTTTTAATTTTGGCCAAAATACCTGTCCATAATCCATAATAATGCTTCCTCCAGTGAAAAAGTCCATCACTTGTCGTCGTCTCACATCAAAATCCACCAACATATGTGTTCAGAATTTTTTTGGGACCGTTTTCGCTTGTAAACGGTGCTTGATCTGTGAATATTTCTATTCTGATTCAGACAAGACGACTTTTTCACTGGAGAAAGCAATAGTATGGATAGAGGTCTCGTATTTTAAGTGACTGAAGCAACGGTTTGAAGTTAAAATCATCTTCATGGATGTTTCTTACGAACACATAGCTTTTCACTTCACAAGACATTAACTGTAGGACTGGAGTCGTTTGGATTACTTTTGGTGTATTGTGATGTTTTTATCAGCTGTTTGGACTCTCATTCTGACGGCACCCATTCACTGCAGAGGATCCATTTCTACAAATCTGTTCAGATGAAGAAACAAACTCATCTACATCTTGGCCTGAGGATGAGTACATTTTCAGCAAATTTGAGGTTCAGTTTCTAGTGTCGCTTTGTCAACTGATCTACAGTGTGATTAGGGAAATGCCTCTTGCACAACTGTCTGCCTAATGACATCGTTAGGTTTGACGACTCTTGTGACATTTCTGCCTTTGCTAATGCTAAAACATGTGGCCTTACTCTCACTCTTGATTTTTGCTTAATGCCAGAATAGGCTGCTGTTTTGTGACCTATATTAATTCACTACCAGTGAACCAAGCACAAATATTTACACAAGTAGTGATCAAATTAAATAAATTGAGTTCATGGAGAATCAAATTCATGCAAGGAGAAATGCACTTATTGATTGTACTTTGATGGCACAATCACTAATAAATCCAGAAATCAGAACTGGTTAATGAATTAAGCTCTATTTAGAGAGAAATATATCTTTGTTACAAATAAGCTCAATGCTTTTGGAAGAGCTGCTGAAACAGAAACACTAGATATATTAAAATACTAAAATATTAGATTAATAATTAGGGTTACTTTTTGTGTGTGTGACTTTATGTATGTGCTAACAATTTTTTTTTTTCTTTATATAGTCGATCTATTTTTCAGTGCTGCATAAGAATAATTGTCAAAGTGCTTTTTGAGATCATGGTATCAAAAATTGAAAATTAAAAATTGACATTAAGGAGCTATTTTCATATGTTTATTTTATCTCATTTATATCAATATCAGCAAAGACTAAGGTTACTGGTGTGCATAAAATGTGTTTGTAAAGGTCAGTAATGATTCTGAGCATTTGTTATTCTTGCTTTTTGTAGACTAGGTGCATTTATCTCAAATTAATTTTTGGTACATTTTATACAGTGTCAAAGGAATCGCATACCTTGTTTGTAACTGTGTTGCTTGTTCAATAAACGACTATATAAATACTGTTTTCAGGCATTTATTAAAATGTGTTTAAATGGTTGTGCGTGCAGTCACAAAACTTGAAAGTACATTTAGTTACACTTACTGTATTTAGTTATGAGAAGAGCATAATTTTAATATGCCTGTTTAGTAACACTTTAATAGAATTGTTATTAAATTTGTTTGTTTGGTTAGATGATTTTATCCTTAATGTATTAAAAATTAATTAAATAGTTTTATAATTAATTAATTAGTTGTGTGTGTGTGTGTGTGTGTGTGTGTGTGTGTGTGTGTATCTGTGTGTATCTGTGTGTATACATATATATGCATAAAACAGAAGACATGAAATTGAGTTTGACATACTTTTTAATGTGTATTATAATTCATTTTGAAGGAATTACATTGCGTTTTAAATTTAGTCATTGCAGGTGGTATTATTGGAAGGGACATTCCCTTCATTCCAGACTGCACTAATGGAAAATAAATTGTGTAGTCCATGATAAGTCATAAATATTTTTGGTCCGTTTTCCTGTAAGAGAAAAGCTGTAAGAGAGATGTGGGAGTGAAGCTTGAAGAAAAACAATGGCAGCTATTGACATGCGTTGACACCCTGATAACAGAAAAATATGACGTATTAAAATCATTCTTTTCCAACTCCCATCATTTCAGATTCCATAGCCAGTATTATTAAATTGAGTCAGATAGTGATTAAAATCAACAGACATTATTTCTATAAGCAGTGTGTGACATTAGATGATTATATCAGGGCTATATCTCTCAGAAGGCATCTTACGGTTAGATAATGGTTCGCTGTATAATAATACAAAATAATTATCATCGAAATTAATGAGGCAAAAATCAATCAAATCAAGCTTTCTCTCTACATCAGTGAGCTCAACAGGGTAGCACATCTTGTAAAATCATCTCACTTTCAACAGAAACTAAATATTATTTCAATAGCTTGTGCATCTAAAAACACTATATGTTTGTTTTCACACAACTCCAATAAACCATTCCTTTTCAAAACTCTAAACATATTTACAAACTAAACATATGTTCATGTAGAAAGCACTACCTATAATAACAATATCATAATGATAAACATGCTTTAAACTTTATATGAAGTTTTCTCTTATTTTTTTAAATATAATAAATGTTTTACTGTCCTTTACATGTCATCCTTCAGCTTGTTGTGTATAACGGGGGACATTACATTAACATTTACGTTTATGCTATAGGGGAATTATATAGCATATTTGTACATTTTTCTTGTAAAACTTCTGCAAATCTGCCTTTTTGACAACACAGTACCTGTTGCAAAAGCATAAAATATAAAGTATAAAATATTCTACTCAAAAATAAATTTTGTCCAATATAAAATGTCTTGTTATTTAATAATAATAATACTACTAATAATAACATTTTATTATATATCTGTCCAGTTAAAGATAAAGGTGCACGTAGGCAATGGTAAAGTTTATGATGCACAAGGCAAAATATTTATACTGGTCATTGAAAAGTACCCATCTCCAACTAACTGCTTTATCTTTCAATTTTCATCACACCTTGTACGTGACACAAAGCCATTCATCTCCATCTGACAGTGTTGCATAGAAAAGCTCTAAAGTCTGAGCATGAAGCGGTTGTGGGCAGGATATGACAGTTAGACTACGTGAAAATAAAAACATTTTGGCCAGTTTCACACTTTGCTGTGCCATGATTAGCTCTGTCGGTTTCATCAAAGGGGAGTTTGATGCTGTGTTGTGATGATGCCATTGCGTTATCATCATATGTATCCACAGATCGAGGATTCAGATATTTGCTTGTGAATTACCTGTTCCTACCACACAAGGGAGTACTTACTCAAGTGTTCCTAATGCACAAAGGAACAGGTTATTTCAATTACTCAAAATTTCCTGCACTTAGACCGCTGTGGAGGAAGGAAAACAACGCACTGTGATTATAACACCTTCCACCCAGTAATAGGAATATCAGAACATTAGGGGAATTATAGCATATTTTTCTTGTAGAACTTCTGCAAACCTGCCTTGTAACTTTTGATAACATACAGTATATGTGGCAGAAGTCACTGTAACATTAATACATGTACAGTCAAACAAGTCCAAACAGCTGATAAATACTTCACAATAAACCACATGAAATCCACACAACTCCAGTCCATCAATTAATATCTTGTGAAGCGAAAAGTTGTTTGTAAAAAACCATTATTAAAGATTCATACACCTTAGTCCCACTTAAAAATATAATTGAATTGGATATTAAAATAAAAGTCACATGAAATGAAACTTTTACAGAATGTATACATGACTTTTTGTGTCATTATAATGTAAATTCTGTA
>NW_015537962.1:59361-63271 GCF_001515605.1 Sinocyclocheilus anshuiensis
ATATATATACTGTATATATGGCAGGCAAAGCAGAATCCTAGTAAAAGAGATTCATTTAGAAGGTACATTTATTCTATGACTTACATACAGGCGTATTGATATTTACATATTTAATTGCCCATATTTTAATTGAAGATATGTCATAATAGCAACACTGTGAATTCAAATTGAATGATTTCACTCAGTTAGGCTATCTCACTCAATTAGCACATCTAATTCATGGAAATATTGAATAATAACCCCATTAATTATAATAAGTATTACATAATACAAAATTATTACACTAGTAAAAACATGCTACTTGGGGCCTTCTTGGCCAGCTCTTGGGGCCCATCTAACCCTCTAATTTTAACATACGCAAAATTATAAATTTTATAGTTACATTTTTTTTTTATAGAACAAAAACTACCATTTTTACTCCACAAATCTAAAAAAAAAAAAAAAGTGTGATGTGTCCACAAATCCCTCATTAACAAATAGACACAAACACTTTGATTTTCTACGTAATATAATGTCATAAATCACTACTTTCCAGAGACTCATGTTGATATTCAGATGAAATTACAATATTAAAAATAGAATACCCATTTAACAAAAGTGTTAAGGTGAGATTTTGTGCCATCTATGATCAAAAGAAAAAAAAATAAGGTGGGGGTCACCTTGAGTTGGTATTTGCAAATTCATGGCACAAATGTCTCATAAAAGTGAAGTTAGTTCTTGAGAAAGATCTGGTATCATTTTCAAAAGCCACTTGCTTTGATGTGATGATTTAATGTGTGGCTTGAGAGTCAAAATACTTCTTGGCAGAATTTAAATTGATCTGGCAATAACGGGGAAAACCGTTTCATTTGAATCTTGAGTGTGGGATGGAGATGCCAATTAGCTTTGAACAATAATCAGATAAGAATCGATATCACACTGAAGATCTGTGTGCAATGTTACCGCGATTACTTTCCATGTTCTTATGGAACACAGAAAAGCGGAAGTGGTCAAAAAGACTTTGTAAAGCATGTGTTTGCATTTCCTCACAGCGTTTTTGACTTTCCCTCACAGAATCGTGATGTGCAGTTTCAAATATATCGAGGAATCTGACATGAGTCGAATACATTTGTAGAATTAAATGTTTTTATCCCTTTCCCGTTACTGTTGCAGTTTTGCAGTAATTAATCATTTGCAGTCTATTAATTTAGTAAGTTTGAGCACTTTTATCCAAAGAGAATTACAGTACATAGACCTTAGTCAGTGTAGCGCCATATTTAATTTTTGACAGGAATGTAAATGAGGCTGTGAGGGACTCACTCTCAATGTCTGCACTCGCGTCAACACAGCATGGATGTGTCGAGGTTGATGTGGAAATAAAGAAATTGTAGAATAAAGTCTTTATTTTGTGCACAAAAATCACAAAATAAATAAGTGCGGTTATTGTCGCACCCCCTAAGGACGGTCCTGGTTACATGCGTAACCCGAGACGATCTCATTGCATACGATCTTTTCACACTCCACTGATGGATGAGTTTAGGAGCGGAGCTTCACGCTTTTTTTATTCAACTCGTATTCATATAAAATCAGCAATTAGTAAATTATAGTTACGTTTTCTCATGAGATCGGGTTGGCTGCAGTGGCTGACGAGTGAGGGGCACGGGAAATTGTGCACACAGGTATGAGACGCTGGCACGGCGTCGCCGCTCTACACCTGATCGCAAGTCCTGTAAGGTAGGCACAAGACTTTTTATTCATTTTTGTTTCTTTTCTTTCGCCGTGCAGGCTCGCTTATTATAGCCTACATAACAGACCTTGTAAAACAGTTCAATAACCCATTTAAACCATGCAAAATTATTCACTGTTTCGAAGCGTTCGAAACACAGTGTGATGGCGACAGCTGCTAGTCCAAAATTGTAAAGTTACAATTTTTATGTATGAAAAGGTTTTATATATGGAAAAACAGGCATATTGATAATATTAAGAGGTATTATTAATAATTGAGCACAAATAATAGGTGATAATAACTGAGCAACAAATCGGCATATAAAATTCAGCTTTGCCGTAGCAGGAATAAGTTGCATTTCAAATATATTCAAGTAGAAAACAGTTCTTTTAAACACTGATAATATTTTACAAGGTTACTGTTTTTAATGTATTTTGATCAAATAAATGGAGCATTTGGTGAGCATTTTTTCTTTATACATACATACACACACACTGATTACATTTGAAATTATAATCTAAGAAAAGAGGAACTGAAAAGGCTTTTTTCATCCAATACAATTGTTATGTTTAGATATTAATTCCAAAAGAGTTCTGAAGATCGTTGCTAAAAATGACTGACACTGAAAATATTAGGATATACATCATTCCAAGAAATCAACAACACATTTGTGACATGAACTGTGTGCTTGGTCTCGCTGAGAGCCGGCAAGAGAAAAGCAAATGCAGATAGATTGCATATAGGCTACTGGCTGCTTAGTGTTAGTAGTTGAGCAGACATTACAAAACAGACGATTCAAAGTATGTTTATCACTGAGTCAGTCATCTTGGGTCAATGTGTGGTTTGAACCTACAAACTTAAGGCTACCAGTTCTTTAACCACTAGGCTACAATACTTAGAAGGCAAAATATCTCCTCCATATAGCCCACTGTACTAAGTCTCTTCTAAGCAGCATGGATGGAAATCTCCAATTAAACATGTAACTTTGAATAGAAAATAACTTATGAGGAATAGAACACGCACTGTATCTTCCACTATATTCATAGGAACAAATGTGACACATCTAGGTTATGACAAACGCTGTCACAAAAATTCTACAGAAAGCATGTGAGCAGTGACTTTATGTCTGCATATGTATTTTAATATGTGTCCTTATGGGTGGGCTGATAAAACTGACACAACCTACTGTGTTTGTATGTATCAAAGAACCAGAGATGGCAAAAGTACACATATCCTTTACTCTAGCTGAAGTACAGATACTCATGTTTAAAAAGACTCTGGTAAAAGTTGAAGTACTGACTACACTTTTTTTTACTCACGTTAAAGTAAAGAAGTATGGGCTCGGAGTCGGCATGGGTATGAGATTTTGACGGTATGATAACCTTAAGCAAAAAATATCATGGTTTCACGGTATCACGGTATTGTCGTTACAGCTCTAAAATTTGTTTTTTTTTAATGACTGGGTAAAAATGACTGTGTTTCCGCTGAACACAATATATTTTGTTTTTTGAGCAACATACAGAATATTACGAACAGTAGAATTTGTTTATGTTTTCTTTGATTTGTTTCCTAAAAAGAAGAAAAATAAAGACTGGCATCTTTATTTAACCTAAATCTGTAATTAGTTATTTAATTTTAGTTATATAATTCATATACATATCATTTATATAATTTCATATCATTTAGTTATATAATTTCATATGCATAATTTGATTTAATAATAGCCCAATTTGAAGCAAAAACGGAATGTTCTGACTTAAGCAAAAATATCACGGTTTCACGGTATCACGGTATTGTCGTTACAGCTCTAAAATGTGTTTTTTTTAAATGACTGGGTAAAAATGACTGTGTTTCCGCTGAACACAATATATTTTGTTTTTTGAGCAACATACAGAATATTACGAACAGTAGAATTTGTTTATGTTTTCTTTGATTTGTTTCCTAAAAAGAAGAAAAATAAAGACTGGCATCTTTATTTAACCTAAATCTGTAATTACAGTTATTTAATTTTAGTTATATACAGGTAATTCATATACATATCATTTATATCATTTCATATCATTTAGTTATATAATTTCACATACATTATTTGATTTAATTATAACCCAATTTGAAGCAAAAACAGAATATTCTGTTCTGACTAGCTTTGTGAAATTATACTACATGCCTGAACAAAGCAAACAGCAGAAGCTCTGAATGAGATGC
>NW_015537962.1:64282-72260 GCF_001515605.1 Sinocyclocheilus anshuiensis
TCAATATTGAGGATTTTCTTCCAATAGTTCGTGCATCATGAACAGTGAGTGATCTGCCTGCTACAGTATTTTTCTCTTTGCGTCCGTCTTCAGCGTCTCTGGCCTGTGTTAACAGGCGTTTACAGACTTCATATTTTCACATAAATTACATTTTGGAAAATGATTGCATTGCAACGTTTGTGCAAGTCCAGAACAGAGACGAGCTGCAATAAGACAAAAAACGGCCGATTGCGTAAGTTCCAAGGGAAGCTCCTTAAGTTCGGCCATCCTACACACGTGACTGACTGCTCGCTCATGTAGCTGGTTCAAATATTACAAAATATAATGAATATTGTTAATGAACTTCATCAAAACTCTGTTTATTGTGCTTCATACTTGTGTTTGGAGTTATAATGGAGCATAATGTTCATAATTAATTCTAGTGGGAACTGTTCATGCAGAATATTGTCTTATATGGGGCACATATTGGTGATGCACATGATACCTCGTGCGATGTGCGAACAGCGCCATCTTTAGAAGCACATATGCTGCTGACGGGGTCGGTTGTGCTTTCTCTCGCTCTTCAAATGAGAGTACTGGTAAGGGCATTCCTCCAAGTGTAAACGATGTCATCGATTAATTTCATGAGATAAATAATGTTTAAGTGTAATGTAAGACTGTGATGTCATGAAATTTAATGCAATGAATTGCATTTTGAATGTTTTACTGAGATTGGGTTTGCTTACTAGCTTTCTCCATGCTGTACGGGCAGACTGAAGGGGAGAGAGGTGTATCCCAAAAAAGTTTAATTGTGCTCTGTGTGTTTCTGCAGGTATGTACGTTGGTTGTTGTTTATATATTGAGAAATGTGTTTAATATCAAGTTTACTTCACCATTGTTCTGGTAACTGTAAAAGGACAAGAGACCTTTTCTGCAGACTGACATATTGAACTTGTTTTTTCTCATCATACTTATTGGACATTCTCTGAGGTCAGTTTTCTTTTGTGTTTATTCTGTCACTGTTGTACTGCAGCTAAAATATCAACCTTCCCCCACGCTGTCACCAGGGAAGATAGTAAGAGGGCAGATGCACCCGTTTATGTCCCTGATAGTCCTTTGAAGGCTGCAGAACCTGCAACTTCAGAAGCTGGCACTTTAGAGCGTGTCTTAAGTATGCTGGAAAGGGTATTGGAGCGTACCAGTCAGAATGCTCCTGTCTCACAGTCAAGAACAACTCAGTGGCGCAGCTTTCCCCCGTGCAGAGTCTGCGGTGATAGGAAACATTCCACCCATTCACATTGTATGAGAGAAAGGAGATGTTTGCTGTGCTTGGAGATTGGGCATCAGCAGAAGCAATGTCACAAAGTCGTCAGTCCTGCTATTCCATCTGCTTCTGACCTGCACGCTCAGGGAAACTAACACACTCACGTATGAGAGGGGACTATGTGAGTGCAGAGTGTCAAACCCTCAATGTGGATGATGATTTATCATACCTGGCAGTAGAAACGTGGTCGCAGACGCTTTGAGTAGGCAGCCCTTCATCCGTGGGTGTGTCAGTCGGAGGCTGATGTCTGAGCCGTACAGTGTGCTGTTGGAAGAAGCGGAGCAAGTCCGAGAGAACTCCATACAAGATGTTTTCAGGTTGAGCGCAAACAACTGTAATGTTGAACATTACCCCTGTGCAGGTTCAGAATCAAGTTCACTCACTAGTGTTGAAGTGTCGGCAATCCTTGATATTCACACAGAGTGGGAAGTAGGCACGAGGGATAGGGCGGTCCAGTGGCTCACTCAGGATACCCACCAGTTGTTGTCTCCTGGTCCTAATCCGAAGCAGCAGGATGATGCAACCCTGTCAAGAGTCTTGTTCTATGTGAGCAGAGGAAGAAAACCATCTAGACATGAGAGAACTGGAGAAACTCACAAGGTAATTAAAACACTTAAACAGTGGGAGAAGTTCAAAATGCTTGACGTTATACTATACCGGGTGTGCAAGGATATCCTGACACGTAAAAGGAGATTGCAATATGTTGTTCCAAGTTCGCTGGTGAAGCAGGTTCTTCAAGGCATTCATGATGAGGCTGGGCATCAAGGTCAGGGTAGGACTTTATCCCTTGCGAGACAGAGGTTCTTCTGGGTCAGTTTGGAATGGGACGTGCGTGAGTATGTTAAATGTTGCAAGCGCTGTGTAGTGAGCAAAACTCCAGAACCTGAAGGAAGAGCTCCTCTGGAAAGCATCAAAACATCGAGCCCCCTGGAATTGGTTTGCATAGATTTTTGGTCTGCGGAGAATTCCAGTGGTCGCAGCGTGGATGTCCTGGTCATAACAGACCACTTTACCAAGATGGCCCACGCTTTCCCTTGTAAAGACCAATCGGCGAAGCAAGTTGCAAGGCTGTTGTGGGATAGGTACTTCTGCGTGTATGGCTTCCCAGAAAGGATCCATTCGGATCAAGGTGCCAATTTCGAGAGCCAGCTGATTCATGACCTGCTGGAAGTTGCTGGAGTGAGGAAGTCTAGAACAACTGCGTATCACCCAATGGGCAATGGTCAAGTCGAACGGTTCAACAGAACTCTGGGTGGTATGATAAGGGCGTTGCCACCTAGGGCCAAGCAGAAATGGCCACAGATGTTGCAATCGTTAACTTTTGCTTATAATTGTACAGCCCATGAGTCGACTGGGTTTGCGCCCTTTTACTTGATGTTCGGCAGGGTTCCAAAACTCCCAGTGGATGTGATGTTCAGCAGTGTGGAGAGGGACGATGTCCTCATTGATTATGATGCATACGTGAGGAGATTGAGGGATGATTTGAAAGAAGCTTTGACCCTTGCTCAGAAGAATGCTGAGGTCAGTCAGCGATGCCAGGCAGACCTATACAACAAGAGGACCAAAGGTTGCAGTATTGAAGTTGGGGACCAAGTCTTACTGGCTAACAAAGGCGAACGTGGTCGCAGGAAATTGGCGGATAAATGGGAAGCCACTCCATACACAGTTGTTGCCTTAAATCCTCAATGTCACACCTACCGTATCCGCAACACCCACACTGGTCAGGAAAGGACTGTTCATAGGAACTTGCTCCTTCAAGCTAACTTTCTGCCGATTGAGGTTGAGGGAGTTGAACCCTCATTCAGTGACAGCAGTGAACCAGCTGATGACTGTAGCGGAGCAGCTTTGAGTGGTGCTATAACGCCCATGTCTGAATGCGGCAATGCAGATCGAACCGCCAACTGGTTGGCAGGGACTGTGGCCCCAGATGACGACCTGAGCAGTACATCTTCTAAGACAGAGAGTGTCCCTCCATTAGCTGTGGATTCTGAGACCGCACAATCTGTGTTTCCAGCAACACAGGATGAACTTTTGGAATGTGACAATGTTTCTGATCATTCAAGTAATGGAGGATTAACTTGTGACGCAGTGATATCTCCATCTGTGGGAGGTTCAGTTAATGTTCAGACCTCTGATCCTGTGGATTCACTCCCAAATCAGGTGGTGACTCAAGTCAGAACCAGATTTGGCAGGCTTGTGAAACCTGTAAACAGGTTGATTCAGAACATCCCCTGGAATTGGTTTGCATAGATTTTTGGTCTGCAGAGAATTCCAGTGGTCACAGCGTGGATGTCCTGGTCATAATAGACCACTTTACCAAGATGGCCCATGCTTTCCCTTGTAAAGACCAATCGGCTAAGCAAGTTGCAAGGCTGTTGTGGGATAGGTACTTCTGCGTGTATGGCTTCCCAGAAAGGATCCATTCGGATCAAGGTGCCAATTTCGAGAGCCAGCTGATTCATGACCTGCTGGAAGTTGCTGGAGTGAGGAAGTCAAGAGCAACTGCATATCATCCAATGGGCAATGGTCTATTCGAACGGTTCAACAGAACTCTGGGTGGTATGATAAGGGCGTTGCCACCTAGGGCCAAGCAGAAATGGCCACAGATGTTGCAATCGTTAACTTTTGCTTATAATTGTACAGCCCATGAGTCGACTGGGTTTGTGCCCTTTTACTTGATGTTCGGCAGGGTTCCAAAACTCCCAGTGGATGTGATGTTCAGCAGTGTGGAGAGGGACGATGTCCTCATTGATTATGATGCATACGTGAGGAGATTGAGGGATGATTTGAAAGAAGCTTTGGCCCTTGCTCAGAAGAATGCTGAGGTCAGTCAGCGACGCCAGGCAGACCTATACAACAAGAGGACCAAAGGTTGCAGTATTGAAGTTGGGGACCAAGTCTTACTGGCTAACAAAGGCGAATGTGGTCGCAGGAAATTGGCGGATAAATGGGAAGCCACTCCATACACAGTTGTTGCCTTAAATCCTCAATGTCACACCTACCGTATCCGCAACACCCACACTGGTCAGGAAAGGACTGTTCATAGGAACTTGCTCCTTCAAGCTAACTTTCTGCCGATTGAGGTTGAGGGAGTTGAACCCTCATTCAGTGACGGCAGTGAACCAGCTGATGACTGTAGCGGAGCAGCTTTGAGTGGTGCTATAATGCCCATGTCTGAATGCAGCAATGCAGATCGAACCGCCAACTGGGTGGCAGGGACTGTGGCCCCAGATGACGACCTGAGCAGTACATCTTCTAAGACAGAGAGTGTCCCTCAATTAGCTGTGGATTCTGAGACCGCACAATCTGTGTTTCCAGCAACACAGGATGAACTTTTGGAATCTGACAATGTTTCTGATCATTCAAGTAATGGAGGATTGACTTGTGACGCAGTGATATCTCCATCTGTGGGAGGTTCAGTTGATGTTCAGACCTCTGATCCTGTGGATTCACTCCCAAATCAGGTGGTGACTCAAGTCAGAACCAGATTTGGCAGGCTTGTGAAACCTGTAAACAGGTTGATTCAGAACATGACCCAAAACATGAAGATGAGCAGTTCAGTTAATGGGGTTACCAGGTCTTTATTGACATAGGATGATTAAGCTGTTACATAGATCATACAAGTGTTTCTTTTGAGGTTATTTATGTCACATCAAGTTGAGAAGATCAACATTCAGAAATCTTTCAGCTACATTTAACTGTAGCTGTCACATTGAAATCAAAGTAGTGGTGTTTGGGGCACCCTATTTACAAGTCTTCTCTTAGTAGGCCTGATCACCCTGCTTAGGTCACTTTCCCTGTGGGTTGGGAAGCATATGTTGCTGTGTTGAGTGTATTGAATGTCAGTTGAGTTATTCTGTTTGTGGCTTTTCAAACAGCTATTTATCCATATTGAACAAGTTTTGTGAAGTTCAGCGGGGAGAATGTAGCTGGTTCAAATATTACAAAATATAATGAATATTGTTAATGAACTTCATCAAAACTCTTTTTGTTTATTGTGTGTGCTTCATACTTGTGTTTGGAGTTATAATGGAGCATAATGTTCATAATTAATTCTAGTGGGAACCGTTCATGCAGAATATTGTCTTATATGGGGCATGGGGCACATATGCACATGATACCTCGTGCAATGTGCGAACAGCGCCATCTTTAGAAGCACATATGCTGCATGCTGCTGCGGTTGTGCTTTCTCTCGCTCTTCAAATGAGAGTACTGCTTTCTCCATGCTGTACGGGCAGACTGAAGGGGAGAGAGGTGTATCCCAAAAAAGTTTAATTGTGCTCTGTGTGTTTCTGCAGAATAAAACATCTTGAGACTTCCTCCACCCGCATTGTCTTTATTGAGAACAACAAAACACAACCAGAGTAAAACTGCTACATGAGCAGACTGAAGGTGTATCCCAAAAAAGTTTAATTGTGCTCTGTGTGTTTCTGCAGAATAAAACATCTTGAGAATCTTGAGACTCGCATTGTCTTTATTGAGAACAACAAAACACAACCAGAGTAAAACTGCTACATGAGCAAACAGTGCAATTCTACATGTATTTACCTATTTGCCAACTTACCTTATATTTTATCCCTCTCTTTTAATCTGTAACGAAGTGCACGTCCTGTGGTACCCAAGTGTCGGTTCTGCCACAACATCTCTCTCTCACTGTTAATACTCCGATTGATGCACGTGAGCAAACAGAGGTGCACTTTTTGACCGCAAAATATAGCACTACCATTTTTTTGTACACTAGAGGGAGCACACGCTATATTTTGGCTGTGAGAAACATGTTCAGGTAAATGTTATTTACGAATGTGATATAATTAAATTAACGGTAGGCTACATTTCAGTATTTTGTTCACGTAGCCTTCCGTCACTTCAACCGCTGGTCTAGCGGATTCATTGTCATTTAGGAATAAGATTGTGTGGGTGATTGAATCTGGCTATTTAAATCTGACACACAAAACGAGGGCTTTGTGAAATTAATAAATAAAGAAACAGACTCACTGTCTACAGTGATATTGACAGGATGACTGATCTCTCCAGATTCAGACTGACACCAGTACACTCCAGTGTCTGATGTGCTGGTGGAGTGCTGGTAGATCCTGTTTGTGATCCCCACAGTGATGAACAATATTCCAGCTGCTCATGGTCTGTGTATCTTCTCGCTCTCCATCTATCTGAGTTACTCTGGTCCTCACAGCTCAGAGAGAGAGAGACAGATGTGAAGTGTTGAGTTCTGCTGGGACTGATGATCAGAAAGACTGGAGAAGAAAAACCTGAGAAGACAATTACAGTTTGGAAATCAAGTCAAGTCAGTTTTGTTCATATAACACTTGACACAATTTACATTCTTTCAAAGCAACTTTTTAGAAAAATACTACAGTTCTTGTATCTAAAAATCTTCAAGTCATCACTGAGTATTTCTATTTAAAACATCATAAATAAAATTACACCTTAATATATTTGTCATTATGCCATCAACAAGCATGCCAATGACAACTGTGACAACCAACAAAAACCTCAATAAGGCATTGGAGAAAAGAAAAAGAAAAAGAAAAAGAAAAAGAAAAAGAAAAAGAAAAAGAAAAAGAAAAAGAAAAAGAAAAAGAAAAAGAAAAAGAAAAAGAAAAAGAAAAAGAAAAAGAAAAAGAAAAAGAAAAAGAAAAAGAAAAAGAAAAAGAAAAAGAAAAAGAAAAAGAAAAAGAAAAAGAAAAAGAAAAAAGCATGCCTTAACATCTCTCACTTCACTCCGATTGATGCACGTGAGTGTAGCTGGTTCAAATATTACAAAATATAATTAATATTGTTAATGAACTTCATCAAAACTCTTTTTGTTTATTGTGTGTGCTTCATACTTGTGTTTGGAGTTATAATGGAGCATAATGTTCATAATTAATTCTAGTGGGAACTATTCATGCAGAATATTGTCTTATATGGGGCACATATTGATGATGCACATGATACCTCGTGCGATGTGCGAACAGCGCCATCTTTAGAAGCACATATGCTGCTGACGGGGTCGGTTGTGCTTTCTCTCGCTCTTCAAATGAGAGTGCTGCTTTCTCCATACTGGACGGGCAGACTGAAGGGGAGAGAGGTGTATCCCAAAAAAGTTTAATTGTGCTCTGTGTGTTTCTGCAGAATAAAACATCTTGAGACTTCCTCCACCCGCATTGTCTTTATTGAGAACAACAAAACACAACTAGAGTAAATCTGCTACACTCGCACCAACAGGAGGAGGAGGGGTCGTGTTACTCTCTACACTGCACTCAACCTGAGGGATTCCTACACTTTCAGTCTTTGAGGAGACATGAAAACAGTGCATAACGCAGGAACGGTATAACAGAAAATATTAGTGGTTTTGAAACCGTGACATATTCAAATCGCGGTATACCTTGAAACCGGTAATCGGCCCATGCCAAGCTCTGACATGTACTTAAAGGGATAGTTCACCCAAAAATAAAAATTTGATGTTTATCTGCTTACCCCCAGGGCATCCAAGATGTAGGTGACTTTGTTTCTTCAGTAGAACACATATGATGATTTTTAATTCCAGCTGTTGCAGTCTATCAGTCGTATAATGCATGGCAATGGTAACAAAATCTATGAGAGTAAAAAAAACATGCACAGACAAATCCAAATTAAACCCTGCGGCTCGTGACGACACATTGATGTCCTAAGACA
>NW_015537962.1:72753-81378 GCF_001515605.1 Sinocyclocheilus anshuiensis
TCTGCTTACCCCCAGGGCATCCAAGATGTAGGTGACTTTGTTTCTTCAGTAGAACACATATGATGATTTTTAATTCCAGCTGTTGCAGTCTATCAGTCGTATAATGCATGGCAATGGTAACAAAATCTATGAGAGTAAAAAAAACATGCACAGACAAATCCAAATTAAACCCTGCGGCTCGTGATGACACATTGATGTCCTAAGACACGAAACGATCGGTTTGTGCCAGAAACTGAACAGTATTTATATAATTTTTTACGTCTAATACACCACTATGTCCAACTGCTTTGAGCGCGCGCACGGCGTCCGGTGCGTGAGGTGTGTACGCGCTCTGGCGTATGTATGTCATGTAGAACAGGGCCAGAATGGGACAAAATCTCACTCATCCAGGCTGTCCCATACACCCATAACAAATTCTGAAACCATGGTCAACACTATTTTTTGTATGGCCATCACATAAAAAAGGTTAAAGAGCAGGTCATATTTTAAAGTGTCCTAATATTGTGTTGGAGTCCCCTACAACAGGTTTAAATGCATCTAAGTTCAGAAAACATTGTAATTTTCTCAGAATATACATTCAATATTAGAATAATTTTTAAATGATTTCGAAACGATTCGTTCAAAGCAGTTCTGAGCTTAAGAACTGTAAACCCCTCCCTTCCCATAAGCCTCCTCTGCTCTGATTGGTCAGCTGGCCAAGTCTGTTGTGATTAGTCTTTCCGTATACAATGCGTGTCAGAAACGAAACGCCCATTACCATAATTGAATTTTTGCTCCGGAGGGTTACTTGTAAACAAAGATGCTATAAAGTTACAAAAATGGCATCGAATATTACCTTATCAATTCGAGCCCGAGTCCGAGGATGATACCGATGCAGTCGCTCAACCGGAAACTCCATATGTTTCTCAGTGGTAAGTTTAAACTTTGCATGTGGTACTTTACGTGATATGACAGCAGTTTTATTGCATTCATTATTATTATTATTTATTTATTTGAGGTGCACGTGTGGGAACTGTGTTAGTATGCCCAGTGAGGCTGCAAACACAGCATCTTCTCGACATGATGTAAACACACTAACTAGCGGAAGTGTTTGTGGGCAGGTCACAGTGTTCGTATTTCACAGGCAGGCGAATGTGAATTATGCAAATGCATTACCTTGTGACGTATATAGGTAACAGGCAGAAGATTCGAAAATATGACGACTCGTTAAGGCGGTTCAGAGTCGACTCTTTCTTTTGAGAGACAATATTTTTATTTTTCATGCACTTTTTTGATTAACAACGTTGCAGGCTTTTTACACTGAAGGATAGCTACAAACTGCAAAAAATATATTTTTTGAAAACCCATATGACCTGCTCTTTAAAATCCTTAGGCTGGGGCCGTGCAAAATAGGCTAACTGTATTTTCTAAATTGCCTTAAATGGCAAAATTAGTACAACAATAACTACACTATGACAGTATCTTTATAGAAAAATCCTAATATTGAACATGTTATTGCATTATCATGAGTCATAATTTTCCCTTATGAAAATTAACTGGTTTTATTATAGTAAAAGTATAGTAACCATAGTTTTTTAGTGGATTGATTACCATTTGTATAACCATAGTTTTGCTACAAATTCCATGGTTGAACTATGGTTAGTGTAGCAAAACCATAATTGATTTATAAACTAATATAAATCAATAAATTAATTTGTTGTTACCTTAGTAACCATGGTTTTTGGTTTTATTTGTAGTAAAAGCATGGTTAATTTTAAGGGTTGTGTTTTCTGCCCTAGCTCCCTCTAAACATATTATAAAACAATGCGAATATTTGTCTGCTAAATTACTACTGTAACTTTAAAACAGATAATAAAGATGTCCTATAGCACACAGTATTTTGAGTGATGATAGGTGCTGCTGGTTTAAAAATGAATTAAATTTAACCCAGTGTTTTTTAGAGTGAAATCACCACTTTACATTCGCATTCAAGGCAACATATGCAGCATAACACTTGAATTCTCACCATCTCTCAACTAAAAGTAAAATCAGGGATTTCACAGGATTTAATCACACATCACATGATCAGAACATTGCATGAAATGCATTGTCATAAACAGTGATTATGAGGACAGGCACTTCAGATTTACCTACAGCCAGTTGCAAGAGTGAAAGAGTGAAGAGTATCACGTTCATTTGTTACCCCTGGACTACAAAACCAGTCATAAGGGTCAATTTTGTGAAATTGAGATTTATACATCATCTGAAAGCTGAATAAATACGCTTTCCATTGATGTATGGTTTGTTAGGATAGGACAATGTTTGGCCGAGATACAACTATTTGAAAATCTGGAATCTGAGGGAGCAAAAAAATCAAAATGTTGAGAAAATCGCCTTTAAAGTTGTCCAAATGAAGCTCTTAGCAATGCATATTACTAATCAAAAATTAAGTTTTGATATATTTACGGTAGGAAATTTACAAAATATCTTCATGGAACATGAACTTGACTGAATATCCTAATGATTTTTGGCATAAAAGAAAAATCAATAATTTTGACCCATACAGGTCTCAGGTACGGCAGGGATTTTAGGTGGGGGGAGTGAATATCCAGCGCTCTCGTCCACCCTCAATACCGCGACTGAGGTGAGACCCTTGAGCAAGCCACCGAACCCCCAACTTCTCCCCGGGCACCGCAACATTGGCTGCTCACTGCTCCAGGTGTGTGTTCACGGTGTGTGTGTGTGTGCGTTTGTTCACTACTCACTGCTGTGTGTGTGCACTTGGATGGGTTAAATGCAGAGCACAAATTCCAGGTATGGGACACCATACTTGGCCACACGTCACGTCCTTTCCTTTCCAATGTATTTTTTGGCTATTGCTACAAATATACCTGTGGGACTTATGACTGGTTTTGTGGTCCAGGGTCACATTTGAACTCAGGGAAACATCCCAGCATGACATATAACACTTATCAGCGCAAAACCATCCACAAAGAAGATAAGCATTTTGCGTCTTGTGTTTAATTAAAAGTGTTTGCTAGAGTGTCAGATAACATCCTTAGACACATTTCCTTTCTTGTGACTAAGCATTCACAGGCATATAAAAGATGGAAAGTTGACAGATTTGACCATAAAACGTATCATACTCTGAAGAGTTTGCTCTAGCACACAGAGTAAAAAATACTGTTCATTTTCACCATGGAGCTAAAAGCAGGTAAGTTAAATCTCTCATTAACTTTCTGAGCTTCACTGTGTTTGCTGTAGATGGTATTTTATGCCTGGCATTAACCAATGTACTTTTCTTTTTAGGACTTCTGATTTTGTGGATTTTAGCAATGATCCAGACGATGACATGCTGTCCAACAACGGAATGTGATGTTATAAAGCGCATAGATTACACAAAGACCAAAATGGAAGAGCTGTTGAAAGAATATGTAAGTATCATTCTGTTTCTGTATTTGATTAAATAAATAGATGAGATAAAAATGCTGATGAGCTCAAGAGATACATTAAATTAAACTGTTCACTGTAAAAATATTTTTAATTAGTTATTGTAAAAATGAGTATCTTTTACAAGAAAATACTATTTCGGTCTTTCTACTTTAACACTTCACATTTAATTAAATGCATTACTTGTGATTTGTTTTGTGAAATTTACATGCAAAATTGAAAATTGTTTATAAAGTAGCTGTTTTCAAGCCACACTTAACAGTGTCTGACTGTCACTGCATCACATATGATATCTAAACCAACAAAAAAATGTTCAATTTTTGATCAGTGATTTTTTTACCAGCTGGTCTCAAGGTGATTTTTACTGGATGTATGAATGCAGAGTTTGCCACTTGGTTTTATATTTAGGTATCTAATGCAGTGACTTTAATTTTAAGTCAGATTTAGTGCCCAAATGCTTTATGGTGCCACTGTTATGTTTTAGATGGGCCTGTTTGTTTAGTATTTGTCTGTTTAGTATTATTGGTGTATGTTTTAAATTGCAAACAATTACAAAGAAACAGCAACTAACATTGAATTAAATGTGAGATTTTGAAGTTGAAGGACAGAAATCATATTTTTTTGTACTCCAGTAATCTTTATTGTACTTACAACTTCAAAGATTCATTTTTTTCAGTGTATTATGACTAAAGAATTACGATATGGACTTTGATACTCTGTTACAATATTGTTTTAATATTTAACATTTTAGGTGATTAGTGAAGTGATAAGATATTTATTTTTAGAAGTGTGTTTTTAATAACATGCTTTTACATTCCATGTACATGATGATTATGATGATGATAATGATGATCACCAAAATGTATAAGTAGCTGTTAGTGTCACAATATATCACAATACAAAAATACAACAAAATGTATCATGTATCAACCAAAAATCAAAGTTGAGAAAGAATTAAGTTAGGCTTTTAGAATAAGAGAATCATATAAACTGATCACTGCACATACAAGAGCACATCAAATATAAGCACACATTTGAACTTTCATGTTTAATAACAATTTTAATTAATACATTAAAAATAAAATATATTATTTAATAAAATACAATATTTTTATCTAAGCAGAATCATGAATATTTCTGTTTTGGTTAGTGAGCGGCATTATCATATGTTTTAGAAATAATAATTAAAAAATAATTACAGCCTTCCTACACTCTTAAAAATAAAGGTGCTTCACGATGCCATAGAAGAACCATTTTTGGTTCCACAAAGAACCATTCAGTCAAAGGTTCTTTAAAGAACCTTTGACTGAATGGTTCTTTGTGGAACCAAAAATGGTTCTTCTATGGCATCGCTTGAAGAACCTTTTGAAGCACCTTTATTTTTAAGAGTGTATGTATAGAGTTCAAAACAAAATATCAAACAGTTGATGCCAAGGTCATGGGTTTGATTCCCAAGGAAAGCAAGAACTGAAAAACAATGGATAAAAGCATCTGCCAAATGCATAAATGTAAAAAACGTACAATTGTAACACAATTTTGGTTTTGTTTAAAGTATTGTGAGATCAGTGTAGTGTATTGAACAAAATTGTGACAATGTATTGTTACACGTCTAGTAGCTGTCAGAAATATATTCTTACTGGAGTTCATAATTATTTCTCGATCATTACATGACATTTAATTTCTAACTATGACTTAAAAGGAAACAGCGGAGTTTGTAAATGATAATTCAGAGGCTTTTGTTTTAATGTGTGAACCATCTCTCTCTTTCTCTTCAGCTCTCAGCAAACGGAAATGAAATTATACCATGCCTGAAACCAATCTCAGAACTTGACTTGAAGAATTCGTCCAGTGAAGAGAAAATGCAGAAAGCTCAGTGTGGACTTAACTTCATACAGAAGGCTCTTGACCTGATACATCAACACCAAAGGGACCTACATGATCCCACGAATCCCATATTCAAAACAATAATAACTGCAAATAATACTTTAGAGCATACCAAGCACTGTGTTGCAAAAGCTATATGTAAATGCACAAACATAACAGAGCCTGACTTCCAGTTTACAGAGACATATAAGAGAAAACAGTGGGGCCGCACTGTTCTTAATGCCACTGTAGACTTTCTGGATGAGCTGGTAAACATCGTATAAAATCATTCCTCGTGCAAACAACCCAAACAAATTTCATTTACAGCTAGTCCTTATTATTTGTCAACTGGATTTAATTTATGAAAGATTTTGTCACTTCCTCTTGAAGCAATCCTGTTATTACCAGATTTTGCAGTATGCTCTCGTGTTCATTTTTTAACCATTTTTAAATATTTATTTTCAACATTTATTTATATTTTGTATTTTTAGTCAAAAATATTCTCACTATTTAACAAAAATATTGATATTATTGTTACTTCATCCATATTGTTCTGCATCATAATTTAATACAATTAAATGTTATTTATAATATTATTTTTACCTTTTCAATGTTTTGTATTTTGAAAAAAAAATAATGTCACTATTTATCAAAAATATTTATATGAATTTGTATCGTTTTGCATCCGAATTTAATACAATAAATTTCTATTTTTTGCACTTTTCAGTATTTTGTATTGAGTAAAAATGTTGATACTCGATTTACCATGAAAATATTATTTATATTAATGTTACTTTATATTTATTGTTTTGCATCATAATTGAATACAATAAAATGTATTTATATCACATTTTTTGAGCTTTTCAGTATCTTGTATTTTGAGTATTACAGTATAACATTAAAAATAATATTTATACTATTACACTTCATACATATTGTCAATACAATACAACAATAAAATTGTTACAAATTCTAGTAGCCATGTGTAAAATCCTCAGAATGTTTATTGTACAAGCAGGAAGCAGGTGGTTGACTCGATATTATTGCAAAGTCTGGAGTGTAATACTATAGTCTCCACTGATTGTCATTAATCAAACTGTCATATGTAGCCATGAAAAAGCTTGTTAATTTTCTAATTTCAATGCAGATGTTTTTTTTTTCCCTTTTGGAATAATCAGGATGATTAATTGGTTAATAGTAGGCATGTATCCCCAAGTGCCTTCTTTATTTTGGCTGTTGGCAATTTGTATGAAAATTTGTGAAAACTATGTTTACCGAACTATACACCAGTATTTGGAGGTAAATATATACTCATATGATTTATTGACATTGTCATAAACAATAATAGCTTTTTGGAAAGAGTAAAAGAAACTTTAACAGTGCTAATTCTTGTTCTGAAAGAAATTCAGCAGGCATCTAATCATCTAATCCAAAAGTTGTTAAGCATAAAGTCAAATATGGCAGCATTTATTCTGATGTAAGCCAAATTATGATGCATTTCCTTATTTCTGTGCTCATATTTAATGATGTGCCAACAAAGATCCCCCTCGCCCCAAGAGTTATGGGTCATCTTTTAAATTAGAACTGACACTTGACAATGATACGTGAGTAATGGACCTTTTAAATGTTCTAGTGAATTTATACTTTCACTAACATAATGAATTACAATTTCTGTAAAATCTCACATTAGGCCTTGACAACTATCAATTACATTCAAGAGAGCACAAATAACCTTAAGCCTAAGTAAATGAGGCAGATTAAACAAATTATATTTTTTAAAATCGAAATCCTGTGTAATTTTTCCTAGAAATGCTTGTGAAATTGCAGCATTTGTGGCATAATATCAATTATCACTGAAGAAATTGTTACAGTAATGCTTGAATTTTGTGGTAGGACTACTGTTTTGAATGAATGTGTAGATTTATGTCACCAGTATATCCGCGTTTGGATTTTCTCTATGCAAAACGCCCTTTTTTGTATCTATTTTGCAAAGCGTTGTTCTTCTTCAGTATTTTTGTCTTATTTTCCAGTGAAAATATCTAAAAATTCAATATAGAAGCAAAAATTACATAAGAATTCTTATTTTCCAACAAATTGATCAAAATTAAGTAAATTATCAGTTAAATATTAAATATCTGCTTGGTCAAATGAACTTAATTCAAAAAGAGGAAAACAAGTTTTCATACCCCATTGCATGAAATCAATTAAGTTCAGTTTCTCAAAAACAAAAACATTTTCCATCTCTAGTAAATGTATCCTGATTTAAGGATGTTTAGAAATTTGTATTGGAAAACAAGGCAAAAATACATTGTCTTTATGAATTTAAAGGAGACATAGATATTATGCCTTTTTTTACAATATGTAATATAAGTCTCTGGTGTCCCCAGAATGTGTCTGTGAAGTTTCAGCTCAAAATACCCCACAGATAATTTATTATATCATTTTGAAAATGCCTATTTTGAGTGAAGCAGAAACACGCTGTTTTTCGGGCCTGTCTCTTTAAATGAGACAGATGATGAGCTGCTGCTCCCCGCCCCCTTTTCCAGAATAGAGCTGCGCCATTCCAGCTGGTACCTGCTAAAAAACATCTGTTTTGGTTCTGATTATCATGTTTATCGCGCTGAAATCATGCGTTTTAAACAATATTAGTTTAAACTTCTGATAGACGGTTTTATCGAGTGCACACATACAGAAAGCGGCCGTCACCGCATGTGAGTACTAAACTAAGTTCTCATTCACACACAAGTTTATGTTAAAAACACACGAGTTACAAAAACAGTCGGTTATGTCTGTGAAGGTAAACAGCTGGGAAATAAACTGCATGTTTATTTTAGATCTGTGTGGCAGCAGCAATATACAGTAAATAAATCAATTAATTCCACTGCTCTCTTGTCTCCTCTGAGGCTGGGACTCTAAACAGTGTTCTGTGCTCGTCAGTGCAGCCAAAGACAGAACAGTTAGCATGTTTTGCCCAAACTTTCGCCATGGCATTAGAGCTGGTACACCACTGTCGCTTGCAAATCAAAATGATGGTGCCGTTGCCCGTGGGTGGAAACTTACAGATGGTGTAGCCATATTGCAACATACTCTTTGTGTTCATTTCCTTGCCACTGTCTCTTTAAGAGAACATTCTCGTTTTTTTTGTTGGAAAGAGAAGACCTTAGTCTAGCCAATGATGTGCTTTGATTAAGTTATATGACATGCAGTTTCTTTTCTGTGGCGAGATTTCTGACAGACTGCCATCTCTTGTCGGTAGTTGCTGAAAGCAAACTAAAACGTCAGTAACAAACAAGGACCAGTCCGTGTCACTTCTACAAAAAAATCTAAAACATC
>NW_015537962.1:81920-95209 GCF_001515605.1 Sinocyclocheilus anshuiensis
CCAAAACAAAGTTACTGGGTTAATCTTTTTCACGTTTCCTTGGTTGGTAGATGCACCGGGGACCTGATTATAGCACTTAAAACCTGGAAAAGTCAGATTTTCATGATATGTCACCTTTAAGACTTTCTGCTCCAATTTAAGATATTTTAAGCCCTTAATTTGTGGACCAAATTAAAACTTTTTAAGACCCATGTGTATTTTAACGTTTACGGTGTTTACTGTGACCTTGTATTAAGCCCAAAACGTTCTGTTAAATTAGAGAAGTCTGGAATAATACAAACAACCTCAATTGTAAAGCTATACAGAAAATCACATTTACTTTATTAAATTAACATATAGTAGTTGACATGCAGGTCGTACACATAAATCTGAGCTCACACAGCCCCTGGGTGTGAGGGGTGCTGTCAAATCGTCTGAGGTGCTTTCCATGTGTTTTTTTAGCATGAAGCAACAACACAATGACTCTTTCTGGAAACCCACACAAAGATAAAATTAGTGAGGTTACCAAAAAAGTGGCCTAATCTTAGCATGACAAGCAGAACAAAAAAAAGAAATGGGCGGAGTCTTCGATGAGATGTTCGCCTCTGATGAGGTAAAAACGGATACTACACACTTATGCAGCGTAAAGTCTCTTTCAAGTCTTTATGATTGCGCACACAAATTACTGTTCATTTATTGGCCCATCGGGGGCCCCTGAGAAGACCTGCAAGAAATCTCCTTCATTATTCCAAGCCGGTTCGCTGGCAAACAGAGTCATATAGGCAGCAGTTCTGGTGGACTCTCACCATAGCAGTACTTCGCCTGCGGGTTTCTGTAGGTGTTTTCATGTTGGACGCTCTAAAACAAGACAACAGCAAGTGGGATTTAGTTCTGCCTGCTAAAACATGACATGAGGAAAAGCTCTAAATGACTGGCATAATCAACATCAACATGAAATACTCCAGTTTAAGCAGAGTATTTTTATGCATTCTGGTCTGGAACGCCACAAACAAGCTTAGGGTCTCTTAACTAGTTGCTTTTTAGCATGCATATTACTAGAATATTAGCCATTTATTAGTACTAATTAAGCACATACTAATGCCTTATTCTACATGACCTTATTCTACATCCCTAATCCTACCCAATACCTAAACTTAACAACTACCTTACTAACTATTAATAAGCAGCAAATTAGGAATTTATCGAGGGAAAAGTCGTAGTTAATAGTGAATAATTGTTCCCTATTCTAAAGTGTTACACGTGACGCTCACCTGTGAGGAAGTACGACACTTGGCAAGACACAACTCAAAATGATCTTCCACGGCGGTGAAGAGGTTCTGGAACCCTTCTGCTGCTCGGTTTAGAAAATGCTCCAAAAGAGGTTGCTGATGGAAAGAGAGAGAGTTTATGTCAGAGGGGAGTTTCCAACAAAAGTGGCCTAATTTTGTATTCCAGTTAGGTGGTACCCTTTTTTTTTTTTTTTTGCCAGAATAGTCATCAACATAAAAATGCAACATTCATTTGTAGCAGTTTTGTCAAACAGACTTTTACATCATTTCAACTGCACTCGTTAACATTCGCTTGTGTCAAGTATGTATATATATATATATATATATATATATATATATATACATTTTACCAAGAAATTGCATAATAATGCATTCAAACTAAGGAACCAGTCTTCTTTTGTGGCAACGCCACAACATGTTGCAACACATTTCTGTTGCGCTCACTATACGGAAAATACAAACCACAATGAGTCTCAATATTTTTGAAGTGGCATTTTACAAAAAGACTGGATACTGTATGACACTTCAAGTGACCTAGTGACCTGTGCTGTTTGCTACAAGTGGAAGGAATCAAAATATTGAGAAAATCGCTTTCAAAGTTGTCTAAATTAAGTCTTTAGCCATGTATATTACTAATCAAAAATTAAGTTTTAATATATTTACAGTAGGAAATGTACAAAATATCTTCATGGAACATGATCTTTACTTAATATCATAATGATTTTTGGCATAAAAGAAAAATCAATAATTTTGACCCATACAATGTATTTTTGGCTATTGCTACAAATATACCCCAGCGACTTAAGACTGGTTTTGTCTATATATATATATATATATATATAGTTCCTGTGACAATGGCTTTATATATATATATACATTCTTACTTCACCTGACATCAAGTTCACTTTAGACCCTGATTACAACCATTCAAGTAAAAACACTCATGACATCCATCACTGTAAACCCTAATGCTCAGAATAATTAATTGGTAGTTGGTAATTGGTAATGAATTAATTCCTATTGAGTAGGACAAACTTAAAATTAAACAAATTAACCTTGATGAGTATTCATAAATTTCTTTCGGGTTCATGAAATTGACCCATTTTAAGTAACCTGAATTGTTTCATTGTTTTGAATTTAATGAACTTGTTTCTTTTAATTTAGAGGAGCTTACATTTAACTGAAACTGGGCAGGGGGGTTTCTATTACCCACCATGCTTTGTATCAGATAATATATTTAATGTAATTTTGAGTTCTGCTAACTTATTAGGGTTAACAGTGTCCTCAATATTTCAAGATAAGAGAACTTAAAGTACTACAGTTTAGACACCCTGAATGATTTGTGTAATAACATAAGATAAAGATATGTTGTTTGAAGTACCTTATCCGGTTGGAGGCAGCAGGAAACGCAGTACTCATAGATGCTACAGCAGCCATTGGCCAGACAGCTTGTACAGACATGCTGGCTTGAGCTGGGAGCATTAACATTACAACATCCATTCACCAGTAAATCCTTCCTCTCACACACATAACCTGCAGAGACAGAAAAGTCTGTATTAAATTGAACATTGGTTACATGTGAATACACAAAAGAATGAGCTTTATTGCCAGGTATGTTTACACATACGAGGAATTTGTTTTCGTGACAGAAGCTTCCACAGTGTAACAGAATGACAGTGACAGAACAAAAAACACAGATAATAAAAAAATAAAAATAAATAAAAAATAAAAAATGAATAATCGAAATATCGGTGAAATATCTTGTGGTGTGTACTACCGAATGTCCAGCAATTAGACTCTGGTGAAACTGATTGCAGGGATATAACTAAAGACAGGACAAACTAACAAAAACATAAAAACAACTGCGGAGCACGCCACGGAGGCAGCCATCATCGTCGGCGCCATCACAAGAATATGCTACACAAAAAAAGCTACACAAAAGGGACCTGTTAACAGTTTGAGCTGCACATTCAAGCACTGTGTGGTTAGCAATTGTGTGCTGTGAACCCAAGTTACAATTTAACCAATTTGTCCCGATACTTTCCTGTCACTCTCCTTATTATCTACTTTCATATGCTTCCGCATAAAAAGGCAAAGTGCTCCTGCCAAAGTAATAATAATCTTTGCAATTGCTACACCCCTGTATATGCCTCAAATTATTACAATTTTACCACTGTAAAGGTTTGTCTTGTGCCACTCAGAAATTTTTCCTATTAACCAGATGCACTAATGCTATCACCTTGTGAAACTATAGTTATAATTAACCACATTTCCTGCCCAAATTTCATTATCACAGCATTAACAAAATAATTCTCATTACTGTATATGAAAAAAAAAAAAAAATGGTTGATTTTAAGATAAGACACTACATGCAAAACATGCATTTTTTATACATGCATTCATATGCAGTTTTTCAGGCACTGATCAATTTTGAGATTTTAGGCTATTTTGCTTACATAACTTGTCTTTTTTTTAAATAGTAGAAAGAAAACAATTAAAATACACCTTTAAGTTTTTCATTTAATTTTATTACACACATCCGTAGATTTTAATTACTATACATATCTTTAAAGGCCATTTTCTATCATGCACTGAGCCAGAAATGTCCACTTCAGCAGCACTTGCATACACCAAACTTTACACTTTTATTCATATCTATATTCTGAAAGTTTTTACACTGGGGTTTATTAACAGATAATTTACCTGAAATATATTGAACATTTTATCCCCATCACTTACCCAGTTCATCCGTGAGAAGGCTCTTTCCCTGAATGGAGTTTCTGCACTGTGAGATCTGCCTGCTGCTGTTGCCCAAGATGAACTTGATCTTCCACTGGATGTGATGATCCGAGTCCCTCACCTCCAGGAGGGTCCGATCACGGATGGTTCGCTCCTCCTGTACACAGTACATGTCACATACAAAACGTCATTCCTTTGACATTATATGCTTCATCACCTCTCAGCATATCGGTGATCATTAGTGTTTTATTGGTATCATCAATCCAATTAGAACAAGATTGGAGCACTTTTTTCCATAAATTTTATTCGTGCCAATATTAAAATAAGTGTTTGTTTAAGATTGTGCACAACGGTTCACCATTAAACAGTTACATTATGTTTTCAAACTGTGTAATTGGAATAAAATGTAATATTTAACGGTCAAAAGTTAGTTAAATGTTTTTGAACAAAGTCTCTTCTGCTCACCAAGGCTGCATTTATTTGATAAAAAATACAATAGAATGGTAATATTGTGAGATATTATAATTTAAAATAACTCTTTCCTTTTTGAGTATATTGTAAAATTTAATGTTATTTCCTGTGAAGCAAAGCTGAATTTTCAGCAGCCATTACTCTTCAGTGTCGCATGATCCTTCAGAAATCATTCTAATATGCTGATTGCTGCTCAAGAAACACTTATTAGTATTATTATCAGTGCTGAATTATTGTATTGTTTTCTGCTTATGGAAACCATGATACACTACCAACCATTCAAAAGTACAATTAATACTTTTATTCAGCAAGGTTGTGTTAAATTGATGGAAAATGACACAAATAACATTTATAATGTTACAAAAGATTACAAATAAATGCTTTTTCCAAACCTTCTATTCATCAAAGAATCCTAAAAAAAAAAAAGGAAATCCACAAAAATGGATTTTGAAAAAAAAAAAAAAAGAAAAATAAAAAATCCAATATGAGTTTTAAAAACGGTTTGATAATAGTAAGAACCATTCGGAATAATTTATCATCAATAATAATTGAGCAGCAAATCAGCATATTTGAATGATTTCTGAAGGATCACGTGACACTGAGGACTGCAGTAATGATGCTGAAAATTCAGCTTTGCATCACAGGAATAAATTACACTGTAAAGCATATTTCAGTAGAAAACAGTTATTTGGAATTGTAATAATATTTCACAATTTTACTGTATTTTTTTTAAATTAAATAAATACAGCCTTGGTGAGCATAAGAGACTTGTTAAAAAAAAAATCTTGGTTCCTCCCAGTGTAGACACAGCAGCATCAACAACACTACATACCTGTTTGAGGGTGCTGGAGAGAAAGTAGATGAGCGACAATCCGAACACGACCCCCAGAACCCAACGCTTGCGCAAGAGCCGGCGGAACACCATGGAGGCGTTCTTATGGATGTGCACCAGGGCCAGGTAGATGCGATGGAGCTAAATAGACAGCACTGGCGATCTCAGACAGAGAGATCCAGCTGGTTCACTCAACACAGCATCTCTTGCATCACCAACACTCACTGTCACTGGCAGCGATCGGATGGAGAATAAGTTACGTATTATCCGACACAGGCCGCCAACAGAGATCGATTACTGTCGTAAGTTGTCAAACAGTGAGTTTTATAAACATTTAATCCATTTTAGGCATGAAATGTTCATTAGGAAGATTATACATTGGTATGTCTTGCACTGACAGATGGAGCTGCAAAAACAAACAAAACCAGACTGTTATCAATTCGATTAAAACGTGCGCGGTGTTAACTTAATTAATCGATTCTAATCTTCGCTGGTATATTTAAATAATAAGATTAGCAGAAATCAAGCCGCACAACAACAGCTCTCTCCATGCGGAAATGCGGAGCAAACGAGCGTCGTGATTGGCTGCCCACCGTGTGTACTTCCGGAAACAAATCGGTTCACATCCGCTCTACAGCCGGCATCATTGAGTGATGCTTTCACATTTCTGAGGTTTATGGTCAACATTATTACAAAAAACAGCGTTTAAAGCGTCGTTTGTGCGTGTCTGTTGTAAGCTAGGATGAAGGTAAGATAATTCTGCTCGTTTCTTTGACATTAGATGGGCGTTTAAATCGAAAAAAAGCACTATTCAATATTCAAAGGCTCATGTTCATTCATGACATGTTCCAACAATGTAGAAATATTAGTTTGTCATAAAATAATATAGTTACTATAGTTAATATTACTACACCGCTATCATAAACAATTAACAACATGGAAAATTAAATAAATCTGTGAAACTGGTTACCAGAGTAAAGACTTTTTCTTTCTTTCTTTCTTTCTTTCTTTCTTTCTTTCTTTCTTTCTTTCTTTCTTTCTTTCTTTCTGTGACCTTTATTCTATCTGTCTGTCTGTCTGTCTGTCTGTCTGTCTATCTATCATCTATCTGTCTGTCTGTCTGGTACCGCTACACACACAAAACATGGCAAATAGCCAAAACATAAATAGCCAGGTGTCTTGTCTGTCTATCTATCTGTCTATCTATACACAATTACACATACATATGTTCACACAGACACGTGCATGTTATGATTTATCGTTCTTTCACCCAGTAATGATTAAATTTGTGTCAACATTTACGCACTTCTGTCTTTTGAAATGCTTATGACTTTCTTTCTTCTGTGGGACAGAATAGGAGTTATTCATAGTTGTGTCTAAGCTGCTCTTTTCCATTAAGTGAAAGAGAAAGGTGACTTTGGATGTCAAGCAAGATTGCCAGTGAAGAATGAAATTTCAGCCTGTTCCTCATACAGAGATATCATGTAGACTAGGAATTAGGGCTGCACGATAAATCGCATGCGATATTTAACGCGCATCTTGTCAGAAAGCCGGTTCTGTAATCAGCGGTAAATCTCCATCACCTGATATATATATATATATTTCATAATCTAAACATTTCCTATTGCTTATGTGTCACAATATCCTGTTGTGCTGTGTAATTCCATACAATGTCCTTTTGCACAATTTAATTGTAATCGTTTTATGTACATATACTTTGAAACGCTACAATTTTTTCATACATTTTTCATAAATCTGTGTTTCTTTTTGTTTCTCTCCAGTTTTGGAGCTCCTGGTGATAAAGTGGGTGCCATGCAGAGACGCCACAGCAGCAACACTGAGGGCATGCCGCCAGAAAGGTTGGATTTCACTCATCTAATCTAAACATGTTTACATTTTTTAGTTTCCCATCCTACTGAAAATTATTTTAGTTAACCATCCTTAGTTAACCAGCTTCACCAGTTAAGTTGCTGAATGCATGGGAATACCTGCATTTCAATCACTGAGCAAGTACACATGGGAAGTGAGAAATTAGTTTGAGAGCGATTAATATTGTTACCTTAGTTGCTTAAACATTTGAAATAATTTTGCAATGTTTTTGAAAGATGTCTCTTATGCTCACCAAAGCTGAATTTATTTTATAAAAAATACAGGAAAAACATTAATGTTGTGAAATATTTTTATACTTTAAAGGAACTGTTTTCTATTTGAACATGAACCTTCAGAATTCATTCTAATATGCTGATTAACTACTCAAGAAACATTTGCTATCAATGCTGAAACTTTTTGTTTCTTAATATTTTTGTGGAAACCGTGATACACTACCTTTCAAAATTTTATGGTAAGATTAAAAAAGAAAGAAAGAAAGAAATTAATACTTTTATTCAGCAAGGATGTATTAAATTGAACAAACATGACAGTAAAGACATATACTGTATAAAGTTACAAATAAATACTGTTCTTTTGAATTTAATTTGATCAAAGAATTCTAAAAAGATGCATCACAATTCCCACAAAAATAATAAGCAGCAAAAACAAAATCAGCATATTAGAATGATTTCTGAAGTATCACGTGACACTGACATTTTTAAATGTAGTCAAATGGAAAACGGTTATTTTAGATTGTAATAATATTTCACAATATTACTGTTTGTACTGAATTACTATTCATTATTATTTATTAATCAAATAAATGCAGCCTTGGTGAGCATAAGAGGCTTATTTCAAAATATTGAAACAAATATCTCGTCAACAAATTAGATGTATTTTATTTTTAAGGTTACCTCTGTTTTGTTTGTATCCAATTATCAGTTTTGTTTATTTTGTATAATTATTTTTATATAATTATCTTTTAGAATAACACTTTCTTGTAATCATGCTGATGTTGTGTAGTTATTGGAAGCCCAGCAAAAAAAAAAAAAAAACGTTATTATTGCTCCCGTCAAGTATGTGTCAGAATATCAGATCTGATTAGACTTTGCAGTGTAAATGCAGCCTGCTTTCTTGTCATTTTGTAGGAACAGGAGTCAAGCTCTCGGTTCAGAGAGCAGCCTTGATGAAGGAGGAGTGTTTGACTGTCTGAAGCCAGACTCTCCTACGTCGCCCCAGCAGCTCTTCTCTGGTCTGGTGGGCGTCTCTGCTGGGAACGTGTCCTCAGCTCCTTTCCAGGCTGCAGGGCTGGTTCTGGGTTCTCCACCGGATGTCTTCATCCAGATGGCGTCCTCATCGAGGGACGAAGGCTCTCACCGGACGGAGAACCCACCTTATCTCCCTCGCCCTCCTCAGCACCATCATCATCATCACTCCGGCCAGCACCGCTCTTCTCTCCTGCATGCGGCCACCTCTGCTGAGAGACACGGGAGTAGAGATGATGGAAGTAAGAGCTTCTCTGTTTCTTATTATCATCAACGCTCAAAACAGTGCCGCTGTTTAAAGGGGACATTGGATGCCCATTTTCCACAAGTTGTTATGATTCATTAGGGTCTTCATGAAATGTAACTTACTGGTTAAAATTCTTCAATGGTCGTGTAAAACAACACCCTTTTTAGCTTGTCAAAAGCTACCCGTTTCGGTGCATGTCTCTTTAAATGATAATGAGCTACTGCTCACCCAAAAATGTGAAAATTTCATCCGATGTCCCCTTTAATATTTTTGTGGAAACCGTGGTACATATTTTTCAGGATTCTTCATAAATGTCTTTACTGTCACTTTTGATCAATGTAATGCTAAATAAAAGTGTTAATTTATTAAAAAAAAAATTATATTATTTATATTTTTATATTTTCCGTTTTGTTGTGTGTTTTTGTCATTTTTAGTAGTTTTTGTTTTTATTTGTTTATATATTTTTGTATAGATTTTTATTTCACTTTTAGTTTTAGTTATTTCGGTACATCAAATTAAACTAAATTAAAATGAGAAATGTTGCCTTGGCAACTAGTTGGGGGAAAAAAAAAATATATATATACAGTATCTCACAGAAGTGAGTACACCCCTCACATTTTTGTAAATATTTGATCTAATTTCACATGAAAAGATATAATAAAATATTTACAAAAATGTGAGGGGTGTACTCACTTCTGTGAGAAAATATAGTATTATAATATAATATATTATTTCAGTTAACATTTATTTAAAAAAAAAAAGGTTTTTAATATGTTTTTGTAGGTTATTAATGCATTTTTAGATTTAAAAACCATCAAAAAAAAAAATGCATTAATAACCTACAGTGTGGATAAGACTTAATGTTGACATTTAAAATTGTTGTGAAAGCAGTGGTATTTATCTCAGTATTTGGCAATAAAGCCGTCTCCCATAACTGCCTGTTCCCAGGTGATGATGCCTCTACACCAGCTCCTGCTCTCTCTGAGCTCAAGGCCATGGTCACATGGCTTCAGAGGGGATTCCCTTTTATCCTCATTCTCCTCGCTAAAAACTGCTTTCAGCACAAGCTTGGTAGGTTAAATATATTATGAGCTGCCTTTGCTGTTGAAGGCATGGGTCAAAATCACAGCTGTTAACACTGAGATTGTTTTTCTCTGATATGCAATGTAAAGCCACTGGTGTTTTCATTATGTTGGAATGGATATTATAATGATGTTAATGTTCAATGTCTTTTCAGGTGATATGTGAAATACAAGGTGCTGATTCTCTCATGATTCTCTTTGTATTTCTCAGGAATTGCTATTTGCATTGGAATGATCAGCACATTTGCCTTTGCTAACTCAAAGCTGAAGCATCAGGTGGCATTGCGGGTGAGATTCTGTTCAGTTAATTGTTTTATACTATAATTATATTACTGACTCTTCCGGTTCCTGCATTCACCCTTATGCACTGGAGACATTTGCATTTGACCTCAAGAAAAAGGTCCATGTAATACCCATGTACTACCGTTTAAACATTTAGAGTGGGTTAAGATTATTTTAGTGTTCTTAAAAGAAGTCTCTTATGCGCAACTGAGACTAAATTTATTTGATCAAAAAATACAGTAAAAGCAGTAATATTATGAAATATTATTACAATTTAATATATGTTTTATATTTGAAAATATTTTAAAATGTGATGCAAAGCTGAATTTTCAGCATCATTACTCCAGTCTTCTATCGTATGATCCTTCAGAAATCATTATGCTGATTTGCTGCTAAAAAAAAACATTTCTTATTATTATCAATGTTATCCTTCAGAAATCATTCTAATATCTGCTGATTTGGTCCTCAAAAACCATTGAAACTGTGATTTTCTTTCTTTTCTTTTCAGGCTTCTTTGATGAATAGAAAGTTCAAAAGAACAGCATTTATTTGAAATGGAAATCTTTTGATCAGTTTATTATGTCCTTGCTGAATAATATTAATTTCTTTAAAAAAAATCTTACTGACTTCAAACTGTATAATTTCATAAGGAGCGATTGTTCTGTTGAGTACATGCTGTATGTGTCTCATTGTGCATGGATGTATTTTCAGGAGGAGAGGTCTGTGTTTACCACCCTCTGGATTATGATCTTTCTCGCTGGCAACATTGTGTATGTGTATTACACATTCAGTGCAGAGGAACTTCACAACAGGTACTGTACTGTTCATTCGTTTCAATCACCATCATAACTGATTATATGTGTCAAACATTCATCTGTTTTTATGTTATCTTGGATGTTCTAAGGACATTGTTGTTGTTTTTGCCTTATTCATTTGAAAAAAATTCATTTACTCCATGTTTTCATTTTGCAGAGTGATCTCTCATTGTATGTTTGTGTTTATTAGCATTTGTGAGTATTTAGTTTCCCATCACTTTTCATTATTCACATTTGAATCATCTCTTAAATTAAAGCATTCACTGGTTTTCATTTTTAGTTTTTTTTTGTTTGTTATTATTTCATATACACTGCCGTTCAAAAGTTTGAGGTTGGACGCTTTTTTAGATGTTTTTGAAATAAATTTCTTATGCTCACCAAGGCTGCATTTATTTGATCAAAATACAGTAAAACAGTAACATTGTGAAATATTACTACAATTTAAAATTACCGTTTTCTATTTCAATATGATTTTAAAAAAGCTGAATTTCAGCATCATTACTCCAGTCTTCAGTGTCACATGATCCTTCAGAATTCATTCTAATATGCTGATTTGCAGCTCAGGAAACATTTATTTTTTGTATTGATTTCTTTCAAAATAAACTTTTGAACAGTAATGTATCGTAAATAGATACTGTAAATGTATATAATATTCTATCATTTGTATTTAAAATTCTATCATTAAATACAAATTATAGAATATTATATACATTTATAATATAAAATTATATCATTTGTATTTAAATTATATTATTATAAATGACTATGATAGAATAAATATAAAAAATAATATATATATATTTTCCTCCCAGCCTTATTTTTACGAAGCCAAACATCAACAGTTATGATTTCTTTGACCTGATCTGGGCTGTTGGAATAACAGATTTTGTGCTGAAATATTTCACCATCGAGCTTAAATGCCTCATTCTGTTCCTGCCTAAAATGATCCTCGCTTTCAAGTCCAGGGTAAGATGACAACTTTCCATGTTTTACATTAATACTACTTTAGTGTACCGTGTCAGAAAGTACAGTCCTACGGTAAATATCACTTGCATATTGGTCAATCGATATATAATTTTTACACTGAAAAAAAAAAAAAAAATTGGTGTAAGATTTACTGTGAAATAATTTTTACTTAGAAATTGCTAGTAAATTTCACAAATAATTACTGAAGAAGGTAACGAATTAAACATGAAATTTAGACTGAAATAATACTTTAGTCTAAAACATGCTTAAATTTAATTTTTGTTTTATTTACAACTTTGAAGAATAATTTTCTACAGTGTACTATCTGATGCTCATAATGATATTTAGAGAAGTGGCTGATATATATTTTAATCTTTCCACAATAGTCTTGTGGTAAAATGCAGAAATGGTTTGTTGAGTATTAACAGAAACAGAACATATTCATGTCAGTTCTCTTTGATGAATGTTTGATTCTTCTGTATGTTTGTAATGCATTCCTTTTTATGGTCTAATGGGCTTAAAATCAATCGTGAGTCAAATAACAGGGTATCCGCGGGGTCTTAAAAAGTCTTAAATGTAGTTGTATCAAATCCAAGGCCTTAAAAAGTCTTAAATTGTTCAAGAAAGTCTTAATTATGATTTCAAGAGGTCTTAAATTTGGGGACGGAAAGACCAGAATTGCGATATAACTGAATGTGACGATTAAACTTCAAAAGGCTAACGTTATGATTTCATTGAATAAACACGAGCGCTGCACATTCAAAGTCTGGTGCTGCGCTGCTTTGTGTTTTGCTGTTACCGGGGAAACAGTTATATTTCTACCAAACGCTCCACCTGCTGGCAGAGAATGAATGAGCATTTTCAATAAAGCTGTTGTTTAAGAAGGCAATGCATTATAAAAATGTAAACATAGGGGTGTGTGATATGTAGATCTGTGAAAATATCGTAATTGTTGTTTTAACGATGTGCGACTTGCGTTTTAGACACCATTCCCTGTTTTTGGAAAATTCTCTATTTCTCCAACAAAAATCATTTCAAACACAGCCACAGCGCTGTTTTGCGTCTCTGAGGAACAGGACGCTGTTTTGTTCCTGAATGAATCAAGCGTTTAAATGATTCGGTTCAAGCGCAATGACTCACTTATTAACAGTGACTTGCTGCCACCTACTGGCGGTTTTAGTTTCACATATTGATAAAATCCCAGAATATTATAGAGATATCATTTTTTGTCAATATCGCAGACCCCTAATTTGTTATTTAATTTATATAATAATTTATTGATAATAATTGTTTAAATTAATATAATAATTCATACTTTAAAACTGCTTGATTCAAACATGCAGGTTCAATCTAACTGTATTGGATCCCGCAGTCTCCATGTTTTAAAGGGATCATATGATGCTATTTTAAAGATCATTATTTGGTGTATTTGGTGTAACAGAATATGTTGACA
>NW_015537962.1:95615-97813 GCF_001515605.1 Sinocyclocheilus anshuiensis
AGTGCTTTTGCTTTCGCACTGAAACACAGCGTCTCCCTGACATGGCTGCATCAACACTACCGCTGTTCCTGAAACCACGCCTTCTATCTTTGCGTGCACATTTGGGCGGCATTATGCTAATATTTCCACACGTAGATATGTGGGGGCGTGTTAGAACGAGCCGTTTTAGGTAGGCGTGGCTGACTCTTAACTTTTATAAAGAATATCTCTTTGGATTTGAGACTTTAGTCTTTGCAACTTTACAGATCTTCTTTATGTACCAAGAGCTTGTAACACACCAAAGAGAAAGGAAAACTTGAAATCGCATCATATGACCCCTTTAAAGTTTTACTGTGATGAGAGATTGTGATCAGGGAGGAAATCCCAGGTAGCTTCAGTCAGTTTAAAGGCACCAGTTCAAACTGGGTGCAACTGGCAATGGGGAAAAAAAACTAAATAGTGTGCCGTGTCACCATGCCTTGCATGGTTGGCTGCTTGGAAGGCAGTATGTGAGCTCACTGGCCCACTGGGGCTAGGATGAGGTCACCTCTCTGAGGAACACACACACACATGCACGCTCTTACACAATCACACATTCATTGGAGTGACAGTATGAGTCTATTACAGCAGGAGCCGATCTGTAAACACATCGCGCTCTCTCGAAGAATCAAACATATGCAACCCACTCCAAACCATTTGTTTGACTCAAACACACACTTTGCATCCGCAGCTGCCAGGATAATCTGACTTGCGCATGGTTTCAGTTCCTCTGAAGCTCTGTTCCAGGAACTTACCCCCAGTCATCTCCATACCCACCCCCTGAAACCAAACACACACTTTCCACCTCTTGTATCATGCCCAGGTGGCACACTTTCAGGCAATGATGTCATGGTCAATGTGTCAGGCTTTCCGCTGACTCTCCATGCCCAGCATCTCCACAGCTACAAAAACACAACACATACACATGTATCCATAGATGTCGGTATAACCTCTTGCATAATCGCAGCAGCAAGCCTGTGCATGTCAGTATGAACTCACACTGTCCATAACACTTCAGTGCACACGGATATGAGGACTGAGAAACCTAGTGACCTGCCTTGTTGCCTACCAATATAGGCACATAGAAAATGATATTTTATTTTATTTTATTTTAACACTGTTGGCAAAATAGTCCACTTGTAATACTGTTTACTGATATACTTATATCTGATATGCAAGAATATTTGGTGATATACTACCATTCAGATGCTGGGGTTAGTAAGAAAGAATTTGTATTTGAAATAAATGAATGCTTTTATTTCGTAAGAATGTGTTAAATGGATGAAAGTAAAGACATTTATCATTTTTACAAAAAAACAACAACAAATAAATAAAAATAAATAAATAAATAAATATTATCTAAAAAAAAAAATCCTGAAAAAAGGTATTATGGTTTCCACAAACATTTTGTTTGTTTGTTTGTTTTCAACAGTAGTAATAATAAGAATACCACTAATAATGAGAATGATAAAGATAATAAGAAATGTTTCTTGAGCAACAAATCAGTATATTAGAATGATTTCTGAAGGATCATGTGACACTGAAGACTGAACATTACAAATTCATATTTCTTTCGCTCTTTTTCACTTATTGTCAAAGCTCCTTTTTTAATAATGTTAATTAATTAATTAATTTAGTTTAATTTAGTATTTATTCATTTTTATTTTGTTTAATGAACAACAAGTGGTGCCTTCTGTAGTTTATTCAGAGAATAATGGGAAATGTGTGTGTATATATTTACATTTACATTTACGTTTACATTTAGACGTTTAGCAGACGCTTTTATCCAAAGCGACTTACAAATGAGGACAATGGAAGCAATCAAAATCAACAAAAGAGCAATGATATGCAAGTGCTATAACAAGTCTCAGTTAGCTTAATGCAGTACACGTAGCAAGGTATTTTTAAATCATATAATAAATAAAAAGAAAACAGATAAAATAGAAAAAGAATAGAGCAAGCTAGTGTTAGAGGCCGTTTTTGCTTTTGTTAATCAGCAGAAGTCAGAAAGTCTTTTATTATAATTGTATAATAAATAAGAAAACAAATAGATAGAATGCAAAAAGATTGCAGAAGCAAGTAGTTTTTTTTAATAAAGAATAGAATTAGAATAGAGAGTGCTAGAGTTAGAGGGTCAAATAAAGATGGAAGAGATGTGTTTTTAGCCGATTCTTGAAGAT
>NW_015537962.1:97963-98668 GCF_001515605.1 Sinocyclocheilus anshuiensis
TAGCATTCACTCCTGCAGCGCGCTTTCAGAGTTTCTCTGAAACCCTCCACCTTCCCCAGCTCCACCTGTAACCTGTATCTACGGGTTATTTTATATGCTATTTGTGCAGCAGCAGTATTTCTTAATACTCACAGCACCGTATTGGCTTATGTATTGGCAGTAGCAAGTTCCTGTACTTGCTTTGCTTTGCAGCAGCAATAACATTGTCATATCCATTAACATGCTAAAATCTTCCGCAAGTTGTCATGATAGAAATATATGCGCTGTGTTATATATATTAGTTTAACGCGTTAACTTAATTAGTTATGAAAAAAATAACGCGATTAAAATATTTTAATGATTTTAATGCAGTTGACTGTTGATAAATATGATGCAGGACAACAACTCCATAAATGCAGTTATGCCCTAAAATTCAAGATATTGGGACATAAATGCTCCTGTATGAGTTTCTGTCTCATATTTATGTCACATGATAAGCGATATCACACGAGCAGCGAGAACAATATCACACGAGTGCTGTTTTTGTCTCGAATATATCGAGTGCAAATGTGATTTTATACAACAGTTCAGAAAATAAGTAGTTTATATTGTTTTATATTTTAAACACAATACTGTCTGTTTTTGCTCAGTTTTGCCAATATTACCTATAAAGCCACAGCAGAATTGTTGTGCGTCTCCGAGCAACACAGCAGTGTTTAGTTTCTA
>NW_015537962.1:100735-127925 GCF_001515605.1 Sinocyclocheilus anshuiensis
AGCAGATCTATTCCGCCAAGACCAAATACATTAACATTGTCATATCCATCACCATGCTAAAATCTTCCGAGAGTTGTCATGATTGAAATATATATATATATATTAGGGCTGTCAGTTTAACGCGTTAACTTAATTAGTTATGAAAAAAATAACGCGATTAAAATATTTTAATGCAGTTAATGCACTGGCCCCACCCCCAGACCTGTATGTCATCTTACAGTTCATACAGCTGACTGTTCACAAATATGATGCAGGGCAACAACTCCATAAACGAAGTTATGCCCTAAAACTCAAGATATTGGGGCAAAATGCTCCTGTATGAGTTTTTGTCTCATATTTTTATCATATGATAAGCGATACCACACAAGCAGCTAGAGCAGGAATCCTCAAATCTGTCCCATAAGATTCACTCTCCTGCAGAGTTTAGCTCTAACCCTAATCAAACGCACCTGAGCATACTAATCAGTGTCTTCAGGATCATTAGAAAATCACAGGTAGGTGAGTTTGATCAGGGTTGAAGCTTAACTCTGCAGCGCATTGGCCCTCCAGGGCAAGATTTGAATAACCTTGAGCTAGAGTAATATCACACGAGTGCTGATTTTGTCCCGAATATCACGAGATTAAATGTGATTTTATACAACAGTTCAGTAAATAAGAAGTTAATATTGTGTTATATTTTAAATACAATATTGTGTGTTTTTGTTCAATTTTGCCAACAAAGATATTATCTATATAAAGCCACAGCAGAACTATTGTGCGTCTGAGCAACACAGCGGTGATTCGTTTCTGAATGAATCCGTGTTTTGAAGAAATCGTGAGAACCAAATGATTCAAAGGCCATTCAGAGGGTGCTTCTCAAATGGAAGACTGCATCCTACGAAGACTACATCTCAGCTGCCACGTCATCAAATGTTGCTGAAAGGCCATCTCAATCGGAAGGATCCTTGGAAGGCAGCCTTCATTTCGCGTCCTTCATTCAGCTGAATTTGAAGGATGCATGGGATGTATCCTTCGCGACCTTCAATCACCCACAATCCTTTGTACCCATTTTATTTCATGAAAATAAGCTGACAAAAAAACGAGTCGGTACTGAGCTTGTCTGAATTTATTATGCAATGTAAGACAAAAAAATAATGTTTTTGGACATGAAAGGATAGATGTAATCTTTTGTTTTGGTGTAAATTACTTACTAAACGCTAAACTGCCAATAATATAAGCCACGGGGAGACTAGACGACTGTGATTCATTGTATTGCATTAATAGAACCAAAATAATATAAAGATTTGTAATACAAAGTATTTTTCCAAAACTTAAGATTTATTAGTGTTTTTGTTCCGTGACGGTGAGGGCGGGAACATATGTGACGTAGCCATGCGCACTTACCAGACTGTCTCAAGTGGGATTTTTACTTTCGCCTGGCTCCGCTCCACGAGCCTCCGCTGACTGCGCACGCACCTTTCCAAACGGACAAGGGTTTTATACTTGTCGCATTTGCCGTTGTACTATTCTTTGAAACGACAGAAGGGGCCATGAGGAGTAATTGTCCTCTAAAACCATCGGGAATCACCGGTGAGAAGTCGATTTCAAGTTTTCCTGCTGCCATGTCGTGGAGACACTGTGTGTTTCATTATGAAAGCGAAACTACTTTGTTTGGCCTTCCAAAAGAGGACACAACTAGAAATCAGTGGCTAAGTTGTATTTACAACACTGTTCCAGAACAGTTCAAACCAAATATTCAGATGTGTGCAGCGCATTTTACGGAGGACGAGGACTGTTTCCTGGGAGAGTAGCCTACAATGCCAGTGTTCTGACAAATAATGCTGACTCGCTGCCTGCAAGTACGTTTTCCACTGATGATTCAAACGCGAGTTTTGAGCAGTGTAGAGAAGCGCTTGTTGTTTGTCGTTTCTCCGATCACAAATGCAGACATGATTTTATGTTTACGCAGCGCGATGCAACGCAATGAGTAAAAAGACAGTATAATCAGTAATTATGTCTCCACTGGATGCAACAAATCCCTCGTTTATAATGGGTTTTATTGGTTCATGTACAGTATGGTGAAAATAATGTGTTTTTTAACCTTAAACCGCAGAAACATTTCATTACACCAAATACACAAAATAATGTTATTTTTTAGCAATGTCATATGACCCCTTTAATGCCGAGGAAGACTCTAGCCTACAAGACTCTGAAGGACTGAACTAGGAAGGATGCAGCCTCGGTAGGATGCAGCCTTCCGTTTGAGAAGCACCCATAGAGAAAGCCCTTTACTTCATTCCTGAATGAATCAGCCATTTGAACGAATTTACCGCCACCTGCTGGTAGTTTTAGTTTCTTCTTTAGAGTATCATTTCATTTATTAAAAAAAAAAGGTATGATTAAAGGGATAGTTCAACAAAAATAAATAAATAAATTCTATCATCATTTAGCTACTCACCTTCATGTTGTTTCAAACCTGAATGACTTACTTTCTTTTGCGCGACATAAAAGAAGGTATTTTGAATACCGTTGGTAACTAAGCTGTTTTGGTCACTAGTGACTTTCATTGCATGAACAAAAAATACTGAGATGTTTCTCAAATGATCTTATAAAAAAAATAAAAAATAAATAAATAAAAAACATTAAAGGGATAGTTCACCAAAAATAAATTAATTAATTGTGTCATCTGTTTTGGTCACCAGTGACTTTCATTGCATGAATAAAAAACATTTAACACAATAATAGCTTTAAATTATCTTTTGGGGGTATTTTCACAGCCAAGTTTAGTTTGCGATTAATTCGATTAATTAATCGCATCACCCTGTGATTAATTCGGTTAAACATTTTAATCGACTGACAGCCCTAATATATATATATATATATATATATATATATATATAACACATACATGTATATTAATTTATAATATATATTTTTTGCACAAGCTTGTTGCTTCAGTAGCTGGCTAATTGAGTATTATTTTCTGCAAAGCTTGATATTGTTTCTTCATAAGACTTGATTGTGAACAATATCAATTTGCTTCTGCCATTATTCTTTAATAGACATGCTCTAAATTCTGAACTGAAAAAAAGTATAAATACTATCACTTGTACCACTTGTGGTAAGACTTGAATGCAGCATTTTGTGAATTGAAACTGATGGAGAATAGAGCTGGGGAATGAGCATCAGATTAAAACCCAAGCCTCCAATATGAGAAACCGATGCAAAAAAAAGTAATAAAAAATCTCATGTTGCCCTTTGATAACTGAAACCATTTCCCACCCTGAGGACCTCCTCGCGTGTTCGATAATTGTTTTCTTCATTGTTGTTTTGAAATCACGGACACGGCTGTTAAGACTAAGAGGAAATCTGCTGCTCCCCCATGACGCAGTTGGCCCAACTTTTCAGTAGTTGGATGGATTCCAGCTCCAGTTTGTCTAATCGCTAAGTGTGAGCGAGTACAGGGCTGCAGGGACTCTGGCTAAGATGAATTGCTTGCGTTCAGAGGTTACAGATCTCCGTCAGTCAGCTAGCAAGTGCCCCAACAGGGTGATTAATCGCTGTCAGGTGGAGTCCAACAAGTCATTATGCATCCTGTGCTGTGACTAGTGTCAGGCCGTCAGCACTTGATGTGGGTGATCACGACTTGACGTTCGTCTGGAGATTCACAAGATAATTGTGGAACCAGGATTAGTAATTAACCAGAATTGACCAAACTGAGATACACAGACCTTTGTGAATAATAATAATAATCATACATTTTATTTATTATTCATACACTATTGTTCAAAAGTTTGGGGTTGGGAAATTTGTTCAGTGTTTTTGAAATAAACCTCTTATGATCACCGAGGCTGGAATGATTTAATAAAAAATACATTAAAAACAAATATTGTAAAATGTTTTTACAATTTAAAATAACTGTTTTATATTTTATATTTTAAAATTTTATTTATTCCTGTGATGCAAAACTGAATTTTCAGTTTCACATGATCCTTCAGAAATTGTTCTTATATGCTGATTTGTTATTATTATTATTAGTGTTGAGAACAGTTGTGCTGCTTAATATTTTTGATATTTGTGAAAAGTGATTTTTTTTTCTTTAATGAATAGAAAGTTAAAAGAACAGCATTTATTTGAAATAGAAATAATTAGTACAAAAAAAAAATGTCTTATATAAAATCTATACAGTGCATTGTTTTGAATTTTTCTAATGAAAATATGATTGTTGCTTACCTGTTTTTTTTCATTGGTTGCTGAGGTTGCTCTGAGTGGTTACTAGGCAGTTAATGTGAGATGTAGATGACTCTTATCCTTGCAACAGTTTAGGGGATTTTTTTCACTTATTTCATCTTTACAAAGTGAAAGATTTTTTTTTTTTATCAAAATAAGTTAGAAATGTAAACAATTATAGATTTTAATGTAATTTTATAATTAACATCCATTATTGTTTATATTTCCAACCTATTACAAAAATAGCTATAAATATCATAACACAATAAATACTCTGCCTGAATATATATATTTTTTAAATAATTGTCTTCTCCCTGTGTTGGATTATACAGCTCTTTACTGTCTATCATCACAGTAGATTTTGGTGTAATCACTATTTCAAATTTCAAAGTTGTTGGTTCTTTCATATTCAGTGTTTTCAGAGCTGATTTTAGGCAGTTTGATCAAAACCCACTTCATATGAGACACACATTCATCCACATTCATAATGAGACAGCGAAAGCATAAACTGACAGGTCACTTTGGCGTTTGCAGAGGAGCTAAACCCAACTAAAAAAAAGCCTAGAATAGAGTATTATGAAATGTAATTTTAGATAACTGTTTAAGAAGAGAATTCACGATGGGAGCATGCTTTACAATGTATTTTAAACATCAGGTGCATTGTTTTTGTCTTGATATTTTGTCTGTGCTTCAAGCAAGAAGCTTTGTTGGTTATATTTGAAGCCTTCTAGTTTTGTCGTGTTCACTATCGGTGTAAACGCTGCATGACGTCGCTCAGCGTGAAAGCGTTGAGTTTTGCCCTTTGACCCTGAAATTAGATGAGTTTTACAGTTATCCCGCTACTTTTATAATGTTCTGATTAGGGTTTGGGAAGGGTGGGCTTGTTATATTTTATGTGGGTAGCAGGTGTACTGCTTTTCTGCCAGTTTTGTTTGCCATGCGGTGAAATTGCCAGGAGAGCGCAGAGCGCTGGACTGTGGCCATATTTCGATAGAAGAACACCCCCCCTCCATGTCACAGCATCTTTAAAGCTTGAGGGTAAGATGTTCACAGTTAATGAACGAACAGATGAGATGAGACTGGGATCTTGTTCAAATTCAGCTACAGGAAGGATGTGTGGATGGTTTCAGTGCTGTCATCTCACGCCAGAGCTTGCGTATCGATCAGTTTGTAAAGATATTGTTAAACAGTTGGCCGCCATAACTGGAAGTCTTACAAGCATAGTGAAATTAGCCGATTTGATTTTATAAAGATGTAGTTGTTATTAATAATAACAACAACAAATATTAGAATTATAATTACTATTATTTGTATTATATTATTATGCTAGCTGTTTTATCCAGTGGGCAAACCACACATTTATCCCACAAGCTTCATGAATATGATAGATTATATAACAAGCATATTGATTCATTTTTATGATGAGTGTGTATGATTTAATAAACATTTTCTGGAAAATACTACTACTAATATTAATAATTTAAAATTATTATCATGCTAGCTGTTTTATCTGATAAACATTCATTAGATATTATAAGAATAATACATTTAAATGATTATTGTTATGCTAGCTGTTTTATCTGATAAAGATTTAGTGGATAATAATAATGATAATATTAATGATTTGAATTATTAAAACATATATTTAGACCACAAGTTTCATGAATGATGGGTTTTTATAATAAGTATGTTGTTTCAGATTACTGATTTTTAATTATGGTGAGCTGCCTGTATGAATTAATAAACTTTTTTTGGGGGAAAATAATAATAGTAATAATAATAATTATTATTATTATATAAATGATTATTATTATTATTATTTAATTATTGAACAGAAAGTTCTGGTCCAGGTCAGGATGCTGATTGTTCAAAACAATGTTTCCGATTTGCTAAAATACACAGTATAGCATTTTACGACACAATGGTTAGAGATGGGAAATATAGAAACACTAATCTTTATAATGGCTCTTTTGTTTGATTTGGATTTTTTTAAGCCTTTGTGGATCGTCTGATGTCTGAGCTGCTCTACCACTGCAGAAGAATTCTTTCATATCAGGCTGGAGCCTTGACCAACGGTTAAGTTGAGAGGTTTGGATGTAGATCTGTATGTGTGTGTGACTTTGCAGGGGAAATTTTATCTGCTCATAGAGGAGCTGAGTCAACTCTTCAGAGCTTTGGTTCCCATCCAGCTGTGGTACAAGTACATCATGGGTGAAGATCCATCCAGCAGCTACTTCCTCGGGGCAACGCTGATTATCATCTACAGTCTTTGTAAGGTAGTCTATCTGATTTTACCTCTTCCAAAAAATGTATTCTATTTTTTTTTTAGAGCGTTTTTTTTTTCATACTTTTTCAAAAAGGGCCTTTATGAGCATGAGATCAATTTCATGTGGCGTTGCACTTCAAAGCCTTTCATAATGTCTTTTTCAGAGCTCATTATTCAGGTAATCTTTTCTGTGTGTGTGTGTGTGTGTGTGTGTGTGTGTGTGTGTGTGTGTGGAGTTACATTTGCTGTATTCTTCTGTTCCAGTCTTTTGATTTGTGTGGAAGAATATCTGGTATTCGGAAAGCATTCGTCATTCTCTGTAGCTCACAGGTGAGTGCTGTATTCTCCTAGGCATCAGCATATTTTCATGATTTCTGAAGGATCATGTGACACTGAAGACTAGAGTAATGATGCTGAAAATTCAGCTTTGCATCACAGGAATAAATAACATTTTAAAATATATTCAAATAGAAAACAGTTCTTTTAAATGGTAATAATATTTCACAATATTACTGTTTTTACTGTATTTTTGATCATTTAAATGCACCCTTTATGATACATGCATGTGTTTCACAGAGTTACGGTACGAGAGCCAGTGCTCAGCAGTGCAGTGAGGCCGGGGATGTGTGTGCGATCTGCCAGGCTGAGTTTAGAGAGCCAATCGCACTGCTCTGTCAGGTAAGGGACCTTTAAACTTTAAAATAAACCAGGATGTGATTCAGGACAGCAGCCTCAGACCACAATGACCCAGATTTTATGATGACAGTAATTATTTAGCTGACACTTTTATTTAATTCCACTAACAGTACAAGGCCATTCAAAACTATTAAACAGCACAAATGATCTGAAGCACCCCAGATCTGCACACTTCCAACTTCATGAGTAGCATCCTGGAATGCTGTTTAAACAGTATTGAAGGAGTTCCTGTGTGTAAATGTGTCTTAAATATGTTGTCTTTCTGCAGCATGTGTTCTGTGAGGAGTGTTTATGCCTGTGGTTTGACCGTGAGAGAACGTGTCCGTTGTGTCGGTCAGCGGTGGTCGAAACTCCGCGCAACTGGAAGGACGGCACAACGTCAGCACACTTTCAGATCTACTGAATGGAGACCCAGCTGATTGATGAAGGTTTTCAGGTCGACTAGAATCAGATAAAACATGCATAAAATGATCCTGTTTGTAATGTTGTAAAATGGGAATTGTGACGATATGTTACGTCATTGAATGTAATGTACAAGCGCACCATTACATTATGTCCGATAACAGAGATAAGTGTTTCTTTGTCTTCTTATACCTACTTTTCTACACGTAAAACTTTTTTACTCCGCTAAAAAACTTCAGGCCATATAGGATGTAGATGAGTTTGTTTCTTCATCAGAACAGATTTGGAGAAATTAGCATTACATCACTTGCTCACTAATGGAGCAGTGAATGGGTGCCGTCAGAATGAGAGTCCAAACAGCTGATAAAAACATCACAATAATCCACACAACTCCAGTCCATCAATTAACATGTAGTGAAGTGAAAAGCTGAGTGTTTATAAAAAACAAATTACACCATTAAGATATTTTAGCGTTAAACTGTTGCTTCCCGCTAAAATACGAGTCCTCTATCCATAATATTGCTTTCTGCAGTGAAAAAGTCATCTAATCTGAATCAGGAGAGAAATATGCACAGATCAAGCACCGCTTACAAGCAAAAACAGTTCTAAACAAATATGATTGTGGATTTTGATTTGAGAGAATGACAGAGAATTAAGTTTTTTTTTTACTGGAGGAAGTGTTATTTTTATAGACTCTTATTTTGGCCAGAAGCAACGGTTTAAATTTAAAAGACGCCTTAATGATGGATTTGTTTCTTATAAACATGCAGCTTTTCACTTCACAAGATGGACTGGAGTCATGTGGATTATTGTGTTGTTTTCATCAGCTGTTTGGACTCTCATTCTGACGGCACCCATTCACTGCAGAGGATCCATTGGTGAGCAAGTGTAATGCTAAATTTCTCCAAATCTGTTCTGATGAAGAAACAAACTCAACTACATCTTGCATGGCTTGAGGGTGAGTACATTTTCAGAAAATTGTCTTTTTTGGGTGAATTATTTCTTTAATCTGGAGTCAGTCTTCTAAATTTTTGTAAAGGTCTAAATTATTTATTAAAGCAAAAAGACACAACCAGATGTCACAAGCTTTATAGCAAATTTAAAGCGGTAAGATAACCCCAGTTAACTGTGGTAAAATCACTCTATAATTATCTCATTGGTTTGTTGTTTATATAAAATGTGACAAAAGTAATATGTTAAAAACACTGATGTTGGATAAATAATTACATTAATAATACAAAATAAGTTATTTTTCAATCCCATTTCTAGGGCTATTTGTTTCATAATGACGTTTAAAAGACTTCTCCGTGTATATATTTAAAGTCTTTTATTTTCATAAATGACCAAATTCACAATATCAAAATAGCAGAGGTAAAACATGTTTAAAACACGTGGTAGAAACATAAACTATAAAAGATCGTAGCTTATGTAAACATCAGTAGCATGCCCTTGGATTCACATTTCGCATGAAATCTCATTCATGTCACATTTCTATATTAACACTGACACAAACAATCAAGCCAGAAGCCCTTTATAAAAAGTCTAAAAAAGATTTGTCTTCATTTGTAAACATCACGTTCAAATACACTTAAAATCATTCTACAGTATAAATATGCTTTCCATTGAGAAGAGTACAGTGTAAAGGACAAACAAAAGTAATAAATATCTCATCAAAACAACAAAGAAACAAAATCACAGCTCAGATATTGAATGGCATAGTCACTTACAGTAGCTTATAACTAAATGTTACAGTGCATCATGCAGAGGAGAGGTTTTGGTAGCAGTGTTTTTGGTAGCTCTCCTCTGAAGATTGACCTTGATTGATCGTGTTTTAGTCATTTACAGCTTTTGCATATCCGAAGCACCCTCTCAACTTTTACCAACAACAAGAAAGCTCATCAAAGTTGAAGCAAGGCTCCTATTGCCATAGTGGTAGAAAAATTTCCTTGCAAATGCCAAGGGACAATGACATAAGCCTTTTATTTTGAAAGGTTTCCCAGGAGACACCGTGGGTTTGACTGCACTGACCTTAAGACTTCTAACCAAACAAACGTGTACCATTATGACATTGGCTTGTGGTGTTTAGATAATCAAGAAGACTTCAGGATGAAGCATTGGTTGTTATGAAAAGTGATCAGCACGCTTGTAATATACAGCACAGATGCGTCTGGTGTTTGCGTGTTTCTGTTACAACACTACTGCAGATGTTGTGATATACATGGATGAGAAAACATCGACCCACTGTTTGCATGGCAAGTTTCTACAGAGTGCAGACGTGATCGGCACCTTCTCCTCTCCAGTAAATCTGGAGCGGATCATCCCAGGAGAATCTAATGGAGGAAAAAAATGGGAATTAAGCCGAGATTGCATTATTTATCAGTGCACAGATGTTAAGTCTTTATGGGCCATTTTTATCCAAAATGTGCAAAAAGTTCATTAAATTCATTAATTTATTAAATATAAATCTTTAATAATATATATTGTTAAGATTTATATTTAATAATATATTTTATTTTAACAATACATATTTTATTATAATGAAATATGTTTTATTTTATGTAAATAAAGAAAAGAATATAATTACCAACCAAAAAAAATTTACATTTTTATTTAGAAGTCGTGGGTTTAAAAGTCATAATACAAAAATACACCTTTTAATTATTGCAAAGTTGCGTTTTAATTAAAGCCCAGGCAAGGTTTTAACTGCTAGTACCTTCCATTTAATGTGTATTTGTTCATAAATAATTGATGATTTATGAAGGATTGAGCAATTTGTACTTTTTTCCCCGCAATATTTTGTATGTACCTTCAATGATCAAACTTTCCAAAATAACAGCTTTGTAGACACTTTGTTTGATTTATTTACATTTGCATGGGTTTACTTCTGTCAAATGCCATTAAGGTCACATTGAAGTGAGGAGTCATGCATCACTGATACAATATGTACATTTCTGAAAACGAAATATGATGTCTTGTACCATTTTTAAGCATATTCAATTGTACTACCTTCTATTTACAAAGTACACATTATTATTGCTATTAATGCATTTAATCAATTTGACTCCAATATAATAGGTGTTACGTAGAAACAAAGCATTTCTGTACATATGTCAATATAAAAGTCCAGTAATGTATTTTCTTGAGCTCATTCTTACCTGTTGCTGTAGATCAGCAGAGCCTCGTCTCACCTACAGGTGTCGCTTTTTGACTAAAAACACCAGAAGCGTTACTTGAATGACTGTGCACACGATGTGGATGCTTTTGATGATGTTTTCCCCGCCGCCTCCTCGTCGTCCACCGTCGGAGCTTTTGTCGTTTGCAGCCCATCTCTTCTCCAGCTGGTCCCCGATCCAGCGCAGTCGGTGCGCAAACGGCAGCGGAGCGCATCCGTGGGCGCACACGGAACCTCCGAGTGCGCCTAAAGTCTGCTCCACCGGCAGACAGCACATCGTCTCCTCTCGTGCGGGCTCTAGCTAGTCTCCTTTCCCGCTGCAATCTTTGCTTAGACGTGGAGAATGGCGTTTTGTTCGGCTGTCGATGGAACAGTGTGTGTTTGTTTCTGTCGGCGCTATGATTTATTAAAGTGTCACATGGTTTAGGGTTTACATCACCATCTCCCCAAAGACAGCGGTAATGGTTAACTCTTCACTGTCCTGTTCTCTCGCATCACACGCTTTTGTCTTTCCTGCAACAAGAGGGTGATCTGGAATGTGTTGCGTTGGTTGTGCTCATTCAGATGTGAGCAGATACTCTATTGATGAGATTTGGAAACATTTGTAAAAAAAAACATTTGCTGCGTCTCAAACACATACCTAGACAACATTCATGGTGCATTACAGAATACAGTGAAGTAAGAAAAATAGTAAACGTGTAGTAAAATAGAAAATATTGCTTTTTATACAATTTATGGATAGTATACATTTGATCATTTTTGCATTATACATGTGACTTTTTTTGGACATTATGAGCACATGCACAATAGAACACAAAAGTGCATAAATGGGCACTCTGTTCTATTCTATTCTATTCTATTCTATTCTATTCTATTCTAAAGGGTTCTTGAAGACACACATATAGCCTAGCATTTTTTTTATATATAAAAAATATTTTTAAAAGACTGAAATCACAAGTTTTAAAATGTCCTGGTATTCTAAAAATGTAACAGCTAAATAATACGCCTAATTACATAAATTAGGCATACTTGTCTCTTAAAATACTAAATATATAGATATTTAACCCTTTAACTGTCACCCTGTGGGATGCCTAAGTTTACTTCACTATATTACAATTAAATCCTAATCTAATCATGACAAACTATATATCGTTGGAAAGGTCTAAGACTCCTAAATAGATATTTTACCAATGTTTTTGTAAAAAATTATGTAGGAAAAGTAATAGATTAATTTATGACAAGAGTGCACCTCAAAAATCTACATCATAACAGGAGTTCTGACCTTTGTCACAACAAGTCTTCTTTGTTGCCTTTTTCTCTATCACACTTTAGAAATCATCAGAAATGATATATCAATTGAAAACTTAAAATCTCAAAATTCATCCTTTGAAACCCATTTTAAAATCAAACGTTGCATTACCATGAAAATGGTACATCAATATCATGTTACAAGATGTTTTTGTTCATGAATTATAAAAATTAAGTTTGGACCGTGCACTTTCACGTCTATGTTCAAAAATGTGAGTGACAGTTAAAGGGTTAAATATATTTGTATATTTCACCCGCTACAGCTTCAACAACATTGGATTTTTTAATTTTTTTGTGTAATTGTGCTTGTATTTTTCCGTGTTACAACCGTGTCAACTTTGTTCACACAAATTGTAACGATACTATTTTGAATTTTTTTACATAATTTACCTAATTTCACCTAAATCCTATCAGAAGAAACAACAACAAATAGCTACTGCATTAAATAGCCTACATGAGACAAAATATAAGCTAGATTTTATCTACATGCTTAAGACTTTCTCCTTAATAACTGTGTTGACAGTTTAATATAAGGAGCTAGTAATGAAACCAGTTGTCCCACTTCATTCTTTCAGTGACATAAATGCCGTATAAGTTCATAACACATTTTTTGAATAGTTATAATCAGTGTTGGGGGTAACGCATTACAAGTAACGCGAGTTACGTAATCAGATTACTTTTCAAGTAACTAGTAAAGTAACGCATTACTTTTTAATTTACAAGAGAATATCTGAGTTACTTTTTCAAATAAGTAACGCAAGTTACTTTTTTCCCCCAATTTATTGATTGACAGCTCTCCTGTCCCCATGTTGAGAGAAATCAGAAGAGGTTACTGTAGTTCTAAAATAAATATGAATATGCATTAATTCATCTCACTCACAAAAAAAAACAAAAACACAGATTCAGTATTCCTCAAAATGAATAAAAATAATGCAACTCAGAATATGACGCAAACCTGCAATAATTAAATGTTAAACAACACAAATATCCTTTATGTATTTAATCCCATTCTATTAACCAATGTCTTTGCTTCTGACCTTCGATGATCCAGTTCAACCGTACTAATAAGCACAAATTACTCTAGACAAACATTTGTGTCTTTTTTTATTGCTGAAGTGTGTTGAAATTTCTTCTTCTGCATTCTACTGTACGGACGTAAATTGACTTTCCCTTCAGCCTGAGGCTTATTCATTTCACTTTTGGTGTGAAAAGGCTTTTATATTTGCCAAAAATATAACTTTTTTATTTTAAAAACAAACAAGCAAGCCCTGTCCAGATTTAAAAAGTAACGCAAAAGTAACGTAACGCATTATTTTCCATAAAAAGTAACTAACCAAATTCGTTACTTTTTTATGGAGTAACGCAATATTGTAATGCATTACTTTTAAAAGTAACTTTCCCCAACACTGGTTATAATAATATATCTTGTCAGTATTTATAATAAAAATGTACACCACGTGTCATGTATTAGGATTACTGTGGTTGTTACCGGTATCGGTCGTTAGAGGGCGCTGGGGACAGGTAAAATAAATCTGGTGAGTCTGGAGATAAAGAAGTGAAAAATACACAGTGAAGACAGAGTTGTGTGCGTGGTGTGATTATTTAATTTAGACAAGAGATGTAACATCATGTGCTGACCAATATTAAGTAATAAACACATTTTGTAAAAAAAAAATGGAAGAAGCAGGTGATGTTGAACACATTCATCCAAAAAGAATTCCCTGATAAACATAAACCGTTATTGTTTTTAGTTTTTTTAGAGTCTTATTAATCAGTGATGTAATATATTTGGGTATATTTATCAGCCTATGACAGTATTTTGTATCACACATTTCTATAGCTACATTTAATAAATGTTTGCCCTACACGCGCAGTTTTATGTATTATAAGCGCCTGCAGCGGTTATCGCAGGTTCTCTGGTTACGCTCGAAATGCTGTCTATGTAGACAGCTCACTAGTTTCTGAGACACAGCCTTTGTCTTGTATTGTAAATAATTGTTCGGTCGGGTGGGTGAGGAATAAGCGCCACGCGGAACAATTCCGCGTGAACACGATGTCCCAGCCGAGGCCATTTCGCGGTTGGATCGCTGTTTGTTTTGATGCCAGCAGCGGGGTTCCACAAGACTTTCGTGTGAAAATAACGTTTATAAAAATGAATGCAAACGCAACGTGATTAAATGGGAATGGAAGAGGACGAGCTTTCGACCTTCAGAGAGCGATGGAAACAGGAGTTAAAGAAAAATACCAAGACATCGTGTAAAGACAAAGAGAGATATTTTGGGCATCCCAGCAAAGACAGCTCATCTCTTCACCAGAGCGCGAGCTTTTGGGAGAAACAGAGCAATGCGTCCGAGCAAAGTCAGCCCACGCCAAAAGACCAGCCGCAGTACGTGTCGATCGCCGAGGGTTTGTTGGACGGCAGAAGCAGCCCACTGCTGGACAGAATCGAGCAGGAGCGAACGCGTAGGAAACGCGCTCCCTGGAGCGAGGCGCTCAACACAGACGCGCCCCCCAAAAAAGGCAACAAGTGCCAGAAACTACTCGAGCAGTTCCTTCAGGACCTGGTAACGCTTCTGTTATGTAGCTGTTCAAGATATTGACTGTGTTTGTGTTAATAATAAACCCGGATTTGATGTGTTTAGAATGAGATGAATGACATCCCATTCTTTGATGTGGAGTTGCCTTATGAACTGGCGCTCAAGATTTTCCACTTCCTGGGCAGAACGGATCTAGGACGATGTGCTCAGGTAAATATGAATGAGTGCATGCCTATTCTATTCTGTTCTGATTTCCAGGTGATATTTTTATTTTATAGTGCTTGAAGTACAATGGTTAATATTCTCTTCATCAGTGTTGGGGGTAACGCATTACAAGTAACGCGAGTTACGTAATCAGATTACTTTTTTCCAAGTAACTAGTAAAGTAACGCATTACTTTTTAATTTACTTTTTAATTGAGTTACTTTTTCAAATAAGTAACGCAAGTTACTTTTTTCCCCCAATTTATTGATTGACAGCTCTCCTGTCCCCATGTTGAGAGAAATCAGAAGATGTTACCGTAGTTCTAAGCATTACTTTTAAAAGTAACTTTCCCCAACACTGCTCTTCATTTCTTTTGTTCCAGGTGTCTAAATCCTGGAAGGTGCTGGCTGAGGATGAGGTCCTGTGGCATAGATTGTGCCTGAAGGAAGGTTATCACAATGGGGCAAGTATCTCTGACTCCCCCTGCTGGAAGAGCACACTCAGAGACTGCCGCAACACTGAGAATGTGGTGAAGTCAAACTGGAAGGTAAACAGCACCTTGCCTATACAATCCCAGAAAGGGTTGATCATTCTAAAACAAGAACATTTATTACAATAGGACTAATATTAATTTTTATGTTCAATGAATTTATGAATTATAAGCTAAAATACAATTAAAATTAAAATCATATAAAAATCTGAGATACAAAAGTAATTTAGTTTGTCTTAAAATAATATTTTTACACCTCTAACAGAATCGTGTTGGGTCCATTCGTCATCTGCAGTATGAGCTGGGAAAGGTGTTGTGTGACGTCAGTTCCTTTGCTGGTCTTGTAATTGCTGGGTATGCTTTACTGAGGCACATATGATTAATAAGCTATATGTTTTCCGAACACTACAGATCACATAATCATTGTGTGTGTCTGTTCTGTACAGCTACACCTCTGGTGATGTCCGCCTGTGGGACACGCTACACTGGGACAAAGCTTACCTGCACCCCACACATTCCATCAGAGATGAAACCTCTGCACCTTATGTTAGTCACGTACGCGTCAATAAGACCGTAGCCACAGCCGCTTATGAGAATGGTAAGAGATTTGTAGGGTTTTTTTTTTTCACCACTTTTTTTTTTTTTTTTGCTAAAAGAATAACACATTTCCTTTAACAATTTACAGTGGGTTCCATTTGTTGCCATGAGTTAGCCACAGTAGTTCACAAGAACAATATAAAATACTTCAAATGCATTTATTAATTATTAATAAATAAATAGATATCACCTTTCTTCACCAGTTGGTCGATTACATTAAGAATTAAAAAAAAAAATTCTGTTACAAATTTTCTAAAATGTTATGTTTAAATATGGGCATTATATAATTAAATATGTATGCATTTGCATGAATTTCCAGAACATAAATCTGAACACCGTGCAAAGCCAGCTTCAAAATTTTTGCTTCATTTTGTTGACATAGCAGGATCAAAGGATTTTACAGAGGGGTTTTTGGATGTCTTTTTATCACCCCCATAAATCAGAAAAGAAAAAAAACATTCACCCTGATTTTGAGAAAAAAAAAAGTTCAGGGTGATGATATATGAACAAACCCCTCTGTAAAAACATAAATAGGAATACAACTGTAATGTAAGTGCTGCTAAATTGAGATTTCTGGCTCTGTGCAAGAAAAACTAATTTTGAGAAACCCTTAACTCAAATTTTAATTCTGATAATACATTTTGTCATGTATGTTTAGGCTGTGTAGATGTGTGGAGCACTGAAACAGGTCTTGAGCCCATTCATCAGTACCAGCACCTCCAGAGGGTTCATGCTCTGGATCTAAGTCCCGACAGTCCGGCTTTGGCCTCTGCATCAGGACCAAATGTGCGGGTGGACTCCCCAGATGAGCAGAGCTACTGGAGATCACAATATCTCGTTCAGTTACCAAAGCCTGTGAGTTTAATCTGAGACGAGCAGAGCAGATGCCAACTATAGTAACAGCTGACAAAATGAGTCATGCATGTGGGCCATTTTGGCACCAGAAAGACATTCCATAGATTCAGGCAGTTTGTTGCATCCACAACTCAAGCAGAATAATGCATAACCACGAACCAATCATGTATTGATCAGAGAAACTGTGTTTTGCAGGTAGATGGGGTATTGGTGGTGCCAGGGAGGCGGGACGTCCCTTTGGTCACAGTGTGGGCAGGTGAGAGTGTTTACCTGCTGGATTCCAGATGGAATGAAGAAGAGGAACCAAGAGTTCTTCACTCTGTATACGGCCATCCAGTGACCTGTGTAGATGTGTCACCCAGCAGAGCTGCACTGGGGATCAAGAGCTGCGGATGGGGCATGAACGACGGGGGAAACAAGGTATCTGTACAATCACATGGTGCACTTTTGTGCAATGTAATAAAAAATAGTAATAGTAAATAAATAATGATAATAATTCACTTTTTTTAAAAGAAATTAATACTTTTATTCAGTATGTATGCATTAAAGTGATCAAAAGTGACAGTAAAGCCATTTATTATGTTACAAAAGATTTCTATTTCAAATAAATGCTGTTCTTTTGAACTTTCTATTCATTAAGGAATCCTGAAAAAAATGATTATTATTCAGTACAACTGTTTTCAACATTGCTAAAAAATCTCAAATGTTTTTTGAGCAGCAAATCGGCATATTAGAATGATTTCTGAAGGATCGTGTGACACTGAGTAATGATGTGGAAAATTCAGCTTTGCATCACAGGAATAAATTACATTTTAAAATATATTACAATAGAAAACAGTTATTTTGCATGGTAATTATATTTCACAACATTACTGTTTTACTGTTTTGTTTTTTTTTTTTAATCAAATAAATGCAGCCTTGGTGAGCAGAAGAGACTTACTTTAAAAACATTCCAAAAATCTTACAGACCCCAATTATTATTATTATTATTATTAGCAGTAGTAGTAGTAGTAGTAGATTTCCCTTCAAATCTGTTTGCTAAGAAAGCTATAAAAGATCTCTCACATCAAAACTGACCAGATTTACTTTCTTAATACATGTTTCTGGTCTTATTGTGCACAACTGTGCATGTTATTCCAAGTACAAGCTGTTTTATCATATCAAAATGACTTTATTATGTTGCCTGATGTCACCAAGCACTCTTATTTTTCAATACCATTTGGGTATGCAGTGCCCACTTTTCATAATCCAGTGAATATCTAATTAATTAAATCAAGCCCCACCATACGTTTTTCCTGTTGAATGTCTTATTGTCAATATAGGAAATCTTGCATTGCCATATACATAATAGAGAGACTACTTCTGATAAATGATTGGCTATTTATACGGAAGGAGGCAAATTACATTTCTTAATCCATTTCCTGTTTTCTGCTGCCTTTTGTGTTGCATCATTTGCATATCCAATCAATTTATGCATCAGAGTAGACATTAGGGTTTTCCAGATTTGATTTTAAGCACTCTGTTACTAGAGTAATCTTTTACTTAAACAACATTTAATTAGATTATTTATGTTGTTAAATTTATTTAAAAATACATTTTTGAGATTTACCTTTGCAAGCTCTTCAGATGTAATGGCTGAATTTCAACAAACGATAGTGGTGAAATATAAACTTTGTTGACTTGTTTTTGATCGTACTCTACCTTTAAAGCTGACAGAATAGTAGAAATCATGACTAATTTCAAGTTTTAAACATTTTTCTGTTGGTCAGACAACAAGGTCCTTTCTATACTCCATCCATTGAATTATATTCAACCTAGTCAGGCTGCTCAAACAAACATCACAATTCCATTTTGTGCCACTGGTGGTACAGAAATAACACATCTTTAAAAAAAAAAAAAAAAAAGATTTATTTTTGGTGTTTTATGCCTTTATTTAGGTAGGGCAGTAGGTGGACTGGAAGCGAAGGGGGAGAGAGAGAGTGGGATGGGATTGGGAAAGGTCCTGGGACTCGAACTTGAGACGCCCGAAGCACAACACACTGCCCACAAGGCCATCAGGGCCAACACACATTTCATCTTTTAATTGTGCAAAAATATATTGCATGATTTATTAGCAGATGATTTTATCTAAAGTGAATGACAGTACATTATTACAGGATCAATTGGGAGTAAGCTGAGGTTTAGAGCATTGCTCAAGGGCACAGAAGTGATGTTTTATAGATCATCTCTTATGAGTGTTGTCGCTACCAGCTGAGATCTTTAACCACTGAAGCCACACCACCACATGATGTCAACAAGTGTGGTCTGGTGATCTCATGTGGCCCATCCCTGATGTTTACATAATTTGAGCCCACCAGTGAAGTTCAGTGTGACCTTATTCCCAAAGTCATGATAAATAAAAAGTTGTTGTTATCTTAGGAATAGACCTGTTACTTAATTAACCCAACCTTGGGTCCCAATGCTCCCAAATAATCCCTAGTAGTATGTTTCTGTAGTCTGGCATGTGAAGCTCTGAGATTCATTTAGAGGCCATAGACAAAACGGTGTTATTTTAGTATGTACTATTATAGTTTTTTGTTAATATTTTGAATTAAATGTCATTTTATATTTTCTGTTTTTAATTACATTTTTTTTATTAAAAATGTCATTAAAATGTCTATATTGTAATTAAAATATGTCTACATAGTTTTTATTACCTGTTAGTTTTAGTTAGTTTAGTACGCAAAAGAGAAAGGGTTATTATAGTTAATTAAAACCATAAAAAAATTAAATAACTTGAAATAAAATAAATGTTAACCGAAATAAAGTATATAAATAAACGTATTTTATTTCAGCTAGTTTCCAAGGCAACATAGTCTCATTTTCATTTAGAATTAACTTAATGTAAAACAACTAAAACTAGAACTGAAAAAATAAACTAAACTAAAAATTACATAGACATATTTAAAAACAACAAAAACTAATAAAAATGACAAAAACACACAACAAAATTACTAAAACTGTAACTAAAATTAACACGAAAGCATGAAATATAAAAATAAAATATAATTCAAAATAGTAATAAAAACTATAATAGTATCTCAATGTTACTAAAATAACACTGGCTGAAATAAAATAATACTAATAAATAACAATTAATGATTAGAATTATGATTATAAAGTATCATTATTCATAAATAATAGTTAATAAAGTTAATTAAAATCCATAATAAAAAAAATGCAAATATTTTATTTCAGTTAATGTTTATTTTACTTCAATTCAAATGTTTTTGTTTTGTTTTTAGTTTTGGTTAACAATAGCAACCCTGGTGCAAAGTTTCTCCAGAGGCTTTGAGTTTATGCCGGTGCAGTCTTGTACTCTTACTCTCCTGGTTAAAAGCTCAACTATCATGTGAAATAGACCTTAAAATAAACCTCTCCAAATCACAATAGCCTTCACGGCAAGTCTCCAGTGTATTTATGCAAACGTTTAAATAGTCTGTGTTCGAGTCTCTGGGGGGAGATCAGCGCTCGAGGGGGAGGGATGGGTTTACTCAGGGGAGGCTGGTAGTTTTTCAGTGAAGCGACAGGCGTAGATGTTGACAGTAATCAGATGAGTGCTTGATAGATGGATGCAGATGGTGTCCTGTTGTATCACACAATGCTTTGGCTCTCCTTCTCCACTGACATCACCCTCATTTAAACACTCTCATTAACCAAACGGGCACCGGCGTGGCTGTTTAGAGGTAGCAGAGAGTTTAAACGACAGGACAGTTTGTCAAAGTCAGCCTCTGCTGGAGTGGATTGTTTCACTGTTTTATTTAATAGAAAGTGTTACAAGCATATCTCTTGTTGCTTATCTTGTTGCACTGATTTTTGAAAAACACATTGCATGGCCTAACAAAAAAGTGTTGCTTTTTTGTCAAAAAACCTTCTGTACATAGGCAGTGAATAGCTTTTTCTGCAGGTCAGTGCCTGTGAGCTGTGCATTTGAAAATACATTAACATAATAGAAACTTGTTATAAGAATATAAGAAATAAAAATGAAATAATGGAAAGAAAGAAGACCGTACCATACATGTTTTATCATATGGATGTTACTCTCCTTGTTGAAAAACTGTTTGTACCAGCCTAAACTGGTTTGCTGGTCTTAGCTGGTTTAAGCTGGTCTAGCCAGCTGAAAAGTGTCCTCCAAAACCTCTCTAAAACCAGCCAACAGACCAGCTTGACAAGGTGACCAACTAGAACCAGCAAACCAACTTAGGCTGGTTTACTTTTAGAATTTTAATTTGAACTTTATTTTATTTATTAATTTATTTTGTAGAATTGTAGTATTTAGATACTTAAAAAGGATATAATTTTATTACAATTGTAACAATGTAGCACATTGCCCTGAATGAACGTTTTACTACTTATAATAAATACATATAATAAATAGTGAATCAGATATTAAAGACATTTATAATGTTATAAAATAATTTGAATGCAAATAAATGCTCTTGCTTTGAACTTTCCGTTCATCAAAGAATCATAAAATCACAAAATATGAAGCAGCTGTTTTCAACATTCGTAGTACTCATAAGAAATGTTTTCAGAATTTTACTGCTTTTGAACAGTAGTGTATGTTAATATCATGGTAGCTTTTGTAAGGGTGATATGTTCTCAAACCTCTTGTCTATCAAGAAAACAACTGCTGATGTGTTGTTTTCCACAGATATTTATCATCATTTTACTTTAGGAAGTGAAACCGTTAACCTCACTTTGGTTTGATGCTCCTGTCTTCAGTCTTTCGAGGATCTCAGCACTTTATCTTGCAGCACATTTTGCAGGAATCATATGCTGTTTCATGTTGTGTCACTCTTCTGTGAGCTACTCTACAAGTTTTCATTCTACCAATTCATGATTAGCGCCTTTCCCATCCATGTGATGTCTTGTCTGTCAGCTGTGGTGCATGTTGACAGGATTTTCAAACTGCAAGAGGGAAGTCAGACGTGCCAGAACCGATGCTGGTGAATCCAAGGTGTTTGTGTGTTATTAAATGAGAAGACATATGCCTCATTAAAACTTGTCAAAAACAGAGTTCACTTGTCTGTGAGGTAACGGAGTGAGTCATAGCATGTTTTGGTGTTTATTTTTGAACTTGAGCACCATTCGGACTTTGAATTACTGTTATTACCAATGCACATTTTGTGATTACATATAATAATTAAGATGAGATTCGGATCTCAGCAGTTTTTACTAAGATGGCTAGTGTCTAATGTCTAGACGCCTTTATGTGTTTTCAGCTTTCTGTTGTCATCATCTTTGTTTTTGAGTTGGAGGACTGGAAGCTCTGGGCATCTGTTGTGTTTGTGCATCACAGTGTGTGTTTGAAGCGCTGACCCAGACACACACACACACACCGCGGATCATGCTGGCAAACCCTGAGGCGCCACTTTCATGTTTAACAGCCAGATAGGCTGGTGAAAATGTGGCACACTGTTGCACCTCCAGGTGCTGAAATTCAGAGATGTAGAGCAGTGTCTCGTGAGATCAGGATGACTCTGTTTAACAAGATATAAGGGCTCGAAAATCTAGAATTATACAGAATATAAAGGGACACATTACAGGAGTAATTGATGATTTTAGTTGTATTTGAGAGTTTTGGTTTCTACGGAGTAAACTTTCTATCGACTACCAAAATTTCAGAAAACCTCCAACTATTTTTGAATAGCCAACTATTTTAATTAATCACTTTCATCCAGTAAACAAAGTGCATCGGTTATCATTTTTCAATTATCATTTTCTTGAATTGTCATTTTGCTCATATGGCAAATGCGTCACAATAAGTACCAGCATTTTATTTTAGATTTTGACATTATTTTTTATTTGTTTTATTTTTAAATGTATTGTTATTATCATTAATATTATAATTTAACATTTTTTTTGTTTGTTTTATGTGTTGTAATTTTCAAAGTTTTTCTTTTTTTCTTTTTTTCTTTTTTTTTTAATTAAAATTTTAACCTGTTGACAGAGATCTCTGGTGATAACCAACCACAAAGCTATTTGACAAAAAAAAAGATAAAAAGAAAAATATTTAGTGGATATTGTAACAACAAAAGTATATTCCACTTTTGTTGTTATAACGTGCAAATTTGTGCAGATTTCATTATACAATTAAGCCTATTTTTATATTTAAAAAGAAACTTTAATAAAACCACAATACAAAGCATACTTATTATACAAAATTTTAAATACCAAATATGTTCTTTTAATACACTACTGTTCAAAAGTTTGGGGTCGATAAGATTTTAATTGTTTTTGATAGAAGAATACGGTAAAATCATTGTTAAATATTATTACAAATATTACTATTACAATATTAAAATAACTTTTGTGTTTTAATATAATTTAAAATGTAATTTATTTCTAATTCTAATTTGGTGCTCAAGAAACATTTCTTATCAAATTTGAAAACAATTGAAACTTAATTTAAACGAAATATATTCAGGTTTATTTGATAGGAGGACTTAATAGAAAGTTCAAAAGAACAGCATTTCTTTGAAAACGATTTTTATTTGGTAGCATTGTACATGTCTTTACTGTCACTTTTGATCAGTTTAAGACTTTTTGAGTCCTTGCTGAAATGTATTAATTTCTTTCCAAAATATAATCTGACCCCAAACATTTGAACGGTAACGTACATTTTAATGAAGTGAACACTGAATAGTTTCACATGCCAAAGCTTCATCTTGATTTAAAGGTGGTAATGTTTATATGAAAATGCTATTTGTGAAATGTGCTCAACCTCAGTGCAACAGCTAAATCATTGTTTACGTGTGTAAACGCCTCCATAACCTCCCGAATCCCGTAATGATGAATAAATCCCAAACATAATCCCAGTAGTCTGTCTTCTCGCCAGTGACATATGCACTCATCGCCACTTCATTCTAATCAGCTTTCCTCCTCAAGTCTTTACATATTGTAGCTTTACATATTGGAAGCTTTTCTCGTGTCTTGATGACAAACTCCAGTTGGCTGTAATTTTTGGGTCCTCTCAAGGATTTTGGCTGGCAGCACGGTGGCTTGCAATTAAGTGTGTCTGGCCCAAACTGGAGGCACTAAACAGCTGGCATGAGCTCAAATCTGACATCATGCAGTTCTTCTCTCTTCTCTCTCTCTTTTGTTTAACATCTCTATCTGTTGCCTCAATAATTTGCGTCCAATTTGGCCCGTGCCGTTGTCTTTCCTTTGCTCACTGTTTAAATGGCAGCTGATGCAATCAGTTAAACAATCTCTTTTTAGGATTGAATTACCTCAGAGATGGCGTTTAATGTGAGCGGATTGATCAAGAGCTTCAGATGTTTTAAAGCACCTGGACTGGCGGTACACTGGCTCATTTTCAATTATTAAACACTTTGCTTCTCTGTGTCTTCAGAAAAGTTTGATTGATAAAGTGAGAAGGAAGTGAGTGTCAGAGTTTGCAGTTTAGAAGACCTACTTCTTGATTAACTTAACTGTAGTAAATTATTTGAATGCAAGTAGAAGGTAGGCTATTGCTCTAAAATATCAATGCAATATTGCAAGAACTGTAATATTTATAATATTATAATAGTATGAACAGACTATTTATTGACATAGACTTTCATGCTTTTCTTTTTATGATCAATAACTTAGTGGTTGGTAATTGTTTGTGTAATAATAAACAAAAAACAAAACTAAAATTAAGCAAACATAAAATTAGGCCTTGGTACCTATTATGACATTTGCCATACAGGAAAAACATCAATTAAGAAAAAAAGTTAATTGAAAGATGTTAACTGAAGCACTGCCCTACTATATTTTCCACTTTGTTTTAATGTTTATATCCTATTTATATTTATGTACCCACTACCCATAAACATGTGGTTTGTCACTTTGCATGTTGTAAGACGGCCATTGGGTGCTTATCATAACATCACAAAATGGCAAAGGCTTAGCTCATGAATACTAATTAGATCATTTTAAATAATTTAACATGGTCTTTTACTGTTTTGATGAGGTAGTTTATGAGATGTATGCAGGTCTGTAATCAAGTTTTTGCTCAATTCCAAGGCAAAACTAAATGCAGTTTCAATAGCACAATGTATTTCTGATTAAATGAGCTAATGATTAACTTGATTGGCCAATTGTCGATGTAAGTGACAACTTTGGCTAGAGTAGAAGTTCACTACTGTTTAAAAGTTTGGGGTATGTACAACTTTTTAATATTTTCAAACAAAGTCTTTTACACTCACCAAGGCTGCAATTGTTGGATCAAAAATACAGTAAAAACAGTAATATTGTGTAATATTATTACAATTTACAAGAGCTGTTTTCTATTGTAAAAGATTTTAAAATTTAATTTATTCCTGTGATGGTAAAGCTTAGACTAAGTTATTAAACAGTAAGTCATGTGAGAAATAACCATACATCTTAGCTGCCTCTAGTGGCATATAATCTCTAATAACCTAAAATGATAGAGATTAAATTTAACCTGCTTACAAACGTTTTTAACCTGAGCTTTAAATGTGAGTTTAGAATCAATCAGTATTCCAAGGTATTTATATTGAGAAACTACCTGCAGCCTCACCCCTGACACAAAAACATCCGGCTCTTTACTGATACTATTTGACAGAGAAAAACATACATACTGTTTTGGACACATTTAGTTGCAAGCAATTCTCTTTTAGTCATGCCGATACATTAACCATAGAAGTCGTAAGTTCATTTGTAACTTGTGTGAAACCATTACCACGTAAAAAAGATTACAGTATCATCTGCATACATTTGTATATTAGTGCCAGGACATGCAGAATGAAGATCATTTAACTATAAAGCAAAAAACAATGGACCCAAAATAGATCCCTGAGGAACACCAGTAGATGTACCTAAATCAGTTGATTGATGATTTTGTACTCTAATATGCTGAGACCAATCTGACAGATATGATTCTATCCAATTGAGTGTATGTAAGGAGAAATTAAAACTAGATAACTTAGACTGCTCTAAAACCATACTGCATTGGATGCAAGGTAAATGAACTATTACTCAAGTGACCGCTAAACAGTGGGTAGGAAACTGATTGGCCTATAATTATCGATAGAAAGGGGATCTCCACTTTTAAATATTGGAAAAACAATAGCCGACTTCCAAACACTTAGAAATTTACCCTGAGAAATCAAAAGGTTAATAATTTTGATTAATGTGGAACTAGACTCTCTAAGCATAACAACATCCATACCATATTTATCTTTTGCTCTAGGTGGTTTAAGAGATCTAATCATTCTCATAACGTCTGATTCAGTAACAGGCCTTATACTAAAAACAGGCTCTGTGTCACATGATCCTTCAGAAATCATTCTAATATGCTGATTTGCCATTATCCATGATGAAAACAGTTGTGGAAACCATAATAATTAATTTTTTTTTTCAGGGTTCTTTGATGAGTAATAATCTAAAAAGAATAGCATTTATTTAAAAATAGAAATGTAAAAGTCTTTACTAAAAGTATTCATTTATTAAAAAAAAATCTTACTGTCCCCAAACTTATCAATTATCAGTGTACTTTTCAATTCAGTGGTCCCTTTAACTGAGAACTTCAAATCCCTTTAGATAAAAGCATCTGCATAATGAGAACCGTTTACATGCTAAAATGCCAGTTAAACAGGTTGCTTCAGATGTTTTGAACTGACTGTGTACCTGAAATGTTTAAAGTGTGTTAGAAGTTCATAAGAATGCGTGCAAGACTTGAGAAATGTGTTATCTGGCATCTGTGGATGCAAGCTGTGGGCCTGACATTTGAACTTTAGCAGGTGTTACGGCACAATCCTGCCAGTTTTACAATCTATCTTCGATCTCACCAGGAGCAATCATCCTCTCTCCTCAGATTCAGGTGTACAGCCTGGAGACCAGCCAGTGCGAGCTGACCGTGGGGAACTCAGCGGGAGACTTCACCTGCGTCAACCTGAGAGACAGCCACCCTCATCTGCTGGTGTGTGGGAACAAAGACAGGCGGTACGACACGCTCGCAAACATGTAAACCTCATCTATCACTGTTACATTCACACACACACACACGCGCTCGTTTCTGTCTTCTGTCTGGCAACTTAAAGCCTCCTGTGACTTGAGTTTCTTAAACACAGAGAGTTTGATGAGTTCCGATGGAATAGTAGCTCTCTCATTTACACCTACAGCTGGTGCGAATTCTCTTATTTTAGGTTCCATTACATTTCCCTAGAGCAACTAGTTTTATTTTTTAGGATTAGTGGGAATGTTTTGAATGGGTGTATCTCATGAAGCCTGGTGACACAGAGCCTTGGTGTTCATGAGAGACAGATTTGAATTGTGTTCTCATCTCCTTCCCCACTCTTGTCCTTCTGTGGGTGAATCTCACTTTTTAACAGCATGTTTGCGTAAAAAAAGAGATGCCTATTTTTATGACTACTAAGTTTTTTGAATTGCGACATGATTTTCAT
>NW_015537962.1:127935-132333 GCF_001515605.1 Sinocyclocheilus anshuiensis
AACATTAAAAAGTTCGAGGCTCAATAAAATGTAAAGTCTTTTATGCTCAGTGCTCACTAAGTCTGGATTTATTTGATCAAAAATACAGTAAAAACAGTAATATTGTGAAATATTATAATTAAAAAAAATTATATTTTAAAATATCAGATTATTTCAGTACTCTTTAATGAATAGAAATTTTATTTGAAATATATGAATGTATGAATAAAAGTATTAATTGTTTAAAAAAAATAATTATTGACCCCAAACCTTTGGATCAGTATTGTACAATTCATTTTTTTCTTCATTACAGTAATGAGAATACAATTTTGTTGCTTTAGTTTTTTTGTTTTTTTAAATGTTAAATAGTGGGTCTCTGACAAAACTTACAAGAGAATAAATACATTTATTTATTTATTCATTCATTTATTTATAATTGGTTATAAAATCAGCTCAATTAAGAGAGCCACATTTAGATGTGGGAATGTACAGATATTTCTTGCTAAATTGCATACATGCACTGCAGTTGTCCAAAAAAAAAAAACACACAAACCTTTAGAAGTGTTCTTCTTTCCAAAATATCCTGATTTATTGGATTATTCTTTTTACCATATAATGAAAAAGGTAATTGTGAAAAATATTTGCCTTTTATTAGTGTTCATTTTCAGTTCTCTTTAATCTTTAATTAAAAAAAATATATAAAATAAAATGTGTTTTTCTTGTTGAATTTATCAACATTCTCCACACCTCCTGTAACTTACTCAGAAAAGTGCACTTTTAAAAATGCTGCATTATAATAATAACAATAGGAACGTGTAGTTGAAATTCAAAATCATGTCACAGTACAAAAAATATTCTAGGCTTCATTTTTCTTTTGAGTAGGAACTTGGACTTTCCAACTTTTCAGATTGCCTGTAATTGTGTTACATCAAGCAGCATTTTCACTTTTTACTTTCATTAACTTTAAAACATAAATCACTTTTTAACTAAAATAAAATAGTCACTGGAAACTTGCCACACATTCAGTGCGGAAATCTGAGGTTGTAAATGAGCTTAATTGTCATGAAAATAATGTCACAATGTCTTTATTTTGTTTATGCAAAATATATTTTCTTCATTTTCTCTTAAAATTTTCGGAGGAAATGTGACCTGGGCATGTTTTTAAAAGGTTTAATGAGATTCATCCAGCAGTTCATCAGGACACGAATTTGAACCTTCCACATGTGCACCACACCTCAATATCTGGATGTTGTGCACTAACTGCTACACCACAGCTCTGAGAACATGGGTGGTTCATTGTCTACTGTCCACATACAGCACATTTGGACAGAGTTTAATAGATTTGCATTAGATATCCAAGATTAAAGCACTTAGAATAAAACACACCTAATTATGTCCAAAGCGGAAACAATTTTTTTTCCCCACAGCTGTGGTCCTTTCAAAGCACGACGAGCACTCAGGCTTGCTCTCGACTATTTTTGGCTTACCTTGAAAATCATTTTACGGAAAGCATCTGAAAAGCTCAGGCACTTATAGAAGTGGGAATGGGAATAATGAAAGCTCTCGGTTTGAAAGGATGGTGTTCTTGTCAGCGGTTCATCACTGAGGGCTATTGATTTAGTGGACAAAGAGATTTTGGAGACGAGGAGAGATGCGGTACATCTGCCCAGCGGACTCCATACAGAATCCCGAGCGCGGTCCACAACTGATGCTTGTGTCTCAATTAGTCTTTGCCGAATAAAGGGCCATTTCATTGACACTTGTGACAGTGGGAGCGCTATTTGGCAGGTGGAGAGATGCTTGGCAGGTCTTTGTAAATAAATTCCAACTGCATCTTCGCTCAGACACTATATAGAGTGCCAAGAGGGAGGACATGATGTCTCTCTGGCCAGCTGCGCTCTCTTTTAAAACATCCTTCTTTCTTCGTCCGTCTTTGCACGGTTCCGACAAAGCGAATGCTCTCACCTTTTGTTCGTCTTTGATGAATGAGCGAAGCGAAACACTCCTTGGAGTGTCATTTTGGCTGTAATGATTTGACACTATCTGATTTATCCGCGGGCAAAACACCAGTCAGCTCAGAGGAAATGAGGGCTCAGGTCCTGCCCTTTATTAGCGTGGCCAAAGGCCAGGACCTAATGCATCGGTTCTGCTCTCCAATTTGTTCAGCCTCTATTACTATGGAGAGAGAGGAGTCTATGTTTGTGTTGTTGTGCCTGATTGGATCTGCCAGGAAGTGAGTAGGAGCCATAAGTGATTGGTATGTTCAGCTCCAGGCATGAAAATTGAGAACTGAACAAGGATTGCTGTTGCTTCTTTAGAAACTTAAACATTTATGGATGACATTTTTAGGGAAGCTTCTGCCTTCTGATGTTATTAGTCATTTAAGAACCCTCCTGGCTAAAAAAGGCTAAGCTGGAAGTAGCTGGTTTTAACTTGTCTCCCAGCCTGGCCAAGCTGGTGTTCAGCTGGTTTTAGCTTGACCTGTTAAAGAAGTGGTCAAAACCCATCTAAAACCAGCCTGCAAACTAGCTTTGGCCAGTCTGGAGGACAAGATAAAACCAGCCAACTAGTTTCAGCTGTTCTTTTCAGCAGGGCTTCTTTATAAAATGAAAATGTGCATGCTAATTTATATAGAGTGCATTAGTGCCGTCCACTTGTTGAGTAGCTTTGTTTCTGGAAGTTTTTTGTATTTTTTATTAATTCCTATAGGGAGTTTTAAAAAGCTTTTGTTAAAGAGTTATAAACCATGAACCAAACGAAGCAGCTATGAGTTTAATCACAACATTACACATTTCATTTGAAGCAAAAAAGTATCTGAAACCAGACAAAAAGGCAGAGGTAAAAGACTATGTACTTAACGGGAAAGAACTACAATCCCATGAAGCATTGTGGAAGACAATCAAATAAAAAATGATGAATACTAAACTATTCATTTAAAATTGTTGATAATATCTATTCACCTACTTGTATTATACCCTACAAGTATGTTGTACAAGTAAAAACATTTTTGCAGAAAAGTAGGCAAGCTTTGGGATATTCTGCTTCATCATAATTGCGTCTTTAAACGGACATTCTGTTACTGTTAAAACTGCCCCATCAATCATCCTGTTACAGTTAGCATCCTCCACATTTCATTTCATTTCCTACCAAATTGAAGAGAAATGAAGAGGCATGTTGATCTGCCAGTCATGGGTCTTTTATGCTGAGAACTCTCCTCATATGTTTGCATAACGATGCATTTAAAAGTTAATGACCAAACATATAAAAGTTCACAATGTTGTGGGAGATTAAATATAATGCAGATAACATTACATTTTTTTTTTCATCAGGTTCCCATGAAGAGCTCTTTAGGTGCGATTTGTTTACCACAAGTCTGATTAATGGAATTTTCTGTATTGTAGAGTTTTTCACCACAAATTCAGCTGTTAAAGTGAATTATTTTAAAAATAAGTTGAAATAATGTGAATAGATGGCTTCAAGAAAAGCGTATACTGTCCATTAACAGCCTCTTAGCTCACAGTAGGTCTGTTTTTAAAGGTTTATAACTTATTGTTTAAAAAAAAAAGTCGCTCTTCATTTGCATAAAGTTGAAGGATTCTGAACTTTGTCGCATCACTGGACACGCCTCATCCGGTCGCCAATGGCCGCTGTCGCTCGTGTCGCCGGGAAATCGCCAGCTCTCCATTGAATTGAATTGGTTGCGAATGCGGACCTGCATACCACTTATGTTCACCCCTGATTATATTTAGTCTTTTGCCTCCAAAATGTTTGTACTTAGTGGCAAGAAACTTGATTCACTGTCAAGGCAACCAGTATTGAGAACGCCCACTAGCAACCTCATCGCCAGCCCCTGGCGACATGCATTTACAAAAGTCGCTGCTAGTGTGAACTAGTGATGGGAAGTCCGGTTATTTTCCGCGAACCGGTTCTTTCGGACAGTTCGTTTCAATGAACCGGTTCAAAAAACCGGTTCATCGGTTCTTTTACGCCCTAACGTAATGACGTAATTCGCGATGACGTAATTAGTGATCGACCGATATTGATATTTTATAACCGATACCGATACCAATTATTTGAGTGTTTATGTGCCCGATAACCGATATGCAGAACCGATATTTATTTACTGTGTGTTGAAAATTCTTGTGTTGAAAAAGTCTTTCATGTTAAATTTAATCTTCATATTACAATAAAAAACGTTTTATTTAAAGCATCAGCAGCAACACTAATATTAACAATAAGCAAGATAAATGTAGAAGGTCTAATGTTTTCAAATGGAGAAAATAAATAAATGAAAGGAGTCATATCAACTTCATTTTAAACTACAGTTTTAGTAGGTTTATAAGCTGTTTAATAGGCTAAAGAGCAAGAATAATTCACTGGATAATGTTAATTCACTGAATAATATTCTCTGGAATATTG
>NW_015537962.1:132343-132890 GCF_001515605.1 Sinocyclocheilus anshuiensis
CATTCACTGGATAATGTTAATTCACTGAATAATATTCTCTGGAATATTGAAATATAACAAACAAAACATTGTATTTTGCATTTCTCAACTGGCATGTTATATCAGAATTACTAATGTTTTTGTCGTTATAGATTATGAAATGCCTGCTGACAGCGCAGTTTATCTGTGCATTTACACAGAACTATATTCAAACTGCGATCGGTGAGTGAACAGCGATATGAAAGCAGCTTCACAAGACTAATGATGAGCAAATATACAACAGAGAGAGAAGTAAATTTAGGTAACAGGCAGTGACGTGCATACAAGGATTTAAGTCTTGAAGATATAAAGTAAATAAATAAGTTGTCATCACAGCAGAAACCATAATCCAATTACTATACATAATCATTTATTTGTTATTAAATAAACTTAGGTTTCGCCAGATTGCCCTTCACCGGCTAGAGTGAGCAGAGGCGGCGGATTCGATGAAGGAGTATCCGGAGGGCTTGCGGCAACCACATGTGACGACCCCGGGCTGGACTCCGCTTCGTCCACGGTGAAAGCCGAT
>NW_015537962.1:133586-135427 GCF_001515605.1 Sinocyclocheilus anshuiensis
ATCCGAAAACCGATGTAACTGGTTCTTGACTCAAGAACAAGATCCGCTCTAACCGGCACGCTGCACGCACGTTCAGTATTCATCAGCTGCTCTACTCGTGCTCATCAGTTCTATTTACTACAAACTCAATTTGTGAATGTGTCATCGTTAACTACAATTACAGTGCAGGTATTTCATAAATCATCCCTTATTCCTATTAAACAGAGTCTTAATTATTGTCTATACTATAACCTAACAGAATCTTCAACTGAACAAAGTACACGGATTAGATACATTCATCTTTAAAAAAAAAAAGTTAAATAAAATAAAATATATTTATATTATCACACTTTCTGATGTTTAAGAAAATACTCGGATAACATGCTTTTCGTCCTCTTGAAAAATTACACACATGCGCAGTATTATCAGCTCATCGGTTCTCAAATCGGACGTGTCCGAAAGAAACGGTTCTCCGTTCAGTGTACTGGTGATCCGAAAACCGATGCAACCGGTTCTTGACTCGAGAACGAGAATCAGCTCATCGGTTCTCGATTTTTAACAAAATACTTGGATAGCATGCTTTTCGTCCTCTTGAAAAATTACACGCATGCGCAGTATCATCAGCTCATCGGTTCTCAAATCGGATGTGTCCGAAAGATACGGTCTCGGTTCAGTGTACTGGTGATCCGAAAACCGATGCAACCGGTTCTTGACTCGAAAACGAGAATCAGCTCATCGCTTCTCAAATCGGACGTGTCTGAAAGAAACGGTTCTCGGTTGAGTGTACCGGTGATCCGAAAACCGATGCAACCGGTTCTTGACTCGAGAACCGCTCCAGCAGTGTGCGTGTACGTTCGTTATCCGGCTCGCTGCACACATGCTGCTCCGCTCGTGTTTTTCTTCAGAGTTCTCTCTTCACAGCAGTTCAGTCAGTGTACTGATATTGGTTTATTTCGACTCAGAGGGAGTGTCAGCAACATTAAAAAACTGAAGAACTTAAGTAATTTGTGGATTAATGCTTACTGGAGACGCGTACCGTTTCAAACGATTCAGTCCGATTTGGTGAACTGGTTCAACCGGTTCACTAAGAAGAACCGGTTAAATCGAACGATTCGTTCGCGAACCGGACATCACTATTTGACTAGTGTGAGCGCTCCGTGCCGCGCTCGGGCGCAGTTCATTTAGCCATCCCTGGCCCGGTTGGAATTTTCTCCACTGCTTGGATTTATTGTGGGTGTTTTTAACAATGATAATGCCTGTAATTTGAACAGGTTTAATAAAAGTTTTGAAAAGAAAAACATATTAAACAAAAGTAATTTTTAAAGATTTATTTTTTTTGTATTGTTTGTTACTGTTAAAGCTGCACTATTTTGAAAACACCCGAGTTTTTTGTTTCACTGCTTATAAATGTGGTAAAGTTAGTTATGATGATGATGATGATGATGGGCCCGTGTGTGCTAGCTGTGTACATGCGCTTTTCATGGCCGCGTGTATCCTGTTGTGTGTTTGCTCACGGTTGGTGGCACTGGAAGTGCCTGTGAACAGTACTCTTGATTAATTGAAGGAAGCCTGTCTGCTGACAGCTCAGTGAAACTAGATCTTGTTTTAGCATTAGATTTATGACCACTGCAACCTGCCAGTAAATATATTACAGCCTCTTACAAGAATATATATGCTTCGATTAAATTAAAACAGGACAATAGATAGGCACATCCACATAATTACTAATTACTCGAAATCCTTCTTGGCTATGCATTAACGATCCATTCTGACTAATATCTTGTTCTTCAAGTGTCAAGTGTTTTGTGTGTGTGTGTGTGTGTGTGTGTGTGTGTGTGTGTGGGGGGGGGGGGGCCCAAAAT
>NW_015537962.1:136100-146103 GCF_001515605.1 Sinocyclocheilus anshuiensis
AATGTAGGCCTGTTACATTCTTATTTTTATTAGGCCTATTATTATTAAGTTACTTTTATTATTAAATTAAAATTACAATTAATTTGCCCAGCAATAATTACCGCATAACTGACGTGCTGCGAGGATAACAAAAGATGTTTAGCCTATCCTCAATTAAAATGTTTTTAAAAACAGTCTACGAAGAATTATATACCTATAATTAAAATATTAACACTGCAGTCATCGATAAAAATCAATGAAATAAAAAGCTTTTATTCCAAGCACCGACTGTAAATAACAACCTGTTTAACACGAAATATGTTTCTTCTAATTTTTTTTTCACTATGTACGGGCCACAAGAGAAATATTAAGGGAATAAATTAAAACAGTTAGCTATATATACCGTTATCAGCATATGTTGAAGTAGATTCGTCTCTGAGAGAGAATGCGGCGTCAGATGCCGAAAGCGCCGTCATTACTCCGTCATTCCGTTTTTACTTTCACTTTCTGCATATAGTGAATTGACTGAGATTATAAGACGTTCACCGGCATAACTCTTGCGAAAAGTTTGCATGTTGCCTGTGTGATATCCATTGGCTTGCCTTCATAAAACAGAAATATTTCCAGCATTGCGACAACCAATTAGCCCCGTACAGAACATACCGAACCGAACCGTGACACCACTGTGTCGTATCGAACCAAACCGTGAATTCTGTGTACCGTTACACCCCTAAATATATATCAATGCATACTGCTTGAATTTATTGAGGGTGTTTTTAACAATGATAATGCCTGTTGTTTGAACAGGTTTTATAAATGTTTTGAAACGAATGTAAAAGAATGTAAAAAAAATGTATTACCGTTAAAGCTACACTATTTTGAAAACACCAAGTTTTTAGTTTCACTGCTTGTAAATGTGGTAAAGTTAGTTATGATGAGGATGACGATGGGCCCATGTGTGCTATCTGTGTACATGTGCTTTTCATGGCCGTGTGTATCCTGTGGTGTTTTTGCTCACGGTTGGTGGCACTGGAAGTGCCTGTGAACAATATTCTTGATTAATTGAAGGAAGCCTGTCTGCTGACAGCTCAGTGAAACTAGATCTTGTTTTAGCATTAGATTTATGACCACTGCAACCTGCCAGTAAATATATTACAGCCTCTTACAAGAATATATATGCTTCGATTAAATTAAAACAGGACAATAGATAGGCACATCCACATAATTACTCGCTGCATTAAATCCTTCTTGGCTATGCATTAACGATCCATTCTGACTAATATCTTGTTCTTCAAGTGTTGTTGTTTTTGTGTGTGTGTGTGTGTGTGTGTGTGTGTGTGTGTGTGGGGGGGGGGGGGCCCAAAATCCAGCATAGAGTCATCCTTTGGCTGCCTCCAGTACCATTAAAGTGGACAGATGGAATTGAGCTCCTTTGGGCCTGTAAAAGTAATTTCTTTATACCAGCTACTAATGTCATCCCACAGTGGTGCTCCGTTAGAGGGGAAAGCTGTCATATTGCAGTTTCTAAAACATTCATCTTGTGTAGTCAGACTTTTGACTAAAGTATGGTCCACTTTACACTTTATTTTGGCCAAGATTTGACCATTTAGACATGTAATGCAACCAACCACAGTTCATTTGGTTTTTAGTTTAGGGGCCAGTATGTTTGAAATGGATTATTACAATCAGTGTTGTTTTAGAATCATTGAAATACTATTATAGTTTTTATTAATATTTTGAATTAGTTTTTGTTTTTATATTCTATCATTTTTGTTTTCATTTTAATTTTATTTAAAGTTTTCATTTTTTGTGTGTGTTTTTGTCATTTTTGTATTTTTAAATATGTCTACATAGCGTTTAATAATTTTTTATTCAGTTTTAGTTATGTAGGTACATCAGATTAAATGAAATGAAAATTAGAAATGTTGCCTTGGCATCTAGTTGATTTTAATATATTTCAGATTAAATTCATTTTATTTCCAGTAATGAAAATTTGTTATGGTTTTAGTTAACTATAATAACCCTTATAACAATACTTCGTATATTACAGTTTTTCTCAGTACAAATTCTGACAATGGACTTTCTAATTTTGTATTTTCGCCTTTGTGCCCATATTTCTTTTTCTTTTCTATATCACAATGACATTGTAATGTGTGTGTGTGTGTGTGTGTGTGTGTGTACTTATGCTACATTGTGGACCAAATGTCCCCACAAGGATAGTAAAACCTGATATTTTTGACATTGTGGGGACTGGCCTGCGGTCCCGACGAGAGGGGAAAAAAATATTAAAAATGGTAAATGATGTTTATCTGAAAGTGTAACAATACAAACAGGTTTTCTGTAAGGGGTAGGTTTAGGGTTAGGGTTGGGTTAGGGGATAGAAAATATTGTTTGGTCAGTATAAAAGTAATCTAAGTCTAGGGACAGTCCCCACAATTCACAGAAACAAACGTGTGTGTGTATGTTTTTTGGTCAGACCACTAGTAAAAGTGTAACTTTGTAAGCTTTATAAATTTTATATACAGTTTTTCTCAGTCGCTTTGGTGCATTTCTCAAATCAGAAATGAAATTCTCAAAACTACTTGTACAACCTCCACATCATCTAGTCATTTGTACACATCATAAAAGCAGTTTCTCATTCTTTTGAACACGTTGCGATTGCTTTGGTACCTTCATGCAACTGATTATGCACATTTGTCTGCGGTTTCCTACATTATCAGTTGCTAATGTCATGTTGCTCAAAATGTATTATATAGTTCTCTGTGCAATAGTCTTACCCCTCAAAACATCTAGTCTTTAGTTCATCGTATAAGTCATTAAATGCAAAATGGTTCATCTAGTTGTCATAAACCGTCAAGCACATTTTTTACACATTATTATTAGACTTTTTGTAAATTTGGCATGAATTATGCAAGTGAATCTTGACTTTCACTAATGAAGAGAATCTTTTGAGAGATGAACTAAAGATTTTGAGTAAGTTGCAGGCTTTTGCAGGTAATCCATTGTGTGGTGCTGTTTGTTCAAATTGTTTTGAGAAATGCACATACATTTTTGCAAATATTAAGGATGATTTGAGAAATGCACCAAAGTGACTGAGAAAAACTGTAACATATTTAAAATGTGATTTAAAAGAATCCAGGTCTTAGGTTTGCTGTACTTTTTTTGCACAATTTTGTGATTATATATCAATATGGCTATAAAATAATGATAATAATAATAATTAGTTTAGTTGTAGTAGTAATTAATATCTAAAACATTACTAAATAAAAACAAAATAAGAAATATTACTATTGTAATATTTCATTATAAAACATAAAAAATGAAGTATTTTAGAAAAAGAAAATTTTCTTAACTGTAAAATTAAATTGCAAATGTTTATGGACATCTTTATTTCTTCATTTTCAAATGTTAAACCATCAAACTTTTATTTTGATGGGAAATTTATTTTGATGGTGCTTATATTTATTTAATTAAATCAAAGCCTTTGTAATTTAATAATTGCACTAAGCCATATCGTGATTTCAGTTTTATTTCAATTAACCGTGCAGCCCAATTAGATGGTCTGTGCATGGTCTGCTGTCACTTTAAGAGGATCTTATGTGTAGCGGTAATGACATTGAGTTGCTTCTCTATTGCAGCGTGAGAGTGTTTGACTTGCGTACGGGCTCCTCAGTCGTCTCTTTATATGCCCATCACATGGGCGTGACCACCGTCCAGGCAGATGATTGGAAGATCGTGAGCGGCGGTGGCGAGGGATTGGTCAGTGTGTGGGAGATGAGGATAGGAGCCAAACTCTGGGAAATGCACAACAGGTGAGAATGCTCATTTTATTAACATTTTTCACAGACGAATGAGTGAATAACAATTCTGCCATCATGTACCCATCAAAAAAGATAAGGCATTTCTTTAGCTCAAACAGTGGAGCATGGTGCTAGCAACACCAAGGTCATGGGTTTGATTCCTAGGGACTGATGACTGTAAATCACTTCAGATAAAAGTATCTGCCAATGCATGCATTTGAAAATAAAAACTAAGCATTTAAATATTATCAAGACATACTATTGGGAGTATATACTATTTATATGCTTTTTATGTAAGTAGTCTGCTATACTGTTATAAAGATCTTATTGATTTACATTACAAGCCATCAGAATTTTTATCATACAAATATCAGCAGCTGCACCAAAATGCATATTTTTGCTCCGTTTGGGCCACTGAATAACATTGAGGCATTTCTTTCCTCCATGAGTATGAGCTCATATTCTCCTATATCATACTATACGAGCCATGAAAGCCTGATGTAGCAAATATGAGATTCAACAAAAACATTTTTCATTTAAAAAAATGGGTCTATTATGTCATATATCAGACTTTACAGGGTTAAGATGATCCTGATGTGATTGTTTTCAAAAGCAGAAGTGCCTGACAACACGTAATTGTTCTGTGTGTGAACAGACACCCGGTTCGCCACATACGGTTCAACACCAGCACCCTGGTGACGGCCAACGTCCCTGATGAGAAGAACCCTCGCGGGGCTTGTATCACAGACGATGACCTCACCGCTCACCGCAGGTAACAACACATATTACTTTATGTTGTGCTGTCTTTGCTATTATGTTCCCACCTGTTTATTCTGTGCTTTTATTTTTCTTTAGGTACAGAGGGCTGATCTGTCACTATGATTTCTCTATGGACTCGTCGACCCCGGATCACGTTCTGCCCATCTGCAGGTCCAACTACACGGAGTCCTCTGGATACAACTATAACATAGGCTTGTCGATGCCATATGACATACTGAAAAGCCCTTAGGTTGGCTTTCAGGATCAGTTGCAGTGGGAAGATTGATATTGAATTTGATATTTTAAAATGATCCGGGGTCATATTCCTTAAAACTAATCAATAATACAATCAAAAACAGTGTAATTTCAAAGCTCTGTGTCTGGATGGCCCATTAAGATGTATGGACTAGAATTGTGTACATTTTTTTGCTCATTTTAGTATACAATATTATAATATTAAATCACCATCTGAGAAGATGAAATACAAATGATACAAACTGAAGTTTTGGTGGATTCATAACTCTCTGCAGTCAGTAATTCACCACACAAAGGTAGTATGATTTATTTATTTATTTCATATTTGAAAGAAGTCTCACCAAGGCTGATTTTATTTGATCTAAAGTACAGTATTTTAATATAATAAATACAATTTATTCCTGTGATCAAAGCTGAATTTTCAGCATCATTACTCCAGTCTTCAGTGTCACATGATCTTTCAGAGATCATTCTAATATGCTGATTTGCTGCTCAAAAAACATTACTTATTATTTTTTGTTGAAGCAGTGATATATATTTTCATAATGCTTTAATGAATAGAAAGTTCAAAAGAACAGCATTTATTGGAAATATACATTTTTAGAACGTTATAAATGTCATTACTGTTACTTTTTAAATCAATTTAATGCTTCCTTGCGGAATAAAAGCATTAATTATTAATTTCTCAAAAAAAAAAAAAATTTGACCAGTAGTGTACATTGTTATGCACACATACCATGTTTATCTTTTGCAAGTGAAGCTGTAATTAACCTGGTCTTGTGCCTTTCCTCTTGTGTAGTCTTGTTTTTCGAGCATGAGAACATGGCATATACCTAATTTGGCTTCGACCAAGTAAAAGATGAATTTGCACCAAATACCACAGTTTGACTGAACACACAACCTAAATATGGTATGGAATGCATTTTGTAACCTTGCATAGATTCAAGATTTCTGACAGAATGCATCAAAGGAAAAAAAAATTACTTTTAAAACTATGATTATTTTATTTGTTTCAATATAAAGAAAGGCGGTAAGACAGTCAGAGTGGTAAGAGTTTCAACTGGCAATAATAAAAATATCATTTTTATATCATTTAATAAATGCTGTAAAACTTTACATACCCTGTAATACATTTTAATATATAACTTTAGTGGAAGGAGGCCAGATGGATTAAACGTTATTATATAAGAGGGCAAATGCACAAGGGCAACAAAACATTCACTCCCTACTGTTTTTGAAGTGAATGATAAGATTTGTGGATTCATTAACTTAGCGTGTGGAGTGTTTCAGCACTGGTTTGATTGTTGATTTTGTAAAGACTTCCTCCATTATAAAATCAGCACTTTGCTCAGAAGGGAAATTTATGATCACACGGCTCAATTCCACTGTTACATAGCATCTGAAAGTATGTATGAATCAAAATGCCTTGCATTGTACATATGTGAATATATGAAGTCACAAAAATAGCCGGGCTTCATGTGGTTGATAAATGTCTTCCAAATATATAGTTTATATATATATATATATATACATACATGTACATATACTTGGCATGTTTGGTTTGGACTCTGAAATGTAGTCATGTTCACTTGTAGACATGTCCATATCTTGATCATTGGAGATATTGCAGAGAAAGCTAACTCAATACTACGAGTTGAATACGTGGGACAAATTTTACACGTTTAGGTCTAAAATAACGACTGTGGTGACTATAAAGTAATGTTGTGAAGCGGAAATGACTCTCATTTCCCACATTGCATTGTCCTGGTGTCCAAGTTCCAAAAGTGAATATTCATCTTGGTCTCGATCTCTACATCTTTCAATATCTGCGGGAGAGACAGTTAAGTGTGAGGTATGAGCAGCATGCATGTTTTACCATTATATTTCATTATAATTCATATTGTAGAGAGCAAACCTGCATGAACTGTTCAAAGGTGATTCCCTCATAAAACTCATCAGGACCCTAAAACAAAACAAGTACCAGATCAACAGGTATCAAAATCACATTAGAGCTTTAAAATGTCCAATTCCATCATGGTTTGCCAGCGTACCATCTGACCCACAGTGACACTCGCCACCTCCAGCATTGCAGCGTCTGAAATGGCTTTGGCGGTTTCTGCTCCTATGGTTTCATAGCTGGACAGCAGCTCCTCCACCACCTAGAATCACAGTCACACAGCGGTCAAACAAGCCATGACTGCGTTTGTAGTTTTATATCAAATAAGAAATGAATCTTACACGTCTGTATTCGTCCAGCGTGATGATGCCGTCCTTGTCAGTGTCATGCATGTTGAATAGAACTAAAGAGAAGAAGATATGCAGTTTATCAAAATGAAAATGTAAACCTCCAAACTATATTAATGCTGAAAGAAGTTGCCAAAAATAGTCTTTCAAAATTATAAATGTTAAAAGGGAAGTGGTGATGCTTAACCTTTTTTTAGAAATAAAATAAATATTTACTGAAATAAAATAAACATAAAAAACGCATTTATTTCAGCTATTTGTCAAGGCAAAATTGTTCATTTCTGTTTAGTTTGTGTTTACATAATATATGTGTGTGTACTGTGTAATATGTATATGTAATATATATTTATATATAATATAAATCATATATATATATATATATATATATATATATATTACACACACTACTGGTCAAAAGTTTGGGATCAGAACAATTTTTAATGTTTTTTTACAGGAGTTTCTTATGCTCATCAAGGCTGTATTTATCTGATCAAAAATACAGGAAAAAATTTAATTTTGTGAAATATTATTACGATGTAAAATAACGTTTTTCTGTTTTAATATTCATTAAAATCGAATTTATTCCTGTGATGCAAAGCTGAATTTTCAGCAGCATTACTCCAGTCTTCAGTGTCACATGATCCTTCAGAAATCATTCTAATATGCTGATTTATTATCAGTGCTGGAAACTGTTGTGCTGCTTAATATATATGTTTTTTGGAATCTGTGATTTATATTTTTGAATAAATGCTGTTCTTTTGAACTTTTTATTCATCAAAGCATCCTGAAAAAAGTATCGCAGTTTCCAAAAATTGGAAAAAATATTTATATATATACACATAAATATACACAGTACATATATTATGTAAATAAACTTGAATTTTGGATTTGATTAATCGATTTGACAACGCTATTAGATACTAAAATAACTAAAAATAACCCAAAAATATATATAGTATCTACATATTTTAATAAAAACTATGTAAAGTAGATATATATTAAAAAAAAAACTAATAATAAAATAAACACAAAATTACTCAAATTTCCTAAATAAAATGAAGACAGAAATTCAAATTATGAACAAAAATTATAATAGTATATCGATGATACTAAAATAACACTGATATGTGTAAAACTTGCACAGACTTCAGCTTGCTTGGATTGAAAGAACATCTGTATTCTCACAGCGTAGTTTCTCCTTCTTGACGTTTTTCATCTCCTCGTCTGCAGTGCGTGGTTTGGGTGGTCTGAAGAAAGACAGGACCGTTACGAATTCCTCAAAACCGATCTCCTGCAGACAGCCCTTCTCTTTTTCACCCATGTTCCTGCATGAAAGCACACAGACATTAGCACTCAGTATGTTTAGAAGCATGACAGAATGATTTGATTAAATTTGGATAGATGCACCCCTCAAAATAAAGGTCTGAAAAGGGGGTTTTCACAGCAATGCCATAGAAGAAGCATTTTTTGGTTCCCCGAAGAGCCCTTCAGTCAGCAGTTTTTAAAATAACCATTTTTTGTTTCTTAGTGTGAAGAACATTTCAACAATCTAAAGATCCACTTTCCACTATAAAGAACCTTTTGTGGAATGGAAAGGTTCAATGGGTGTTAAAGGTTTTTCATGGAACCATCAATGCCGATACGTCCAACTTTATCCGCTTACAGTATACTCGTGTAGAGGGAGTGTATCTCAGCAGCTTTGCAAAATGTAAACTATATTATCACCCAGCTCTGCTCAATGTGACTATAGGGCATGAATATATTAAGATATTATAAATACTAACATCATGATTTTCTGTCAAGCTGCTTTGAAACAATGTGTATTGTAAAAGGCACTATACAACTAAATTTGATTCGACTTGATTTGAATTTGACAGGTATTCCAGAGGTTCCCAGTACACATTTTGAATGTCTCCCTAATGTGACGCCTATGGAGCCGATGATTTGATTCAGGTGTTTGATTAGTGTGCTTTGTTGGGGTAGCTACACAAGAGACTGAACTGGGAAATACTGCGGTAAACTACTTACTAAGGTAGGTTTATTTCTGAAAGTCCGTTTCAGTGTAGACAGTGTATCTCAGCTTTTTGCACAGAGACAACTGTACGAAATATTTCAAGTTTGTTCATGTTAATTCATGTTCATGTTTGTTAAATAGTAACTATAACTTTTGGCTAAATAAATGCTACTGAACGTTCTCCATTATTATCCATGAGGGACATTCATTAAGGTTCATTAAAGTCATGTTGTCACACTATATGGGGTTTATTGCAACAACTGGAACCTAAGTTTTTTTTTTTCACTCTATATTGAGAAGAATACCGTCTTGTGAATTATAAAATACAGGATACTATCAAAGTAAATTAAAAATATGTACACTCTAAAAAATGCTGGGTTAAAAAGGGACAACCCCAGCTATTGGGTTGTTTTGACCCAGCGGTTGGGTCAAAACAACCCAATCGCTGGGTTGTCCCTTTTTATCCCAGCATTTTTTAGTGTACACTCTAAAAAATGCTGGGTTATTTTTTTTTTAACCCAAATGCTGTGTTGAGCAATTTTTTGGGGGTTATTTTTTCAGTGTTTGGGTAGTTTTTGTGTTACCCAGCTCCTGGGTCAAATGTAACAACCCAGTGTTTGGGTTGTTTTGCAGCTCCTGGGTCAGACATAACAACCCAATGTTTGGGTAGTTTTTGTATTACTCAGATCCTGGGTCAGATGTAACCCAGCGGTTGAGTTATTTATCGCGGGGATTTTGCGTTCTCTTCTGGAGAGAACAGTTCTAAGCGCCATCGAATTGATGCATTTCTTCGGTAAAATACAGGTTTGTGTACATTTTATTTTATATATAAAATCGCTACTGTGCTGTATATCGTTCAATTTCATGCAGAGCAACATACACTCTAAAAAATGCTGGGTTAAATACAACCCAGCGCTGGGTAAAATAGGGACAAACCCAGCAATTGGGTTGT
>NW_015537962.1:146967-168450 GCF_001515605.1 Sinocyclocheilus anshuiensis
ATAAAGGAAGTTATCATGCAAACCAGTGGTTGTGTGGAGTATTTTACAAAAGTTTAGTGGATTTAAGTTAATCTGTAAACATTATTTCATGTATAAATAAGCTATATTATAATAAAAATGAATCAACCCATTTGCTGGGTTAAATCAACCCATTATGATGGGTTAAATAAACAACCCAATTTGCTGGGTAAAATTAACCCCATATGTGTTCTGTCCTATATTTGCCCAGCCCTTGGGTTAAAAACCCAGTTTTTAACCCAGTGTTTTTTAGAGTGTATAATAATTAAAATTTAATAAAAATGTAAATACACTTCATTATACATTTATTTTTATAATAAATAAAATAAATATGCCGTCTTCCTCAAAATGTCTGTATTTAAAATGTATTATAGGACAATTGCTTTTCAGCTAAACCTAATGGTAAAACAAATCAAAACACAAAATGTTTAAAAAGTGAAATTTAAAATCTAAATAAATTAAAAAATAATTTCAATGTAATAATTTAAATACATTTCAATAATTAGAAATTACATAAAAATGTTTATATATATATATATATATACAGTGCATCCTCCTCAACATGTCCATATTTAAAATTTATTATATGACACTTAACTGCTTTTCAGCAAAATGGTAAAAGAACTACAAAACACATGAAACAACAAAAATGGGAAAAAGCTTTGGCGTTCCTCTCAGAACTGAGATATGGCCCCACATGAGTTTTTTCTTTTCTATACGCACCTTTTATCAAAGAAGGCCTCAATGATCTGTCTTCGGATTGGATTGAGGGCCAAATTGCTAATATTCTCGAGGTGTTCACGTCTGAAATGAGAAGAAATGTTTCTGCTGTGCATTACATTATTCATTATGAAGGTAAATGTATCTCATCTGACATAAATCTGACATGACATCTAACCTTTTTTAAAACACACACAGTTCAATAACACACCACGTGTTCAGAACTTGTATTAAAATCAGAAGTGAAATGGGTATAAACAACATATTGTATACATATTTAGTGTATGGTTCAACTGTAGCTCAAAAGAAAAATGCAAACAGCATCATTTTCAGACCAACTGCTCTTCCCTAAAACAAGCATGAAAATAAAGTCGGGCAGAAAATTAGTGATAGATGAGTGCTTATGACAGCATTTTAGTTTCCTCTAAATGAGTGTCATCAAGTACAGTACCTTAAAGTGTCTTCATCTTGAGTCAGGTACGTAAATCTGTTATGGAGGTTTTTTATCTGCTCTATGGAAACTAAAGTGAGAAGAAGACAGCAAATTCAGGAACATTTCAAATGAAGAGGGTCAGTGCGGTGACAGTCACAGCTGTTCTGAAGGAGTGATGGAGACAGAATATGTGTGTGTGGGTGAAGCGCAAGATGAGCTGATAATGAATAAAATCAAACTCAATAAGGAATGCATGTTTCATTACGGAAACCGTAATAAACTCTAATGCCTCAGATTACAAAACATGAGGAGAGGAGCTGCACAAATACACTCACAACTCCAACAACATGCAACAATACCTGTATTTAAAGAGATTTAGGCGACTAAAATCGAAAGTGTAATCAATCCCATATCTTATGACAGCTGTCACCAAACCAAAACACTCTGCTATCTGTCACTATTAGCATTGCTCATATAATGCACATTTGAGTTCTTTAGGATATGATAACTGTATACAACAACAAAAGAAGATTTGTCAAAGTTGTAATTGTTTTTGATTATTAGCTGTTAGAGATACATATTAGTACCTTTTGAACGGGTACCTGCCTAGTGACAGATTTGTACCTTTTTTCTGAGAGTGTGGAAAGGACATGAAGAAGTAAATTATTGGTTAGTTCTCTCTCACACACACACACATACACACACACACACACTCACACTCATGTCTGATTTGCTATCCTTGTGGGGACTCTCCATAGGCATAATGGGTTTTCTACTGTACAGGCCGTATATTCTATTGCCCTACACCAACCCTACACCTAAACCTACCCCTCACAGGAAACTTTCTGCATTTTTAGATTTTCAAAAAACTTAATTGTGTGATTTATTAGCTTGTTTACCCCTTGGGGACCTCAATTTAGGTCCCCACCGTGACACGAGTCCCCATGAGTCTGTGTGTATTCAGGTTTAAGTCCCCACCAGAATAGAAAAACAGGTACACACATACACACACACACACACACACGAAAGGAAGAAGACAGAAAAAACAAGTAAAACCAGAAAAACTCATGTTTAACATAGCTGTAGGATAGTATAAATGTACAGTATAGACAGACATATATCTGAACACAATAGTTATTCTGGTAACACTTCACAATAAGGTTCCATTAGTTAACAATACACATCAACTAACAATTAACGATACTTCTACAGCATTTTTAAAATCTTAGTTTGTTAATTTCAACATTTAAGTATTAGCTAATATATTGTGAACTAACATAAACAATGAAGACTTCACTTCTTTTTAAACTAACATTAACAAAGATTAATAAATGCTGTTAAAAATGCATTCATGTTTTGGATTGTAAGGATTGTAAAGTGTTAATTTTCTTTTTTATCATCTATTTTTGAGGTAGAACAGTTCGTTTTGAGAAGATTTGCTCTGTGCAATATGTGCTTGGTATTACATATTCGCACATTCACAGCTGTACAGTAAATATCTGTTGTGAAAACGCTTCTCCCCAGTGATAGATATGAATGGGATCACTTGTGCTTCTTCAAAAGTCCTCCTACATTCTAGCTGAGTGACACTTTGGGTTCATTAGATTTAGGTTGTTGAATGTGTTTTAATATATATTGGTTCATTACAGTTGGCGAAATACAAGAATAAGCATCAAGTGTGTACCATGATACAAACTTCTATGTCATTACTGTACTTTGATTGTAAGTGTAAAGTCACTTTCAAATATTATATTTTAAGCACAGGAAAAAATGTCGCTATCTACATATTTAAAAGTTTCATACATACTCACAGCCAGTTTTATGAGCCAGATCTTGGAACATATGCACTGGTCCAGACTGAGAAGCTCCCATGTTGACGTCCAGAAGAGATCAGTAGGAAAGTCGTATGAAGAATGCTCAGAACTTTTGGTCAGACTTTGATAGCAAAGCTCCGCCCCCTCATGAAATATGCAAATACGCGGCAAGCGCCAGCGACACACCTGAGTGTTTTTGTTGTTGTTGTTGTTTTTTACGCGTGCCGAATCTGAAAATTCTTTTGAGGCCTAGAAATGCACATTTATGTACGGTATAATAGCCATACTTTACAAAAGAAGACATCCCTTTCTGTCATAGCAGATATTTGGGGTCGTTGTCAATAAAATAATTTATAAATATATGGCATATTACTTATTTTGATATAAAATATTTATTAATGCATTAAAATAATGATTTAAATAAAATAATGTTTAATTAAATATAAATAAATTATTTTAATTTGTGATTATTAGTTTAAATCAACTAAAATATTAATTTATATGATTAAAGTATCTTAAATATATTATTTTGTTCTTAGTACTAAACTAGAACATATTTAATATATAGTATTTCTTCTACAGCCAGGATTAAGGTATAGTGTGGTAGATGCGTGTATTTGCATTATGAATATTTGAGGTTGTGAGACTTGGATGAGCATTAAAGTTTATGCAAACACACTCTGCTTTGGATACAAGAGGGACACTTTCTTCTACAGCCAGGATTAAGGTATAGTGTGGTAGATGCGTGTATTTGCATTATGAATATTTGAGGTTGTGTGAGACTTGGATGAGCATTAAAGTTTATGCAAACACACTCTGCTTTGGATACAAGAGGGACACCACCCTGACTTTTTTTTGTCATTCATTATCCAACTTTCACTTTAAGGTGTTCAGTGCATGATAAAACGGAGAATTGGGAAATAGTCAGAGGCGACTCCTAAAAATGCTTCTAACCGTCATAATATGCAGCACAACAATTACATCAGCATAGCAATTAAAGTAAAAAGTTTCATTGACAAATTAAATTTCAGCACTTTTTAATATTTGATTTGTATCTCGAGCCGACATGAACAAAACATGGCACTCATGTTCTACAGAATGACTGAAGAATATTGCAGAGCAACTTCCGCTTTGCTGATATACCAAATTAATATTTGATTTACGTATTCCTGTGCAGTCTGGAAGGGAATCATGGTTAAATGAGTACATTGAAATATTTCGGTATCTAAAATCTCTTCACTTACAAAATAAGTAGATAAGTCATAAAAATAAAATAATAAATAACCAGACCATCAAAGTAGAGCTTATTCTTTATTTTGTGATTCATTCTCTTATATTCTCAATACTTTTGTATTTACAACCCCTATGAGCCAAGAATACCTCGAGCCCTTATTCTCTAGTTTTTTTTTTTTTATAACTTTGAAATAAACATTACAAAATAGTACATAATACATAAAAATTAATAACAGCTTTACACGTTTTAACTCATGTCAATTGCATGTTAGTTAACATATTAACATATGTGACATTAGTGCATTAGTTCAGTGAGATGTGTTATGAATGATGGCAATAAGGAACGGGCCTGAAGCGGATCATCAACACATATACAGATATTCAGACCCTCTGTAGTGTAAGTTCACATATACATACTAGTTAGACTATATTTTGTATCTGCACAAATACTGTAACTCAACCACATCATTTGTACTCAACCACTCAAATACAACACGTGTAGTTTCTTTCAGCTTAGACTACATTTGCAGCTCTGGGTCAAAGTTGCGCTTAAAACTAATCTAGGACCAAGATCTCGTACAACTGAAATGAATTAGAGAAAAACTACTGATCTTAGACTGGTTTTGCCTTAAAGGAATTGTTCACCCAAAAATGAAAAAGTATCACCATCAGGCCATCCGAGGTGTAAATGAGTTTGTTTCATCATCAGATTTGGAGAAATTTACCATTACATCAATCGCTCTCCAATGGATCCTCTGCAGTGAATGGGTGCCGTCAGAATGAGAGTCCAAACAGCTGATAAAAACATCACAATAATCCACAAGTAAGCTCCAGTCTATCAATTAATGTCTTGTGAAGTGAAAAGCTGCATGTTTCTAAGAAACAAATCCAGACGTTTTTAACTGCTTCCAGCTAAAATACGAGGCCTCTATCCATAATATTGCTTTCTCCAATGAAAATGTAGTCTTGTCTGAATCAGGAGAGAAATATGCACAGATTAAGCACCGTTTACAAGTAAAAGCAGTTCTAAACTAATATATTGGTGGATTTTGATGTGAGAGAACAACATGGAATGTACTTTTTAATTTTACGGAGCTTCATTAAAGATTATGGAATCGTATTTTGGCCAGGATCAACGGTCAAGTTAAAGTTAACTTGACTGTGACTTAGTGATGGATTTGTTTCTTACAAACGCAGCTTTTAATGTCTTTTCATGTTAATTGACGAACTTTATCAGTGAAAACAGTTCTAAAAAGATATGTCAGTGGATTTTGATTTTAGAGACAATAGGGGATGGACTTTTTCACTGGATGAAGCATTATTTTGGATTATGGACCGGTATTTTGCCTAGAAGTGATGGTTTAAAGTTAAAATGCCTTAATGATGGATTTGTTTCTTACAAACATGCAGCTTTTCACTTTACAAGATGTTAATTGATGGACTGGAGTGGTGTGGATTATTGTGATGTTTTTATCAGCTGTTTGGACTCTCATTCTGACGGCACCCATTCACTGCAGAGGATCCACTGGTGAGCAAGTGACGTAATGCTAAATTTCTCCAAATCTGTTCTGATGAAAAAAACAAACTCATCTACATTTTGGATGGCCTGAGGTTGAGTAAATGTTCACCAAATTTAAATTTTTGGGTGAACTATTTCTTTAACGAGATTCTTCAAACATCTAATTCAGTCCCTTATCAGTTGTAACAGTTCAGGAGAAAGTGAGTGACTACGCATCTAAAGTGGGGAGGGAACGAAGGAAGTGGTCTACGGATCTAATAAATCGTGGTCCTGGAAATTGGCGGTGGGCTCTGGCGAGTGCCCTGAGTTTGCGGTGAGACCGTGGTAGTGCTCCTCTACAGTCCTGTGGGTCTTGCACATGTCCTCTGGGTAACGCGCCTGGAGCTCTTCATTAGCGATGTAGTGTGTGTCAGAGAACTCGGTGAAGTAGCGGCCGACCTCAGGGTGAGCGATCTCCAGCGGGGCGGAGTGAGGCTCCAGATTCTCTGCAAAAAAAAACAAAAATGACAGTTTCTTTTTTTATTTTAAGATTGCAATTGTCTCAAATCAATTAACACCTCACCCATTTGCCCCAAAATAAATGATTCACTGATGCTGATGAAATTGAGAGCAATTAGGACAAAGACCCAGTTTTCAGATGCCAGTGATAATAAACCAAAAGTATAAGCACAACCTAAAACCATGTTAGATTTCCATTGCTTAAATCTTGGCTCAATGGAAAAACTCACCTTGCGCAGCATATCTACATGTCCCGTCCTGCACTAGGACGTTGTAGAATGGCTGATCAGCCCCCTTAGACAGCTGATGGACCCTCATAGTGTTAATCCACTCCTGACTCATGGTGCATTTAGGGTCCCATCCGTAGATAACGCAGTTGTAGCCTGACCTATGAGAGAAATCAGTTTGTAAACACTGCCAATCAAATATTCCTTATGTAAACGTATGGTGCATCTACAGTCTACTTAAAGCTATGCAAAGTATTAGGCCTTTTTGGTTTGAAATCAAGATTGCATTCTCGTCCTGTGCCAATAAAAGTCTGATTTCACATTGTATTATTTAGCCCAGAACTGTAGTATGCTTGCATCATCAATATAAGCTCCACCTGGAGAACTGAAGTAACGAGTTTTCCATATAGTTCCATATAGTTTGATGTTCACACAAACAGGAACCCACCTCTTATGTTTCATGATGAGGCCTACAGAGTACAGTACGTCCCTGTGCTCAGGCACACTGCGTTTCTTTACCTCGGGCTCTACCGGATGCCTCTTATGCTGGATGTGCTCGAGCGTATGCTGCACCAGATACCCGACCGCTCCGTGTTGAGACGGGTCCAGAGCTTGGATATGCTGTAGAATATCCAATACCTGAGAGAGAGAGAGAAAAATCAAACAAGCATAGTGGTTATACTTTTCTCCCATTAGAAGATTTATATAGACATGATGATGAAATTCACTTATCAGCCTTGATTATACAAAGAGGCTATTTGGTAATACAGTTTGTATTTTGTGGTTTAACTGCAATATTCACCATCCCAAATTTTCAATGCAAATGCAACATATACACTCCCTTATAAACCTGTTGTGTGTTAGGCATGAGAGTGATATATGTGACAAAAAGTTTAAAACCTATTGAGAGACTCCATGTTCAATATCCACCGTCATTTTGTATTTTGTGCAAATAGCCAATGTTGTTGGCAGATTGCACAGTGCATAGTCCTTTTGTAAGAAAGTCAAGTCAAGCCAAGTCTGCTTTATCGTCAATTGTGTGACATACTAGAGCTTTATTGTCAAAGTGTGACATGCTAGAGCAAAACAGGCACTATTTTTGGAATCAGCATCCCAAAATTAGTAAGAAACAAGTATTGTATGTCATTCAGCACATATGATGCATGGTGGTGTAATATATGCTTAGTAAGTATAGCATATTACTTTTGTTTGCACTCTTTGAGAATAGTATCTATTACTATTTGCACTTTGTGTAACCAGGGTGCTATTTAGTTCCAGTTATACTTGGAGCAAACCGTATCTACCTTCAAAATAACAATTATTTTCTTTTATACTTGGTGTAAATAGTCGCCTCCTTTATATTTAAGGTATTTATATTTAAAGGTAAAGTATTGGAACAGGAATGGGATTAGGAGATGATGAAAGATGAACTCATGGTTATTATAGTAAACTTAAACTAAAATTGAATTATAATCACACATTTTTATGAACACTTAAATTATGCATTAATTGAAATAAAATTAAAAAAAAATACTAAAAATTTATTTCAGCTAGTTGCAGGTAGCTTAACTTGATTATTAAAATAACTAAAACTGAAATAAAAATGCATAAACACACTATATATACAGTATATATACAGTGGTGTGAAAAAGTGTTGGCCCCCTTCCTGATTTCTTATTTTTTTGCATGTTTGTCACACTTTAATGTTTCAGATCATCAAATCAAATTTAAATATTAGTAAAAGATAACACAAGTGAACACAACATGCAGTTTTTAAATGAAGGTTTTTATTATTAAGGGAAAACAAAATCCAAAACTACATGGCCCTGTGTGAAAAAGTGTTTGCCCCCTAAACCTAATAACTGGTTGGACCACCCTTAGCAGCAACAACTGCAATCAAGCGTTTGCGATAACTTGCAATGAGTCTGTTACAGCGCTGTGGAGGAATTTTGGTCCACTCATCTATGCAGAATTGTTGTAATTCAGCCAAATTGGAGGGTTTTCGAGCATGAACCGCCTTTTTAAGGTCATGCCACAGCATCTCAATAGGATTCAGGTCAGGACTTTGACTAGGCCACTCCAAAGTCTTCATTTTGTTTTTCTTCAGCCATTCAGAGGTGGACTTGCTGGTGTGTTTTGGATCATTGTCCTGCTGCAGAACCCAAGTTCGCTTCAGCTTGAGGTGGAAGAGGGCCAACACACACACACACACACACACATATTTAAAAAGACTAAAAATTACAAAATACAAAATTACTAATAATTCAATTAAAATGAAAATGGAAAATATCAAAATAAAAATTAATTCAAAATATTAATTAAAAAAACTATAATAGTATCTCAATGATACTAAAATAACATTGGATTAATTCAATCTAGCATCCTTATGACAGTGCATATGTGCTAACCACTGTGCCAGAGAGATTCTTTGAACTATTCTTTATTAAGAACTATTCTTTATTAAGCAAATAGGTGAATTATGGAGTGTTACTGACATTTAAGTCTCATCTGTGAGACTGAACTCACTTTCTCAGGCCAGATGCCCAGGTGGAAGTAGAGACGGGCCTGCAGCAGAAGATACTGCACATTATCAGGGTTAATAATGAGGTAGAGATCCAGAGAGTCCCGCAGGAGCTGATATGATTTCTCATTTCCTTCCCTAGACAAAACACAAAAGCAAGCACATTTTGTAACAAACGTGGGTCTGACAACTTCACAAATTCAGCTGTCAGCCAAGAAAAACTGATTTTATTGACATAAAACACTGTCTAAACTGCAGAATTCCCTGACTGGCTTACTAATGAGTATTCAAGCAGCATGAAACAAGTTTTTTTTAAACACCACCTTCATTTTCACTAAAACTTAAGTGCAGAGATTTTAGGAAATGATCACAGGACAACAGTGCAGCAATATGAATATAAAAGAACAGTTAATAACACGCTGACTCACAAGTACAGCTAAAGTAATCAAAATCCACGTGTGATTCTCACCCTCTTTTGCCGATGTTAAGCAGGTTTCCCACCATCCGCAGCAGCAGCTCGCTGGTGCTTATAGCGCTGTAGTAATCTGCTCCCACCTGGTGTCGGATCAGATTCTCACACTCTTTAGCAGCCAGCTGCTTTCCTTTCCCAAACGCGTCAATGTATACATAGGCATAGATGTCATCACTCCTGCAAAACAACTCATTAGTCAACTTACATTGTTGTTTTATTTTTAATGCAAGCACAGCACAATTCTTTTGAAGCATATTGGGATTAAAGCAATATTGCTATATTGTCGGAAAATGCAAACTATATTATCGCTCAGTGATATATTAAAAGCTGGATATATAGTACATCCTGCTTTACCTGGATACATACAGAATGCTCACGTATACTATGAAGCAAATCTGGGATGCAAAATAAAAATTATATTGTCGTCCAGCTCTTTATATAAAGTTGGATATATATATGTCCATCTTTATCCGCATATATACAGTATACTCACAAAGAGCAAATAGCGAATCTCAACAGCTTGATTGCTTGTATCATTGCAAAATATAAACTATAATATCTCACAGCTCTAAATGAGGCAATAAGATATGAATATATCATAAACATTAAAATGATTTTTGTAACAATGTGTATTGTGAACAGTGCTAAACTGATTGGTGTTTGCTATGTAATTTCATTCTGACAGACTGCAATAGCTGGAATGTGTTAAACGCCCACCTCCTTTGATTTTGGCACCAGCGGAGCAGGAAATGGTTGGGGAAGTTGACAGGCTCCAGAGGAACTCCTAACTTCCTGGCCAGAGTCATGTAGAGCACAGAGAGGCTGATGGGAATGCCTGTCCGACGGAGCAGCACCTGACCACAAGGGGGCACACTGTGAGAAATAATCTTAAAACTTAAAATGTGCACATTCAATACAATGTTTTAATGCAAACATTGTTTTTTTTTTCTTTTGCTGTAAATAAGTGCTTATCACCCCAAAATACACTAACATTCAAAGTTTGAGGTCAGTAGAATTTTTTTAAGAAATGAATACTTTTATTTTGCAAGGATACATTAAATACCATGACCACTCCCTCTCCTTGGTCTTCAAAAATGTCTTGATATTAATTTAGTGACACTCTTATGGAAATATGATAATATTTTGTAATTATCATTTAAATCTGACTTATTTTTAAACTGTGTGTCATAGATCAACATCTCAGGAAAATGTTATGGGGTTTCAAATCAAAATATGACTTTCTGTTACGAAACAGGACGTTGATTTCATACATATCCTCATATGAGGACACCGGGACTAAAAGCATGTTTATTACGCATTTTGGGAGACACAACAAATGAATAGGGAAATAAATTATATTTTAATATTCCTGTGAAATATTATATATTATTATGAAAATCTTGTCAATTATTACTCCCATTATTACACTTCTTTTTTCATTACATGTTGCACCAAAAACACATTAATATGCAAATTATATTTAGATTATAGATACATTATATATAATGAGAAAACCTGTTTATGGCCATTTTACACACATTTTGCATAAAGAAAAATGGTATATCAAATCATTCTGTTATAACATTTATATTTGAATATATTATATTGAATTATCTTTATACAAAGTTTGGTAAAAAAAAAAAACAATCCTGAAAACTAAAAAATGTATTGGTGATTTTAAAAAAAATCTATTGTTTTTGCCTATGCATGTTCATTCATGTCTTTTTTATTTATTATTATTTTTTTTTTAATTGAGTCCCGATGTCCTCTACCAAGGACGTAGCATAACTTATGAATGAAATATAATTTTTTTTTACATTTTGTTTTTTTATGCTCTAAACAATGTAATGACATGAAAAAATACGAATTTTTTCCTAAAATGTTTTGCCGGGTCTCAAGAGGTTAAGTTGTTGTAAAAAGCTTTTATTTCAAATAAACACTGTTCTTTTTACTATTAACTTACTATTCATCAAATAATTCTAAAAAAATAAACTATATCAAAGTTTAAATTAAATGACATTACAATTAAATTACTTGTACTATAACAACTCATAAAATACTTTCAGCCGTTTTCTTTGAATAAATAAATCAGGTTTAAAAAATTATACACACACACACACACATAAATTAGTCATGTTACTTATTTTACAAATAAATAAAGAAATAAATAAAAATACGTTACATAAAAAAAAAAAAAAAGTGCTTATGTAATGCATGTTTCTTATATAATGCATTGCCCCTAACACTGGTTATCCACACCTTCCTAACTTTAGTATTGTGGAAAGGAGTATGATATCCATGTGATTGCAGTACCTGATGTATGTATGAGTTGAGTGGATTGTAGTAGTCACGCTCATTGCCCTTGTACTGTAGCTGGTCATACAGCACAGCATTCAGAGCACATATGACTTGCCTTTGAAACTCCAAGTTTTCCAGAACAAAGCAGTCACCTGGAAATTTTAGACATATATTGGATAATACAGCTTTAAGAACAACAATGCTAATGTGGTTGCCCAATGCTCTATTTTATCGACATCAAGTTGAAAGCTTTTATCAGACAACAGGGAGAACATAAGCCTGGCTACATAGGTCTGACTAAGACCTCAGGAGACCAGCAAATTGAATTTTCCGGATCTCTCCTTGCGGACTGACCTTGACTGGCTCGTAGACTTGGATGTGTGGCATTTTTTACTCGCAGATTCTTCTTCACCTTGTCTGTGATTTCTTCTATCTGTGCAGATGTGCTCTCAAGACTGACATCAGCCAGAGGGTTGCAATACTGATCGACCAAAACAGCACCTGGAATTGGAGATTAAACAAATGGACGCGTGTTATTTGATGCAAATCATTGACCTAAACATTAATTTCATGTTGAACCTCAATCATCCATAATAATATAGTGAGAAGTCGACCTATTCTGCGCACACTGCCTAATTTCATTGCGAGTATTACGATGCGTACGTCTTTAAGCATATATACAAACATTTTTGATATTACAAAGCCCAGTATGCAGCACACATATTTCAAGTTCATCATGCATGTATTTGAGCTACAGTATGAATATTATATATGATAGCAGTTACAGCACAACAGATATTATTGGTTGTACCAGTGCCACTGGCCTTCATTTGGCCTTGTTGCTGGTAAGATAAAGCATTATAATATAATTATTTTATATTTTTCCATTAAAGGAATAGTTCACCCAAAAGTAGTTTCTTACAAACACAGAGCTTTTCAATTCACATCAATGGACTGGAGTCGTGTGGATTATTTATGGATTATTGTGATGTTTTTATCAGCTGTTTGGACTCTCGTTTTGACGGCACCCATTCACTTCAGAGGATCCATTGGTGAGCAAGAGATGTAATGTTACATTTCTCTAAATCTGATCAGATGAACAAACTCATCTACATTTTTATATGGCCTGAGGGTGAGGAAATGTTCGTTTTTGGACGAACTATTCCTTTAATAAGAAATAAAACGTTACTTTTTGTGTGTGTGTGATATCAGCTTACCTTCAAGGGCTGATTGTAGTTCTGGTGGTCGCTCAAGGAAAACCTTCAAATTCCTCAAAATGTTCTGCTGCCGGAGGAAGTACAGGATTTTCTTTGCATAGTACTTAAGTGTCAAACATTTCCTGGGAAAGAAGTGCATTCATAAATTCAGTTAAACCATTAATTGTTAAGAAGAAAATAACATAAGTGTGAGCTCCTTTCTAACCTTTTGTCTGAGTTCAAAATTTCAAGCAGCTCATCCGCACAGAAGTGTTCTGGAGCACCAAGAGACTCGATTTCCGCAAAGCTGTCTCCAAGAACCTGACCAACGCAAGGCTGAGTTACAGATCTCTGGGTTAGTGACCAAAACCACTGATTCAATCCAACTTACCGTACAACTATACCTGTCCAATCGTAGCGTAATGACCATACCAAAAAGATTACAATTTTTGAGAAAATGGTAAACTGCTTTGTAGTTTAGTCTCTTTTCAAGTCACTTACAACTTCTGTGAAGAACCTCTTGGAAATAGACTCTACTGTTCTTCTTATCTGTTGACCAACCATGTGCCGGGTTTTGAATTCCTTCAGCCAATCATATGACTCATTCTGCTGATAAAATCTCTGCAGCCTGGGCCACCTAAAATATTAATGACACATCAGTAATGTTTGACCTCACACGGGGAAAATATAAATGAATACTGGGCCATCACCAGGGGATTGCAAATACGTTAAACCTTAAATGAGGCTAGTGTAATGTTATGTGTCATAAAGAATATTTTTTTGTGTGCTAATATATCTCCTGGAGTACAAAAAAAATGTTACTTGCGGCAGAGGGTGCAGTAGTTATTGTTACTATAATAACTCTAAATTTATATCATGCATTTCTGTGTTCAAGGTCACTTAACGTAATCAACAATGATACTGGAAGTGCCTTTCGTTTTTCAACATATAGGAGGTGAGCCTGTAAAAATTAAACATATCATATTATACACCTCTCTGCATGTGCACGGAGGACAAATTCGGTGCATCAGCAGAATGAGAACACGACCTGACAGCTCTCAAGTCACGCGCTGAATGCACATCTTAAACCACCTATCAATGATCAAACATATTTCTTATGGTTTGATTAACTGGTGGTTAATGGAGGTATCAATCTTTAGAAATGTTTTTAATTTATGCCACCTGAGCTTGTGCTGATGCGCCCAGACCTTTCCCCTGCCATGGCACACGTCATGCAGCCTCTTGCACGTGCAGGAAACCTTGCAAATGTCGACATGGTTTAGAACGTGGAAGCACAATATATGCTCTAATAATTCCGCTGGTAAATCGGTTAACTGCTTGGCGAAACTCTCTGAAATAACCGCGTTTGTCCCTAAAACTCGAGCTCCCGTGTATGGCGTCGCCATCTTTTCTGTTTACTCCGATGATCTCATCGAGGCCCCGCCCAGTTGTCAGCGAAACCACGCCCCTTTCTGGTGCACAGGGCTGAAGGAGCGTTGCGTGAATACACATTTAAATTGGAATGGATTGAACATTATAATTATAAAGAATATATATTTAATGTAATTTATATTACAATCTATAAATTATATTCAAACTATATTTTACAATATTTTGTAAAATTTTTAAAATAAGATATTTCAATTTAATTATATATATATATATATATATATATATATAAATATATATATAATGTAATTATTATTTACAAATTATGAATGTAAATGTAATTAATCTGAATATATATATATTCAGATTAATTACATTTACATTCATAATTTGTAAATAATAATAATTACATTATATATAAACAATTAAAAGTAATAAATGCATAATTTGTACAGTTTTATATAATCATAAAAAGGTAACATTTCTGAAATATTTTCGGAAATAGCTGATTGGAAGTCTATTTATTTATTAAATGTGGTACTGTTCAATGTATAATCCCTGACCAAAAAAAAAAAAAAAAAAAAAAAATGAATAGCTGACATGCTACAGACTAAAGCCCAGGTAATTTGCCCAAACGTCATGCAGCCTCTTGCACGTGCAGGAAACCTTGCAAATGTCGACATGGTTTAGAACGTGGAAGCACAATATATGCTCTAATAATTCCGCTGGTAAATCGGTTAACTGCTTGGCGAAACTCTCTGAAATAACCGCGTTTGTCCCTAAAACTCGAGCTCCCGTGTATGGCGTCGCCATCTTTTCTGTTTACTCCGATGATCTCATCGAGGCCCCGCCCAGTTGTCAGCGAAACCACGCCCCTTTCTGGTGCACAGGGCTGAAGGAGCGTTGCGTGAATACACATTTAAATTGGAATGGATTGAACATTATAATTATAAAGAATATATATTTAATGTAATTTATATTACAATCTATAAATTATATTCAAACTATATTTTACAATATTTTGTAAAATTTTTAAAATAAGATATTTCAATTTAATTATATATATATATATATATATATATATATATATTGCTGAACGATGCACCTTATGGCGCATGTCCTCCTGCCTCTTCGTTTATTTATTCGCAGCGCACGCGAAGTTTCAGCTGCAGTTTTGCTGGCCTGAAAGAGTCAAACCAGCAGCTGTGTTTGTGTGTCAGGTGTTTTAACGGCCGTGAATCACACACACTGCGGGACTTCAGCTGTTTTTACAGCTCGACAGGTGAGTTAGCAACCAGTTTACAAGCTGTCAGGCCAATTCCGTCAAAAACACTCACAACAAAAAACAATGAGGCATGAAACCGTAGATTAGCCTAAACAAACATGTACGAGCACCTAAAATGTTGTGAAGTCGGTAAAAAGTTTGTATTTGCTACACGAATATATACTTAAAGGGATAGTTCACCCAAAAATGAGTCATCATTTACTCACCCTCATGTCGTTCCAAACCTGTATGAGTTGCTTTCTTATGTTGAATGTTGAAGAAGACAGTTTAACGGAGGCCAGCGGTAGGTGCTGTGCAGGTAAACCTCACTCCCCTGATCTCAAGAGACGCACTAGCGACTGTCGCTAGGGGCTGCAGTCTTTAGCCTCCTTGTTAGTGCGTCAGCCTCCCATGCCGGAGACCCAGGTTCGAGACCCACTCGGAACGAGAATGAGGTGTGGTGGAGAGGACCCCATTGGTAAGGAGGGGTTACATTGGTGCCATGACCCGGATGGGAGTGAGGATTTAGGGGGGTGAGTGTAACAGAGGCCAGCGGTAGGTGATGTGCAGGATGCACTAACAAGGAGGCTAAAGACTGCAGCCCCTAGCGTCAGTCGCTAGTGCGTCTCTTGAGATCAGGGGGGGGAGTGTAATGGAGGCCAGCGGTAGGTGCTGTGCAGGTAAACCTCACTCTAGCGACTGACACTAGGGGCTGCAGTCTTTAGCCTCCTTGTTAGTGCGTCCGACTCCCATGCCGGAGACCCGGGTTCGAGACCCACTCGGAACGAGAATGAGGTGTGGCGATGAGGACCTGGGAGAGAGGGGTTACATTGGTGCCGTGACCCGGATCCTTCAGAAGGATCAACGTCAGATTGACCGCCGGATGTTGCTGAGTACTGCATTTTTCATTGCGTGGGCTGGGTTGGACTCTTCTTTTCCTGACTAATCTGCTGGAGAGAGGTACAAAGACTGAGTATTGCGAAACACCAGTAAAAAAAAAAAAAAAAAGGACTACATAATCTTGTCTAGTGGAGACCTACAGAGACTCGTTTTTTTTCTTCCTCAATGATGACAGAATTTTCATTTTTGGGTGAACTATCCCTTTAAGTGTTAGTAATAGGTTAATGTTTGTTATCAGATGCCTGTCACTTAATAGGTATGTATTTACAGCAGTTTAATAGCAGCATCTTTTGTCAGTTGTTTTTGTACATTTACTCGGTTACTAGCTAATAAACGTGTGCTCTTATCTTTTTCCTTTATGTTCTTACAGACCTAATGGAGCTTTAGAGGAAGTAAAAGGGATAATATGTGTCCAGCTACTAGTTACCAGTTAACGCAGGTGGTTTGAAAACGTCCTGCCTTTAGAGATGCACTTTAATCACATTTTTGTTACATTGGCCAGTAATGCTAAATTGTAGCTTTTAACCAGAGTTCAACTCTATTGTTTCATAATAAGCGATGCTTGAGATAGATAGTTAGTCAATAGGTTTATGTTGTTTCTAAAGAAGAGGAAGGTTTCCCATCCGCAGCTATTATGGCAAGTGTCCTTGCATCAAAAATGGGACTCAACTCCCTTCGGAGGAAACAAGCCAAAACCTTCAATGTCACAGTTGTTACAATGGATGCGGACTTGGAGTTCAGCTGCGAGGTGAGTAGCAAGTGTTTTGTTTTTATGTGTTGAAGCTCCCTGAATTGTGTCAGAATTAACTTTAAACTGTCTCTGAATGCGTACATATCACCTTCACATTGGTAGTAAACCTATTGTAGCCTACAACCAAACCTGCACTGGCAGTGATCAATGCTTCTCATCAGAAACCATGTAAGCTATTAGAAAAATGCACTATAAAAGTGGTCATATGACTTTTGCACTATAATCTTCTGACAAGTGATATTTCAATGAAATAAAATCTCGTTTTCAGTAAGTTAACTCTGTAAAGCTTGACATATGAAATGATAGTCAGAAATATCTGAAAAAAAAGAAAACTCTTCATATGTTTTTTGAGTGTCATATTTGATATATACATCAGGCTTTTAAGGCTCATATGGTATGACAAAGTGAGAGTATAGCAGACTACTTGCATAAAATGCATATAAGTATAAATTGTAAGCCAGTATCTCCCAATTATATGTCTTGGTAAGATCATCAAAGCTCTGTAGTTTTTATTGTGGGGGCAAAACACATATTGCAGTGGAATACAATGATGATTGAGAGATGAACAAATAAACGTTCCTCAAAAGCCTGATGTATCATATTTGATACTTACATTTTAACTTTAAATTTAGATTTTTCTAAGAAGAAAAACAAACAAACAAATAAACCTGAATTGCTTCAGTCCAGTAAGGGTTCTAATTTTAGTATTACTAAAAATTATATCTACTTTAAAAAATGATTTTGCAACAGACACGTAAATCACGATCTGAAGGGGGATGTTTTTAGAATTATACTAAAAGCTCTTTTATTTGTTAAGAGTATAAGTCATCAATCAGACGAAAGAAGGCACATAATAGATTGTGTACAAAAGGCTTTTCAGCAAATTTTGATCATATTGACAATTTAGAGGCCTTGTAAAGTTGTATATCAAATTAAAATGGCTTTTAAAAAGTAAGTTAAAAAGCGGTTTGTATTCCTGTAGATCATGCTGTTAGCAACGCCAAAGTCATGGGTTCGATTCTCAGAGAATGCATGAACTGATAAAATGTATACCTTGAATGCAATGTGTAAGTCGTGATGGATAAAAGCATCTGCCTAATAAATGTCATGTTATGTAATGTAATGTTATGTTTTATGTCATTGACTTGAAATGCCAGTGATTCTTAACACAAATGCAAATTTGGTAAAAGTTGCTGCAAGTGAGATTTGAGTGCTTTGAGGTGAATATTATCAATAAGCTACAACCTAATTTGGTACTATTCCTCAAACAAAGCTATCACATGGCTTCAGGAGGCTAGAAATATAGTTATATGGACTACTTTTATTGTCCTTTTTGGAGCTTGGCAGTATAAATCACTATTTACTTTTTTTTGTGTGGAAAACAGAAGCTTGGACATTCTGCCTAACATCTCCTTTTGTGTTTAGAATATTGAAGAAAAAGAATTTTCCCTTAAAAATAATACCAAAAAGTTTTCAAAAAACACTCATGACTGCTTGTGGGGGAAAAACTAAGACAAACATACAAATCTACAAAGCAAGCAGCATCCTGTATGGCAATAATCATCATTTCCATATATAAAGGTGTTTTGTACAAATCCGGTGGGAGTTCTGCAGGCATACAGAGGACTCCTCTGTATAGCTGCGCTTCATTTGCACATAACATCCACTGAGTTTCTTGCAGGAAGATGCCCTATTTTTGCACAGAAACCATCACAGGGAGTGTTTTTGAATTAAGGGAAAACAGATGGTGGTAAGAGAACGGCGAGACAGACGGGGACCATGAGTTAATGTCCCATGAGGCACGGTGATCCCACTCAACAAGACCCTGTGTACTGCTCTGTGCCTCCCTGCCTGTCTCTCACTCTGTTTTGCTCTTTCACACTCATTAACAGTCTTTCCTATGGTGGTAATGAGGTTCTGAGGGATCATGATTCTGTTGCTATATAATATACCGATAATGCACTCTCATGTACTACAAAGCGGTTTTATTTAAATACAAGACTAAATGCATAGTTAGAATTGAGGGAGCAAAATGTAGCTGCTCTGGTTGGCCTTTTTTATTAGACATTTTTTTGATGATATTGATCTTGAACTCCAATAAACATTAAAGCAATGTTCCAGGTTCATGATCTGTGATATACTGTCGATTACCATAAACAATCCTTCAGATTCGTCCCTCTGTAAAAACAATCAGAAATTGTATGAAGTAAAGCACTTGCAATGGGAGTCTTTGGCACAAGACGTTCGGATAGGTTTAAAAGCAGAAATCTGCAGCTTTAAGTGTGTTTTAAATGCATTGAGTTGTAAAATTGTCTAAATCCTTAGTGGTGAGACCTAACTCATGCAAGCATAATTTACTTCATATAAACAGGCTGGTATTTTGTGTGTATTATGTGAAAGCCACTGGATTTACTGAATTTATATGGTTATAACAGGAGTTAAATATTGGATTTAACTTTTCCTTGACACGGTAAGCAATTCTGTCACATTAGTATAATGTAAACGTGTAATATTTACATCTTGTTTGTTTACTTTAAAACAGAAAACAGTGTGTGTTTTAGCATTTTCTTGCAGTTGTTGCAATTCCTTATCCCATAGACTTACATTAAAAATGCCTTATGTTACGGGTTTTACAAACTCAAGGGTCAGTTTTTTTTTTTTTTTATTGACAGCGTCAGCATGTATGTAAGAGATGCAGAGCTTACGCAGTAATATTTAACCCTGATATCCCTTTGCATCTGGACCATTTGGATCATTGCATTTGATTTCGGCACCATTGAGATTATGTTTTGGTGCATCTTCGTATTTCCTAAACAACACCACTTGATGGCAGCATTGATTTATAAAACAAAACCTATTCCTCTCTCTGCACAGTCCTTGAGATTTTATTGCCTACCATTGATGGCTGATAATAGCCCATCACTGAAGTCATCTACGGGGTTTGTCAAACCTCAGTTCATGTTATTTCCAGAAGCCTTGGGTATATAGTGATAGATATTATTTAAAAATGAAAGAAAATGGTCTCCAAACACTTATGAATAACATCGCCAAGATCCTGAAACTAGAGGAAATACCATAAAGCCAGTTTTATTTATTTTAGCTTCTAGATGTTTTCTTAGAATGCTATTAAAGTGAAAATGGACCTCAGAAGATGGTCACTATAATGCACAACAGATTCCATATAGATTGTCACTTGAAATAATGCATTTCATATATTTTCTTGGGCTTCAATATAAGCATTGTCAGGTGCAACTTATTAGAAGTACAGTGCATATTTTCTGTTCAATATTAAAAACACTTACATTTTATTAAAAACACTATTTTTATTTGTGCTGTAGGCTAAAATTTAGTTCAAGCCATCTTTGTGTGCTAAAGGTATTGTGCGTAGTATTGACTTCATCTAATCTTGTGCTGTGTAACTAGAAAGACAGTCTTGGTGTAGCTCAGTAAATATAATCTGATTTGGGCTAATAGCCTGGGGTTCAATAGAGGATAAAGACAAGAATTTGACTTTGAGGTTGCTGCTTTTGTACTTACTTTCTTTCTTGTGCTGTTCTGCTGTCAAGTTTTCAGGACTTCATTTTTTTTTCCTTCCTAAAAAGCCACATAACTTCTTCACTGAATATTTAGGACAGTGAGTGAACACTTTTCTACACGGACACACCTCTGTGAATGTTTGCACCAGCTGACGGTCGTCCTTGAAGGCAGCCGTCAGCTTCCTAGAGGGGAAGCATCAGCATATTTAATTGGTTGGACTCCATGTTCTCATACATAAACATTAGGCAAGATGAAACCACACCTCGAAAAGCACCTGTTCCTCTTATGCTAATACAGTTTGCGGTGTTCATGTTTACAATACTCTCTGGAAGTTGTCAGTACTTACAACACCAAGGTTCTTTCTTCTGTGTCATAAACTTTAATCATTCATGGTGACATATTTGGCAAGTATATTGTTCACAAGACAGGATCATCTAGCTCAGCTAGGTCCAGATGATGCCTAGTATACTTGAATCCTACTAATGACGAGGCTAATCGAGCACAGATGTCTACACAAGAGAATTATTCTCACAAGATGAGTTTTCTAATTGTTATTCTGCTAATATACTCCTGCAGATTGCAAGTTCTGGTTTTGGCGATATTTAAGGGTTAGTTCACCCAAACATTTAAATTAGACTGTGTTTTACTCACCCTCGAGGCATCCTAGGTGTATATGACTTTCTTCTTTCAGAC
>NW_015537962.1:168460-173986 GCF_001515605.1 Sinocyclocheilus anshuiensis
AAATATCCATATTTCAAATGTAATAAACACTTTTCTCTCATTTCCGGTATCTGTCATACATGGAAGCCGTTCCGAGTTTGTTTATAGGAGCAAAGGAAGCAAAGTTTCCTTACTTTAGCAAAGGAAAACCAGTCTCCTCTTGGTTTATATTGAAATCCTCCGACATTTTTCTTTGCAAATCCTCGGTTTGTACTTCTAATTCATGACCGGCGTTTTGTTTTGTTTTCTCTCCGCATTCGTCACTAATCACGCAACGCCGACGTCTTATGTCATCCGCCGGCATGGCTTCCACGTATGACAGATAACGGAAGTGAGAGAAAAGTGTTTATTACATTTGAAATATGGATATTTTTCTTACAAAAACACATGGATTCGCTACAGGACGCCTTTATTCATCCCCCGGAGCAGTCTGCGGCACATTTTATTATGGATGCGCGCGCTTTATTTGACGACTTGTGGACTGTTCAACTGCAACACCCGCTGACTGCAATGATAGAGCTTGAAATTTTTTATATAACTAATATATTTTTATATTTTTTATATATTTTTGACAATTTTTAATATAACTCCGACTGGATTCGTCTGAAAGAAGAAAGTCATATACACCTAGGATGCCTCGAGGGTGAGTAAAACACAAGCTAATTTTCATTTTCGGGTAAATGAACCCTTTAAATTGACTCTTCCAATATTGGGAAACAGTGCTGGGTAGTAACCATAGACTGTAACTGATTACATGTAATCTGGATTATGTAATCAGATTTCTAAAATTAAGTACTTGTTATTAGATTATATTATATTTTTAAATGCTTATATTCAGAATACAGTTACTTTATGGATTGATTACAATTACATATTATTCACAGGTCATTTTGACCTAAAATATTTACTTGAAGTCCCCCTGAGATTTTAAGTTAATATTTTAATAACTGAACTACACATTCACACGTTTTAATGTTGAAGATTTTGTTTTGAAAGTATTTTTTTAAGTTGACATTTTTTGTGCAGTTCTTTCACAAACCCCAGTTTGAGAAATATTTAATGCACTTATTGTTGTTGAAAATAAAGAATCTGTTTAAGAGTATGTTTTATCAAATATGTAATATCTTTGTATTTTTATATCAAAACTTTGTGATAAATGAATTAGGCCAAAAGTAATCTGATGAAAAAGTAGTCAATGCATTGCCTAAAATGTGTAATCTAATAGAGTTCGTTACTAACTATATAATTTGTAATCTGACTACAATTTGTAAGTAATCTACACAATGCTGTTGGGAAATAATTTGACCTTGTTTTCTGTACATTTCATCTCTAACCAATAAAATGAATGATATAGATGCAGTCTTATGCAAGTGTCTTTGGTAGTAATAATTAATGGTTTGTTGCTGCTTTATTGATTCTGTTCAAGTACGCAGTATGCACAAGACAATTAAAGTCATTTTAATGAGAAATAAGCAACTGATATGTGTCCGCAGTTCTTCACCAATTGAATATGGTAAGTTTTATTTTCCTGTCCTCCTGACAGTAGTCCTCCTGATAAAAGATGAGCTGATATGTCTGAAAACGAGTGAATGTGCTTGCTGACAGCAGTGACTTTGTAATGACGCTCAGATTAATTTCTCTGCCTTGTGTCCACATGGTCTGTGGAAATGAGGTTATTCAGGGAATGTCGCTGTTCATTATACTGGTGCTGTTCAGATTTGTGGTCAGTCTGAATTCGATTAGTCTGCCGCAATCCCTAGAGAGGTTTTAGGTTGTTTCCTTTAAAGTCTTCTTGAAATTAAAATTGGGGTTTTATTGTGTTCAGTCCATGTCTGTCTATATGTCCTAGCTCCAGCTTGTTGTTTCAAAAGGAACTATGACACAGGAACAGATTTTAAAAATAGTTTAAAATTCAGCCTATGGTTCAGAATGCACTTCTTTAAAGCTTTGTGTTACTAACCTTTTTCTGTGATCTTGTTTGGGCAGCTGAAGTGGAAAGGAAAGGACTTAAAAATAGTTTAAAATTCAGCCTATGGTTCAGAATGCACTTCTTTAAAGCTTCGTGTTACTAACTTTTTTCTGTGATCTTGTTTGGGCAGCTGAAGTGGAAAGGAAAGGATCTGTTTGAACTTGTGTGCCGGACACTGGGACTCAGGGAGACCTGGTTTTTTGGTTTGCGGTATGACGTCAAAGACACTGTGGCATGGCTGAAAATGGACAAGAAGGTAAAATGCTCATCTCAAACTGGAAATGATTTAGAAACATTATTCTTTTATCATGTAAAATAGATCAAGATATCCTGATATTTACTTAATTTAGGCTTTGAAAATATTTTTGACAAATCTTATTAAATTGTACTGTGTAATGATATACATAACCTTTCAAAAAAATTGAGGTCAGTGAGATATTTTTTTTTTTTAAAGAAATGAATACTTTAATTCGGCAAGGATACATTGAAATTGATCGAAAGTAACCGTAAAGTGTTCTACATTAAAACATACATTTCTATTTCAAATAAATGCTGTTTTGTAGGCAAATACAACTTTGTATTTTTGTAGAATTTTGGAAAAAAATAAATCTTCCCCATTTCCAGAAAAGAATGTTAAGCAGCACAGCTGTTTTCAACATTAATAATAAGAAATGTTTCTTGAGCACCAAATCAGCATAATAGAATGATTTCTGAAGAATCATGTGACACTGAAGCTGAAAATGTAGCTTTGCCATCACAGGAATAAATTAAATTTTAAAATATATTAAACATATATTGTAATATTTAAAATATTACTGTTTTTACTGTATTTTTGATCAAATAAATGCATCCTTGGTGAGCATAAAAGACTTCTAAAAAATTTTAAAAGGCCAAACCTTTAAAAGGTAGAGTAAATACAAACAGACTGTCATGAAAACCAAACCAAACTCATTACCCTCTCAAAAAAGTACTGTGGTTTTTCCTTGGTAATATGATACTGCAGGCTTGAACTTATTAATGTACCATGTTCTTTTCATGGCACTTCAAAGAATGCTATAGTATTACTTTGGTACATGTCCAAAAAGGACAAAGTATGATAATTTTTATCATGTCCAAAAATGTTGTAGTGTCTTGGTATTTTTTTTTTGTAATTTATTGTCAGTGTATATGAAGGCACAGCACAACATTTATCATGACTTATCTTTGTATTAGATTTTGGATCATGATATGTCCAAAGAAGAGCCCATAGTTTTTCATTTCCTGGCCAAGTTTTACCCAGAAAATGTTGAAGAAGAGCTGGTGCAAGACATAACACAGCACCTCTTCTTCCTGCAGGTGAGTCATTGGCTCAGGTGGGTTTAGCTTGACTACGCTCAAATTAATTGGAATTGGCGTGTTGCCACTTTTATTGATAGGAAGATAGAGAGAGGACAGGGAATGATGGAAAAAGAGGTGACTCAAACTCGCATGTGTGCACAGCTTCAAATGTCCTCAAATTAACATTCATTCTTAATCGAGCACCACAGAGCAGTTTTTCCCTGTTATGATGAAACAAAGTTTTAATTTAGATGAATAGTTTTGGTTTTCCTTAACAATAATAACCTGTTTGTGATTGAATCTGCTACCTTTGTGTTGCCAGCCTAACGTCTAACCCCTAGATTTCCATCATGCTCTAAAAGCAAGAGCAGAAAATTGATGCACAGAAAATTGATTTGATATCTGCATAGTGTTGTACATAATTAATCTAGTTGGACCGTAAGTATTGTTTGTACACAACAGCAGGTGATGATGTGTAATTGACCCAAACTCAAAAGCCGTTTCATTTCAATAGGCTTGGCAGCAGAACTGAGCTCTTGTATTTGGTTTCTCGGGGCAGTTCTGTGCGAGAGAGGCTTGAGGGCTGTGCTGTCTGCAGGTTCAGCGCTCTCTTTCATTGTTTGGTGTGATTGTGTTCAGCCATGTGGAATCTGTGTGCTTCACATCAGGGCCCCTGTCTCTGATTCAATAAGCCCAGGCAGGGGCGTCGCTAAGGAGGGGAAAGTTAGGACGATTCTAAGGGCCCACGCACTTTTGGGGCCCCCAAAGATCTGTTTTATTAGTAGAAAGAGTAGTAGTAGTAATGTAATAGAAATTATAAATGTATCTACCAAAGAGTTACAAATAAAACAAAAGTACGGCTTATTTCTGCATTTCCAGCAAAATTATCTCCCCCCATTCACAGCATGGTTTCGTCCTGTCCTACGTCGCCTAGAGTCACGAGTGAGATCAGATGGTAAACTGTCAAATTAGAGATGTCTTCGAGTTCGAGGGGGGCAAACCGAGCCAGACGATTTGGTCAGTCGCACTTTTAAACACATTTTGGTTTTGCTATAGAAAATCTACAAATTCACAATCTGATTACATAGAGCAGCAGCAGGAAGCACGGGAGGTTTTCATGGCAACCAGATACACTGCTCACGAATTACGGCTGCACTTCTATTTTGCCACACTAAACTTGGCAATAAACACGTTGAAAATAATACACAATAAACATGTCTGTCAAAGCGATCTCAAAGGAGGCTTTTATTAAGCAAATCAATGAGTGAATTTATCATCCACTGTTTTAAAAAAAAACTTTAGCTCGGTTTCCACTAGAGCCCTGCACAGGCCTCAAATATAGGCCCTAGCCCGGCCCTGGCCCGAGACGCTCAGGCCCCTCACACTGTTATTACATTTACACTGTACAAGATGGCTTCTACACTCATCAGCTCACACAGTTAGACGTCTCCTCACTTTAGAGCCCTGCATGGGCCTCAAATATAGGCCCTAGCCCGGCCCGTGTCCGACAGCTCATCAGAATTCTTGGCCCGAGTCCGACCCGAGCCCATCTTTTTTTCCCCCTTTCTCCCAAAACAGCTTACTGTTTCAGCTATTAAAAGTGATTATATTTTGTTTCAGTTTTTTTGTTCGTTAAATGTAAGTTTTTGTTTTTTAAAGTAACGACCAAGCGGCCAGCGGCAGACAGTGAGTTGATCATGTTTGATCAATTTAGCCTTCTCAAATCATCACGACTTGCCTAAAATAAAATCTATAGATATAAAACAGTTCAAGCATATCACAATGTTAGTTTAAATGTTTAACCTATATAAACGTGCGCTATTAGACACATATCTAATCGTTTGTGCGGAGAGCTAAAGCACGCTTTACAGGACATGGAGGTGCCTACGCGATCACTTGCATTGGAAACAACGTAAAATATGCAGTCATTTTTGCTCATAAAGCTAAGAGTAATACATCACTCGGAACTGTAAAGGGTCTATTTTTATTTGTGTGCACTCACAATATCAACAAAACGTCGTGCTTTTATAAAATAAAGGATAAATACAGGATGCGCTATCTGCAAGAACCGAAACTCAGCGAATACTTGCCTCACAGACTTGCTAAATATATCTATAGAACATTTTAAATTACTATCTAGGCCTATTTCTCTCTAAAGGTGCGTCCAATGAGGAGATGGCGAATCAGGATCGTCATCTTCATCTTTGCGACATGGACTCAGAAAACACTCATTTATTAATAAATAATTAACATATCTCATT
>NW_015537962.1:174285-199915 GCF_001515605.1 Sinocyclocheilus anshuiensis
ACTCTTCCAAAATGCAGCTTTTCCCGAAGCATTGGGAACTTTTAGTAACTCCCCACGCTCCAACTTCTCCCTGATGCTCTGCATGGTCAACTGTCACCTGTATGCTAATGCGTGCGTATATGCATTGCGTATTACATAGGCTATGTATAATATGCCTATTTATAATCAATATAACAATATTTCATACAGTAGCCTATGTGTGCTCTGCACGTATATGGGCCCAGGGGTGTAACGGTTTATGGGTTCACTGACTCATTCTCGCTCTGTGTGTATGTGTGTGTGTGTGAGTGGGTGTGTCGGTGATTGCTGCTGACTGGTTGATCAGCGCCAGCTGTAGCTCATCAGCTCAGCTATTTAACACCTGTGCTATCCGTCCTGTGTTGTCAGATCGTTTGGTGTTCCCGCTGTGTTCAAGTTCCCTGTTCCTGTCCTTCGTCTCATTGGATTTCGGTTCCAGTATTCGCCCAAGGATCGTATGTTCCTGGGATATCCACGGGTGCCCATTTGTGTCCCTATGCTACCAAGAGTGACTATATCCTGCACATGCTTTATTTGACTCTTGCCTTTTGTCTGGTTGGGACTTTTCCTAATAAACTGTTATATTTCACATTCGCTAATGAATCCTCCTTTTGTACCCATGACAAGGGGAACACCTCCCACTGTAATGCGGCTTCCTGCCAAGATTCAGTCTAAGTGATCAGAAACCATTAAGCAATAACACCTTGATTATGAGCACATTATCAATCATTTCACTGAGCGAGCTGGTTGCTCGGCATGGGAGGTAAATAAGCATCTGTTTTGCACACTTTAACTCTCAGTTCAGTTTTACCGACAGCATTGTGACTACATTTGTTATCTAATGTTAAGTTATGGCAATTTGCCCTTCACTTTACAGTGCTTGTACCAATCTGGTAGATTTCATGCATTGCAAAGGGCATAAGATGAAGATAAGAACATTCTGAGAAAACATAAGTAGCTTATCTTCACCCCGTAATGGGAGGTAGACCTGCGCCGCTTCAGAATGGCAGTGCACTCTGAAACGAATGTAATGAATTCTCAAAAGATGCTAATGAATTCTGGGAAGGGATTGAAGAGCGGTGAGTCTGTTCTGTATTAGCCTGCGCCCTCCGCTCATATGTAGGCTTGGGATAGAGCCGCATGTTTGGATGTGCAGATCCTGTTTAAATATCTCTCCTGGATGGGCGCTTATCAGGAACAGCCACCCTTCCCAGACTGCACTCTTAAAGTGCTGTCACATTTGTAAAGCAGACTGAAAAGATGACTGTAATAGCCAGAACCTTTTTGACCAGTTGCCGAAATATTGCATGCTACTTTTGGGACTGTTTTCAGACTGATAGTTTGGTGATGGATAAAAGAGCAAGCCTGATGATTTTTTTTCTTTTTCTTTTTCTTTTCTTGTTTCTTTCTTTTTCTTTTTATAAATGAGATGACTGGGAAGCATGTCTTAACAGGCATATTTTACCTGGAAATTAAAATGTTGTCATTACACATCATTCCACTTTCTTGCTTTCTTGGAACACAAAAGTTTTTAAGAATATCCTGACCACTCTTTTCAATGTAACAAAGGCGAATGAGTAGTGTGGCTGGTAAAATACAAAATTAAAAGAATAGATTAGAATATAATAGAATGTAAGCTTTTATTACTATGGCAGGGTTAACCCTGTAAAATTTGCATAAAACTCCTAAAACACACAGGAACACTAACAGGTTATGCATGCTTTTACAAAGTACCATAAACTTCATAAAATAAGTATATGACTCATGCGCTATATTCAAAATCATATTGTCTGTGGCTGTTCCACAGACATGCTTGCGATCTGTAGGGGGATCTGTAGGGGACAGAGCTTTATCATCCTATGCTCCTAGACTTTGGAATGTACTCCCTTCTTATATCAGAGATGCACTGAATCTAAATACTTTTTTTTATCTTACTTAACTCTTTTTTTTTAATTTTTAAATTTTTTTTTTTAGGTTAGCTTTTTCTTGATTATCTTAATTTTTTTATACTAGTCTGTTCTTTTAATTTTTGTTCTGCATGTGTTGTGTTTTTATCTGTTTGTTTGATGTCAACTGCCTTGAGAAGCTGCTTTAAAGGCACTATATAAAATAAATTTTATTATTATTATTATTATATTGATACACTACCGTTTAATACCATTTTAGGGTCATTTTTTAAAAATATATTTAAAGAAGTCTCTGATGCTCAAGGCTGCATTTATTTGGTCAAAATACAGTAAAAACAGTAATATTGTTAAATATGATCACAATTTAAAGTGACTATCTAATAACTAATAACTTGTCTTTTTAATATATTTTAAAGTTAATTTTCAGCAGCCATTACTCCAGCCTTCAGTGTCACATGATGCTTAAAAATCATTCTAATATGCTGATTTGCTGCTCAGAAACAGTTGTGCTGTTTAATACCTCGACCGAATGTTTTTGTAGAAACCATGATAATTTTTTCAGGAATCTTTGATGAATATAAAGTTCAAAAGAATAACATTTATTTGAAATAGAAAGTTTGTAACATTATGAAAGTCTTTACTTTCACTTTTGATTTTTAATTGAATTTATTGCTGAATAAAAGCATTAATAAAATGAAAAAATTTAATTGAGTGTTGATGCCCATATGTATATAAACACCACTGACCATCGCAAACTCCTATAAAAACATGCTTCTTCAGTGAGTGGCCATTATAAAACACTTGCCAGACATGCGACCATACTGAAATGTGCTCGTGCAAAAATCTATCAGAGAGCGCACATACACAGTCTGTTTGTTTGCACATTAATAATAACGGACTCGCACTAGTCTAATAATGTACGATTGCTGTATGTCACTTTAATTTTCTTTACCTCCATTACAATCTTCATCCATCTAAACTTTACTGGTGAGATACTGGTTTGCTTTATTCAGCCCATACAGACTAGTCCTGACTTCATATTTCTTATTAATCGAGGTATGTTTGTTCCCACCAATCGCTGAACAAGTTAAAGGGTTAGTTCACCCAAAAATGAAAATTCTGTCATTAATTACTCACCCAACTTTATTCCACATTTTCGTCTCTATTGCGTCACTTTGGATGTGCGTTCACGACAGTATCATGACAATGTGGAATAAAGTCGTTATTTTTGTTAAAAAAAGTATTCTCGTAGCTTCGTAACTTTACAGTTGAACCACTGATGTCACACGGACTACTTTGTCGATCATCTTGGTACTTTTCTGGACCTTGAACGTGGTAGTTACCTTGCTGTCTATGGGAGGGTCAGAGAGCCCTCATATTTCATCAAAAATATCTTAAATTGTGTTCCAAAGATGAACGAAGGTCTTACGGGTTGCGAACAAAACGAGCGTGAGTAATTAACGACAGAATTGAAATTTTTGGGTGAACTAGCCCTTTAAGTTTACAGATGATGACGAAAGCGCGTTAGTGCTAGCCCTCACTGAACTCATATTACAGATTACATTGCAGTGCCTGCAGTTCGAAAAAAGTCTTTGTATGGAAGTTTATGAGAACAGTCTGGGCGGTTCTCGGCCAGAGTAAAATCGCCCAAAAAGGGGCGGTACTCCACATAATGTGACTTGACGCTGATTGGACTATATATCCAGAGACAGAACAAACAGTCTAGAACAGTGACCGCTAACGTAACACTGGGGTTGAATGTGATAGAAAAAAATCCCTCCCTTTCACACTTTGGTGGTGCGTCGCCCAATTACCCTAATGAAGAAACCACCCCTGATTGTAATGATCGAAGAAAGTCACGCATATTTAAAACATTGTGTTTTTGAGCAAACTATTGATTTATCGATGGGTATGTGGTTGTTTTATTATTGTTTTTTAATGAGTTCGACCTTGTGTTAATTGTTGCCCCGTCGTTAAACTTTTTTTGGCTTCCATTTTCTCGTTATCATTAAATGAGATCCCTTTTTCGTTTTGCCAAGCAGCTAATGGTCGGCACAGTGACCACCCGTCTCTCGTGTAGTTGTGCTTTTAGCAACAGCTCATTTGGCAAGCCAGCAATATTTTACACGTAATTTGGCACTGGTTCATTGTTGATAATTAAATACTAACCCTTTCAGTGTGAACACATTTTGCATTTATAAACTGTGTACATAAACAACCGTTTGTTCTTTTGTTCATAAAGGTCAGGGGTCTATTCCTCCATCCTTTATTCATTTTCTCTTTTGATGAAGCATGAAGTCAGGAATTAATTTGGTTCTTTGATTCATTCAGTAGTCTATCAATTAGTCGTTACAGTGCTTGCAAAGCAGCTCTGCATTGAAATTCTTCTTTTTCGTTTTTCTTTTCTTTTCCACAGGTTTCTGGAATTAGTTCAGCTTGACTGCTTAACGTACAGACTCCATTCAAACATTTTGTAGATAATTCAGCCTTTAATGTGGCATTTTTTTATATATACATTTTATTTATATTTTTATTAACAGGTTTTTACAGGACATTATTATTTTGCTGTTTGCACTGCTAGATCCTTCAGGAAATGCAAGTCTAGATTTATTTATTTATTCATGCATTCAAGTCTAGAATTCAAGTCATATCTACAAACAGATATGCAGTGATTTCTGCCAGGCTTTAGGAGTCTGCACTAGGAGCAGTCCTTTGCCAGGTCGCCTGTTTTCTCCCTACAGCCCCACTTGGAATTCAACTCAACAGCCCTGCAACAGTGAACCTGTGATCCATCTGCTGCTTCTAGAGTTCTTAAAACTGACCCTGAAATATTCTGCCTTTGCTTTGTATTTGCAGCCGTAAATGACGTCTGGGCTTTGCAGTCCATAGAGCTGGAAGGAGACAACCTCTGCTGGCTTACTAATGGATAGTCGTGACTAGGATAGCTTAAATAAAAACACACAGTGTTGTTTATTCGATCTATTCAGAAAGCACCTGCTAAAATATCTAGTTCTTTATAAAGCATTAAAGTTATGTAGACCCTTACTATAGAAGTTTAATTAATTAGAGATCTGTTTCTGACGTGGTTTTTATTCAGTAAGTAGTCATACATAGCACGTCATAAAATTGTTTTGATACCAAAGACTACTTGGTCTTATGCTCTTTCCGTTTCCTTGTAATAGTTAGCATCTAGATAAACTGACCAGTTTATTAGTATTATTTTACATTTAAATTTTATGCTTGGATGCATACATTGGTAATCACCTATGGTTTGCTGTAACATTGGTAATCACCTATTTTTTTAAGAAGTTAATACTTTTATTCAAGTATGCATTCAATTGATCAAAAGTGACCAATACATTTTAGTGTTACCAAAGATTTCTATTTCAAATAAACATTTTTTATTTTAAGCTTTGTATTCATCAGAAAAAGTCTGAAAAAAAAAACCAGTATCATAGTTTCCACGAAAATATGAAGCAGTACAACTGTTATCAAGATGGTAATAAAATGAAATGTTTTTAAGCATTAAAGCAACATATTAGAATTATTTCTGAAGGATCATGTGACACTGAAGTAATGAAGTAATGATGCTGAAAATGTAGCTTTGCTTTCATATATAAATAAATTACATTATTGTATTTTAATTTGATCTATTATTTCGCAGTATTACTAGTATTATACTATTTTCTATTTTTACTCATAAAATGTTTACTTTTTTAATCAAATAAATACATAAGAGACTTCTTTCTTACAGATTTGTATATACTGCATTCTGTGTCCTTTTTTTACACTGTCTAACATGCCGTCTCTAATATCATCTATAATACTTGCTAGTAGTTAATAGTTAAATTTCTGGGCAGGTAACAAAAGGATGCAGATTCAAACACTGCAAACGAATGGTTCTTTAACTACACCATTGTGTCTATCTATCCCATTACACTCGTCCCTCAGAAAGAAGTGCATTTTATTAAGCAAGTGTCAGTTTGATTGACAGCTCAGGGGCAACAAAGAACACGCGATTTATCCAAAAGCCTTAGCTAACTGCACACAGCTCACCTTGTGCCAATTTAGAAATCGCACTCTGTTTCTCTCTGACTCATGTCAGACACGGAGCAACGCTGGCTCTAAAAACTGGATGGGAATAGCTAAAGCTTTTGTTTGCTTTGTTAACGCAATTTGTAAGCTTCACATGGCAAGGCAGTTTGTTAGCTGGTGTTTGAGCCTTGTGCTGGTGTGCTTAAATCTTTCAATGGCTTCTCAAGGCTTTTTTACAGCGGCTTTGGGGAAACACACTATTTTGATTTCAGAGTTGTCATGTATATGATTTATACACAACTGATCGTTTTTTTGTTTTGATATTGTAGCTGTAACAAAGAAAATCTTATTTTTTTGCATTAGTAATTCTTATTAAATTAGTTTTACTATCCTAGTGTTTGTTTTTAACTCGGATCTATTTTTGCATTGATTCCATGTCTTAGACATTTATGTTACAAAAGATTTCTTATCTATTTCAAATAAATGCTGGTCTTTTCCACAGGAATATTAAAAGGCAAAACTGTTTTCAACATTGATGATAGTAATAAGTACATTTTCTTGAGCAACTCATATTAGAATGATTTCTAAAGGATCATGTGACACTGAAGACTGGAGTAATGACTCCTGAAAATTCAGATTTACCATCACAGGAATAAACATTTTAAGATATATTAAAATAGAGAACGGTTATTTTAAATGGTAATATTTCACAACATTATTTTTTACTGTATTTTTGATCAAATAAATGCAAACTTGGTGCACATAAGAGACTTCTTTAAAAAACAAACAAAAAAGTCTTATCGACCACAAGTTTTTGAACAGTAGTGTTCAATTTGGATTTGAGTTTTTGAAGTATTTGATTCAACGGATTATCCAAAATTATTACACAGCTCTGTGGAATACTTGATTCTGATTGGTCAGTCGCGACATTATCCTTCGATAACAACCGGTAAAAGCTGATAACACAGGCTCATCCGGATAACTGAAGTAGGCGCTATACTCTTGCTAGGAACAGTTTTTCTTCGTGGAAGCTTTGCATTTGGCTAGCTAATAAAATATTAAAACTCAATGCAGTATTATGTGTAGAATTATTTAATTATGTGATCCTGATATCGCAGACTTGCTCTCTCGTTTCATACAAACGCAGCTGCTACCATTTTTGCAAAGATTGTTTTGTACACTATAATGGATAATAAGATAACTAACAAACTGGTATGATTTTAAAACAGTTTTGTCTTAAATTAATATCTTTTATCTCCATAATTATTTATGTGTTGAAATGTTGTGTAATAAGTGGTATGACTGCACAATATCCCTTAAATGTCCGTTTAGTTTGAACTTGCCGCTTGCTCGCAACTGCTGTCTTCACAGAAGCTTTGCGTTCAAATGTTTCAACTCAAATCAATATTTTGTGTCTAATTATTTACTTATGTGGCAAGTAGCTGTGTAATAAGAGGGATAATGTATATCCAGCTGGTTGTTATCGCAGAATAACCCCCTTCAGAGTGATACAAGACCCCTCCGCTTCGTGTCGGGGTCCTGATCGCCCTGTTGAGGGTTATTCTGCGATAACAACCGGCTGGATGTACAATATCCCTTACATAGTTACTATTAAAATATAAACCATTTTTATTGAATTCTACATAAATCAAATACATTTACATTTAATGTTACCATTATATAAAATATCTTGTAATTTTAGATTTTGCTCATTCTGCCAACCGCTACTTGGTGCAGTATTATAATTTCAGTTGATGTTCAGTTACAGAAATGCATTTCTTTGGCTTTGAATGCAGCTTGTCCTCAAAGATTTATCTGATTTACAAATGTGAGTAGCTACATGACAGATTTCTGTCTCCATTTAATACCACCAGGTGCAGGTTTGGAGTTATTCAGAAAGACAGGAAGTTAAAGAAGGCATGAGAAAAGAGAGCGAAGAGATGTAAAGAGAGTAAGAATCAAAAAAGAGGCATAGGCAGATATACACAAGTAAGAAATAAAAAAAAACTGGAAGAGAAGATCGAACAGAGAGGAGAGGCTGAGATGGCATCAGTTTCTCCCTTACTGTGAAATCTTGTTCTTAATGCAGGAGTGAAGCTTTAGACAGCAACCATTCACACAGACACTTTCAAATGGGGATGCTTTCAGATGCCAGTCTCATCACAGCTGAGCAGGGTGAATCTATCTAGCCAGTGTGACACTGATGGAGTATTATTGTCTTGCCTTTCTGATTCTGATGATCTGCTTGTTCTTCAGTTTCTGCAAGCAGTCCACAATCTGTAATGATGTTTATTTTGGAAGATAGTGATGTTCATATGCCTTTTCTTACAGGAGTATCCGGGCTATTTTTATGTACTGCATCTGTGGTGTGGTGTTGATAACCACAGACCTTTTCATCAATGTTTAGAAACAAACATATAGGCAGTAAATACATTGTCAATTTCACACGGTTTCAAAAGTATAATCAGAATGTGTTTGCATAAGACTGGTGCGATGTGTGTTATAGCCACTCTTTCAGGACCAGCAAAAAAGGAAATAAATAAATAAACCTGTTTGCTTTCAATTTGTATATTTGTTTGGGTATCAGAATGGGATGTGGATATGCACAAAAGTTTGAGGCCAATAAGATTTTTTTTTTTTAAAGAAATTATTACTTTTTTTTTTTACACAAGGATGCATAAAATTGATCAAAAGTAGCTGTAAAGACTTTTACATTGTTACAAAATATTTCTATTTCAAATGAATGCTTTTCTTTTAAACTGTTACTTTCCACAAAAATATTGATAAAAAAAAACAAATCGGTATATTAGAACAATTTCAGACGGATTATGTGAGACTGAAGTCTGGAGTAATGACTGTTGAATATTCAGTTTTGCCATCACAGAATTAAATGTTATTTAGTTAATACATTAATAATTTTTATAAATTTAAATAGTTACATATTTAACATTTTTAAATTGTAATATTTCACAATGTTACTCTTTTTACTGTATTGATCTGTATTTTGATCTTCTTTCAAAAACATTAAACATCTTACCGACCCCAAACTTTTGAATGGTAGTGGAATTTAAATATTTTTTTTATTTTAAATATATCTAAGATATTCTGCATCATTTAAGTCCCATAGTCAATGTACAAACCAACCATTTTGCTGTTGCAACATCTGTGTAAAATGTAATCGAGCAATTATCTTTTAGAGCACCTTTATTTTTTACTCTCTACTTATCTTACCCATAATGCTTCTCATAAAAAAACTCAGCTGTATTTCATCTTATGTTGATTTGAAAGAGCTTTTATGTTTTATGCAACAGCATGTTACTCAATTCACTTTAAGTGAGAGCAGGTGAATATAATGGCTGTTTTTTATGACTGTGTGAGTCCATTTTTCCCCCTCTCTCAGTGTTCATAATTGAGCTCATTTTGATTTCTCATCTTGTTTCTGCAGTATGGCGATTATGACCCTAATGTCCACAAGCAGGGCTTCCTGTCCCAAGAGGAGCTGCTACCAAAGAGAGTAAGTTTGATGTTGAGATGGGCATCGCTCCATGCTAATTATGCTGATTATGTTCGCAGAGCTCTGTAACGAGCCTGTAAGGCTTCCCGTAGGGCGTTAGATGTAGTGAAAGCTCTCGGCTGGAAGCATTCGCTCGCATGTCAGTAAGTACTGAGAAAGAGCGTTTGTTTACACCACTGGCATTCAAAATCGTCTGAAGGATTTAAATAGTCCCACTTAATTAGGAAATGTCCTTCAGCTCTATTAGCCATTGTGTTTGGCTTAACTTTTTTTACTCTGTTTGACTCTAGGTTTGGTTGATCGTCTGAACCTGATTTCTTTTCCACCCACTGTGTTATTTGGCTCAAAATATTTGTGAAATCAATATGTTTACCAAAATAAATACTTTGGTAAAAAGCAACCATTTAGCACCTTAGCTAAAGTGACTCAGGAGAGGAAAAACTTGGTTTGACCACCAGTCCAGAACTTAACTCCAGTGTCTGGCCCAAAAATGTTGCAAAAGATGAGCTATTTTATAAAGGTAATTTCTGTGGAGACCAGCTACTGTGAGAAATGCATTGTAATTATATGCCAAAAATATGGCATGTAGAAAATATTTGATAAAAAATACAGTAAAAAAAAAAAGTAATATTGTGAAATATTACAATTTAAAACGACTGTTTTTAATAGATTTAAAATAGAAGTTATTCCTGTGATGGCAAAACTGAATTTTTACTCCAGTCTTCAGTGTCACACAATCCTTCAGAAATCATTCTAATATGCTGATTTAAGGTGGGCGTACACGATGCGATTTTTGCTGTCGTACGAGCTCGCAGGCGATTTTTTTCTCTCGGGAGAAAATCGCAGATGCTCGCATGAGCTCACGACATTCCGACCTTCAGAATCGCACCGTGTACGCCCGCCTTTAGTGCTTATAATCAGGGTTCCTACGGGGTTTGGAAAAGTATGGAATTTGATTGAAGTATTTTCCAGGTCTGGAAAAGTATGGAAAAAAGAAAGCAGAGTATGGAAAAATATTTGTGTTTCCAGACTTTTGCCCCTATTTAGTTTTTTTCTAATAGAAAATTAAGAATTTAGTGAAAATACATTTATTGTACAAGAAGTGAGATTTCATGGCAGCTGTTTAGTGATTCTTTAGTGATTGTCAAATATGCATTTTTTGATTATGCAAAATGCAGGTTATAAGCATTTTGGGTTTCTTCTCACAATTGTGACCCTGGACCACAAAACCAGTCATAAGGATACATTTTTTGAAATTGAGATTTATACATATAAAAGTTGAATAAATAAGCTTTTCATTGATGTATAATTTGTTAGGATAGGACAATATTTGGCAGAGATGCAACTATTTGAAAATCTGGAATCTTGAGGGAGCAAAAAAAAAATATTGAGAAAATCGCCTTTAAAGTTGTCCAAATGAAGTTCTTAGCAATGCATATTACTAATCAGTGCACGAGAAACCATTAAACTTGGCATATGCACACTGAGCTACCTGTTGTGCCATCAACCCATTTCGCGGTGTGGTGTCTTGGCCGCCACAAAGTATGCGTTAAAGAGACCTAAGGCCTTGAAATATTGCATACTGCCCCAATGAAGGCCAAATTGTAAACATTTTTACAGTACCAGTCTTTTTTTATAGACCCTTGAACTTGGCAAATTTTGTCATCAGCCCATTTTGTGTCATGGTTTCTGTGCCGTCACAGAGAATGTGTTAAATTGGACATTATGCCTTGAAATTAGAGGTAATACAATAAGGAAAGCCAAATTTTGAGCAAGCAGATCTCTGTTCTTTTCAATTCATGTGCATCCATGCTCTCACTTTATTCATAGTGATGCACAAAGGAAATAGGTTAGATAAAACTAGAAATTGTAATGCATAAGCATGCAAAAAACTCCCATGCGCATGTGAATAGTTTCTCGAGGGCATGCACACAAGAAAAAAGTTTCTTGTGTGCATGTAAAAGTCTGTATTTTTATGTTTATTTTTATTATTATTATTTTAGGGACTCTGTAGGTTGTCACTTCGAGAAAATCAATAATAAAAAAAAACCTGAGAAAATAAAAATATTTACAAATGACTGTACTATATACCAAAAGCTAAAAATAATGCTCTATGAACCATTTATGTTAAATATGGTCTGAAAATCTACTGAGAGGTTTGGAAATTTGAGTCTGGAAAAGTATGGAATTTTAAAATGGAAAATGGGTAGGAACCCTGTATAATAGTAATAATAGTATTATTATTAATGTTGGAAGCAGTTGTGCTGTTTAGTATTTTTTGGAAACAGGATTTTTTTGATGAATAGAAATGTTAAAAGAATGTAATTTATTTGAAGTACAAATTATTAATCATTATACTATAATTTATAATAATAATAATAAAGTTATAAATGTTATATTATAAATGTTTTGCTGTCACTTTTGAACAATTTAAGGCATCTTTTCTGAACAAAAGTTTCAATTTCTTTCAAAAAATCTTTTGAAATCGTAGTGTATGCCATCAACAGTTGTTCACGTCCCTTTTTTTGATGGAAAGCAGCTTTCATTCCAACAAACAAAATGAATACTGATGTCAAGCAGAGTCTGGTGCGCACCAAGAGCTCCGTTACGAAAACTCCCTGATGAGACAGTTAAAGACTTTTCAAGTTGATGACTGATCTTCATGTGTCTTTCTCTTGTGCAGGTTATTAATCTGTACCAGATGACTGCAGAGATGTGGGAGGAGAGAATCACGGTCTGCTATGCTGAGCACAGGGGCAGAACCAGGTATTGTACACTCTAGTCTCAGTCTCAGACAGCTTGCCCACGTTTTTTCATGGACCGTCTGATGCATGTTGCACACAGAAATGGCAAAATCCTTCTAAAAATCACAGTTTTCAATCAGGTTCTATAAGCAAACTGTGCTGCTTGCTTTGTATGTCAGTTAGACGGCTGTTCTTGGTCAGAATCGGCTTCAAAATGCACCAGATTTTGTTAATAGTCAACAGTCTGGCTCTTCGATGCAATAAACGAACACCATTGCACAGGTGTGGCTTCACTCTGTGTTATATTCACTTTGGGAAGTCAAAACACTCTCAAAATGAAAAACCGGCATGCTGCTTTATCCAGAACTGGGCATAGCCTTGCTCAAAAAAAGCCCAAATTGGTCTACTGTGATGATGAAAACTGACTTCCTGTGTTGCTTCGGAGCCTATTTAGATGCATGTAGGGCACTTTCTTATTCCACATTTTCTCCTTACATGTGACAGCATTCCAGTGTGTATTCATAAAGCACACTCACTAATACACAGTCTGCACATCTCTTTTTATCTCTCTTTCATACATACACCCAGCTTAATTTGATATCAGAAGTTTTCCATTTTATAGCATCTTATTTTTTTTCCCTGAAGTCTGATGTTAGTCAACGTTTCTTGTACTTAAACATTTAGGCTAACATAGTTTTATGTGCCATTTTCAGTCCTCCAGGCCCTTTAGCTATTGTATCTTTTGGACTTGAAAATATAATATAACTATATGTAAATGATTCTTTAAAAGTATGTAAATAACATACTTTTTTGTTTGAATGAAATCTTCAAATTAGGGTTGTCCGTTAATACATTTAAATTGAAATATGATATGCAAAATAATTAAAGTTTTTCCATATATCTGTGTTTGCTATGAAAAGCCTCCAATTAATGATAATTCAATGGCATTAGCCTACATTGTTGTGGTAGATGCATAAAGCATTAAATGGACATTAAAAATAAAAAAAACTAATATATTGACTTCTAAAGCCACTTTCTGTAATGTTATCATTAATTCTGTCCAAGGTAGAGTTAAGGGGCCGTTAACACAATGTTTTTATATTTTGTCTGTTATTTATTTTTGTTTAATTATTTGTTTATTTTAATTAATTGAATTAGTTTATTTTTTATTTATTTAGTTTTCTATTATTATTTTGTTATTTATTTTTTGTTGTTTTTTAAATTTATTTATATAATTGTTTTATTTAGTTATTTTATTATTGTTTTTTGTTCAAGGTAGACAGGGTCAGTCACACAGAACATGTTCTTATATTTCATCAATTTATTTATTTTATTTTGAATAAAATTAGTTTATTTTAGCTTTTTTAACTGTATTTTTTTTTTCAATTTACTTTTATTTATTTAATTGTTGTTGATATATGTACAGATGCAGACTGATGTCTTTGGCTGTTTTTAAGACAGCATGTCTTAAAAACAAGTTTAAAAGTAGATCAGCTTTGAAATACTGACTGTTTTTGAAAGCGCAAACACATCCTGTACGAGCGGCTCCTCACTCATTTTGTGCTGTCTGCTCTTGGTAAATGCGGTCAGACAAGGCAAGTTGCTTGCAGACGCATGAGAATAAGAAAGGGGGTAAAAATCTGGCAAAAAATCTCATTATTTTTAGTATGATATTTTTAATTGGTGAGTATGTGTGTGTTTGTGTTCATTGCCACAATCAGTTACTGTAAGACATACTGCGTGACCTCTAGTTTCTGCACTCCAAGTTAGTCGAGTCTCATTAACGCCCTGCGGTGGAATAGATTTTATTTTGTGTCTAATTTATTCTCTTGCTCCCTTTCTCCCCTTCTGTCTCCCTCCCTCCCACGATTGTGTTTGCTATTTTGTGCTGCAGAGATGAAGCTGAGATAGAGTATTTAAAAATAGCTCAGGATCTGGAGATGTATGGGGTCAATTACTTTCCCATTAGGGTAAGAAATGCCTCTGCTGCTGTATATATTTATGCATTTAGCAGACGCTTTTATCCAAAGCGACTTACAGTGCATTCAGGCTATACATGTTTTATCAGTATGTGTGTTCCCTGGGAATCGAACCCACGACCTTTTGCACTGCTAACGCAATGCTCTACCACTGAGCCACAGGAACATTGGCAGTATGGCAGTAACAATCTGAGGTAGAACTCCAGACAGCCAAACGCTTTTATTATTGTATACCTTTAATAATCAAACCTTTTATTATTTGTGACCTAATCACCTTTAACTTAAATCATCACTTAAATCTCACACTCCCTTCGGTGTCCACCCTGCTTGAAACTTCATTAGTCATGTGACTTCTGTTTCACTCTGAATAGCCGTTGCAATGTGATCATGATAGTCTTCAGTTTGCCATTAAACCCTTGGATAAGAGGGCAGATGTCTTCAAATTCAACTCCTCAAAACTCAGAGTCAATAAACTGGTGAGTGTTTCGTGATGTAATGCAGTGAGTAATTTCAAATTGATTTTCACAAGCCCACTGTGGTGTGGTATGGTGGTTTAAGATCTGGGCTGTTTGCCAGAAGATTGTAGGTTTAATAAATCTTTATGCCATTAATTTAGAGATGCTGTCATGTTTTAGTTAAAGGAGTAGTTCACCCAGAATTGAAAATTCTGTCATTATTTATTCACTCCAAACCGGTATGAGTTTAGTTCTGCAGTGAAGAACAAAAGGAGAATTTAGCTGAATGCCTATAGTGCTCTTTTCCAAACAATGACTATATAAAACCATCATAAAATGGTCCCTTCAACTAACAGCTCATTTATATGCCAAGTCTTCTGAAGCCATATTTTATTCTGAAGCCATTTGTGAGACAAGGACTGAAGTTTCAGTCATTAAAAAGTCATACGGGTCATACAACAACATGAGGATAAATGATGACAGAATTGCCTTTTTTTGTGAAGCTTTTGATAAAGCAATTTTTGGTGTGTTTGAAGATTCTTCAGCTGCGCTTCGGGAACCATGATCTCTTCATGAGGAGACGCCGAGTTGATTCTTTGGAAGTCCAGCAGATGAAGATGCAGGCTAGAGAAGAGAAAGCTCGCAAACAGGTCAGAAAGGGCGGATGATTACCTGATTAACAGCAACTGAGAGAGATTATTGTTTATGCTAAACAAATAAATGAAAAAAAAAAAAACTGTTTTCTGGGCTCTGATTTTCAATGAGCTCCTGTCTTAAAGGATCAAAAGAAAAGCAAAGCAAACAAAGTTGAAAGGAAAGACCATAAAATAGCACATAGAGAAATATAAAAGGAGAAAAAAATTAAGGAATAAAGATAAGAAGAGAACACAAAAAGAGAAAATTAATGAATTGTTTTTTTTTTTTTTTTTTTTATCTGGCAGTGTAGCTAGTTCTAGATAGCAATATTCAATATAGTAGAGAAACAAGCATTCAAATTAATTTTTCATAGCTCTGATGGTTCTTTATAATTTAAGTAACACACTACCACTCTTCAAACGTTTGGAGTCTGTAAGATTTTTTTTTAATGTTTTTGAAAATTCTTTCAGCATTTATTTGGATTATAAATCTTTTGTAACAAGTCTTTACTGTCACTTTTGATCAGTTTAATTCTTCCTTTCTGGGGGTAAAAAACGTATTCATCCCAAACTTTTGAACAGTAATGTATGTGTAGAAATATTTGTATGAATGATTGCAGTTTTGGGAAACTAGTATCTTGTTTTTGGAGAGCTTGGGAAGTGTCAGGCAAATCTTAAGACTTCATGGTCACCATTTTCATTGATTTTCCTGTTGCGCCTCTAGGCACCTTTAACCAGGTGCTGGATTTGTGATCCACTAAACCCATCTAGCAGTGCTGCAATCCTGGTGAAATATGGATGAGCTTTTTGCACCTCTCTGTAGATCGAGCAGCAAAGGCTGAAGAGGGAGAAACAATTGCGTGAGGAGGCAGAAAGAGCTCGTGATGAACTGGAGAGGAGATTGATTCCGTTACAAGATGAAGCTCACATGGCCAATGAAGCTCTGGTGAGAAACTAAAACGTCACCCACACTAAATATACTTACTCTAATCGCTTGAGTACTTGCTAGAGCACACGAGTATCTATACTTGTACTCAGCCCTTGGCGTATGAGGCTCATACTGTTCTTGGTGATGTTGTGGTGTTTTTTTCCCCAAAAATTGTTCTGTAGCAGGTGTTTTTGTCTGTTTTAGTTGTTACCTATTTTTATTATCACTGGCCAGTCAATCATAATTAACCTGGCGCAACATCTAGGGATGTCAAAAGTACCAGTACATTAATAATAATAATAAAATTATTATTTTTATAAATAACAAATCATAATCAGTAAGTAATATTCTAAATCAAAATCTGAACATTTACAGATTAGCCACTTTAAGGTCTAAGTCAAATTTGCATTTAAAGTTTTGTTTTTTTTGGGACCCATCCCACCTAAATATTAATAAATGTACTTTATTATTGCATATGATAATATTCTTAAGGCTATATTTCTGTTTTATCTCTGTACTTTCACATGACATTTTAAGACTCAGTGTTCAGTTCACATTCTGAGGGTGTTTTGGCTCTTGCAAGCAAAAAACATTCGTCTCTTAAACTGATAAAAGTGTGAGTACAACTGATATATGCATTTCTCCTAATAATTCACCATCCGTGCTCAGCATAACGTTAATTCAAATAATTTACAGGCAGGGCTCAGACTAGCACTGGTCTTATTATTTTTAATCAGAGAGTTTCATATCCTTGCCAGTCCTATGTTCTCTTTCTCTTGCTCTCTCAAATATTTATGAGGGTTTTTTCACTTTCCTTGCCAAAAGTAGATATGTTTTGAGAGATATATTTGGGAAGAAAAGACTGACCTAGTGACACGATTTCTGTGATGCAAATAACGTCAGTGTGTTAGACTGAGCTTTATGTAACAGTTTTTTGTGAGGTGTTACACAAATGGTGTGGAAACAAGAAAAACAGCAAAAGTTAAATCTATAGATAGCTTACATTATTAATAATGCTGCATTGGCATAATATGCTGAACATTTACTGTCTAATGCTGTTAATTAACAAGGGCATCAAATGAAGCAAAATGGCGATGTGCATCTTTGCAAAGCGTGTGGTCTCTGTGTTCTCAGTTACGTTCGGAGGAGACTGCAGATCTGTTGGCGGAGAAGGCACAAATCGCTGAGGAGGAGGCCAAGCTCTGTTGGCTCAAAAAGCGGCCAAGGCTGAACAGGAGATACAGCGTATTAAGGTTAGTGAGCATTTGCCCACACCAGCTGCTCATGGAAGATCCTTTAGGAGCATTGAGGACTCATCATGCTCTGAATTACTCTTTATAAAGGTGACAGCCATTCGCACTGAGGAAGAGAAGAGACTCATGGAACAGAAGATGCTAGAGGCCGAGATGCTTGCACTCAAGATGGCAGAAGAGTCTGAAAGGAGGTAACAACTCTTATATAGACACACACACACACACACACACACACACTCTCACTCTGCCTATTTATTTAGATATTCTTTCATCAGATGGCTGCTTGACATGGTGATATGCTGAACATGATCTGCTTTGAGAAAAAAAAAATGTTTCTGAAAGTAATTTTCAGATGCAATGGGGGAAAAACGGGATAAACACAAACATGAAACTTGTAAATAAAATAATCTGATATATAGCCTATGTACAATTTAATAACATATAGCCTAGTTTGATATATGAATTGGGTGTTCGTCAAAGATTGCATGCGGTCGGAGATTCCAGTGTTTACGGCTCCGTAAAATAACCTACTGGAAGCTCTGTAGTTTTGCTGTATAGGCCTATAGATAAAAATATTTAAATTACAAACACACAATAACATTTTAAGTTACTTCCATTTCTGAAAAAAATAATGTAGGCCTAGTAATTGATGTTATAAATACACACGCCTGATTTTTGTTTTAATTATCCATCGTACATAAAAAAAAAAACAAAAAAACATTTGCAATCAAGACTGAAAAAAGCCAGAAGTGAATGTAAACCAGATTTGGCCCAGACTCTGTTGCTATCTGTGAAGCCAAGCATAAGAATAGCCTACTAATGTAAATTTGTTTTACATTTAAAATTTTCGTTAAGTTGAAACACTAAAATCACTAACTAGAATTGAAGTAAATTAAAGCCAAATAGAACTATAAAAACTAGTACAAATGACAAAAACACAACAAAATGAAACTTAGATTTAAATTAAAGTGAAAACTGAAAATAAAAGCTAATTCCAAATATTAATAAATACTAGAATATTATAGAAATAATACTAATAATCTGTCCAGAAAGAAAACCTAAGGGACCACAAAGAAGATCTTAGCACTGACATGACAACATAGCAGCAAGGCATAGATTTTTTTTTAAACATTTTTTTTTCCAATTTCTTTTATTTTGTTTGTTTGTCTATTAAAAATAAGTTTGGATTAAAAGCATTGGCTAAATACAAGCAGCACCTATGATTTATTATTCAAAACTCAGTATGTGAACATGCATCATAAAAGACATCCCAGATCTTCCTCTCACAGCTTCCTTCTCAAACCTATCTGCTTGGCCTTTACTTAGTATGTGGCACTCTGTTGATGTGCATGCTGGGAGCTGTTTGATTTGGTGCCTGTGAAAGTCTAAATTTTCTGCTGATCTGAGCATCCATTTTTTCATTTCCAGCTGAATTTGTGCTTTGGAGATCCCAGCACTGTGTCCACTTCAAAGGGTTCAAACCTTGAGTGAGTAACCCATGTATCTATTCTCCTCAGGGCAAAAGAGGCCGACCAGCTGAAACAGGACCCGCAGGAGGCAAGAGAATCAGAGCGCAAAGCCAAAAACAAACTGCTGGAGATCACCAGCAAATCGGCGTACTCTGTATTCACCCATCCCTTACCAAAACGCTCCCCCACGGCGTTCTCCAACATCTCCACAGATGACGTTACATCAACACTTGTCATTCTTAATCAAGCTGGAGTCCGAATCCAGTCCAATTTTATCTGTAAGAAAAAAATGTTTTAAACTCTGCACAGTTATGGGTTTTTACGCTAGTCTGATTTAGCCTCTTGGCCATTTGTCAATGTCAAGATAATTTATTTAAACAAAAGTTGCATCAGACAACCATTCCATTACTCGCAAGTAAACTTTCCCCTCGTCCAGGAAAACCTTTGAGAGTGTTTTAGCCTCGCAATAACCACCTTAATGCAATCTAGATGGAATATTTCTATTCATATTAGGCTGTCCAACTTAAAAAAAAAAAAAAAAAGGTTAGGTAGCCCTCTAGGGTCCCAGGAATTGCATGACATGGTTGTAAAGCTTCTCTAAATTGGATTACAATTCAGAGTTCGGAATGTCTTCCTATTTAAAGGAAACTGTTAGCAAGAGACCGCAGTTACCTTAAATACCTCCATTAAATGCTTTGTGAATATCTGCCAGAGGTTCGAATGCACATGATGACTGAGTGCACTTCATATCTGATTCAAATAGACGACTGTTGAGGGATTGTCCTAAGCCTCGAATATAGATAATAGATATAATTGAGGTCAGAAAATTTGCTTTTTTCCTACACAAATGTTCCCAAGGTGGACATTTTTCTACCTGGAAACCACATTTCAGTGCTATTACGATGAGTTCCCTAATTATTAGCCCTAGCACTTGGGAGCTGAGCTCTTCCGCTCTTTGAAAGCTTTGCGGATACTCTTGAAAATCCAACTGGCAGCTCATCCGCACATTTTACATGCACGGTGAGTTAGGGGTGACTGGAGGTCAGCGTATCATTTCAAACATTAGCTCTCTCCTATGGGTGGCTAATGTTAGATCTGTTCGACCACTTAAAAATCCAGGAGGCATTTCAAAGCGTTGCCGCTGTCTGCAGGTATTGATGTCGTACAGAGAATTTTCAAGTGTTTTTTTTATACCCTGAAGCCTCCTTTGGTCTTTTGACAAAATCCAACTAAAGGTTGGTAAGGCAAACCGGAGCTTGACTTTGTTTAGATAAGTCATCCCGCCTGAGGCAAATTAAGGCAGTTTTTCAAAATCTCATACTAGGTGCCTGAATTCCTAGTCACCTCTCTGAACGTCAGGTTGACCAGTGAAATGTTACAGTTAAATGTCTTTCTACAGCTGCTTTGTAGCAGAATTTTGGATTTGCTTCATTTTTGAAGGTTGCATCATTGATTCTTTCACTTTAATATTTAATACTGTGAAATGCTGCTTTGAAAAAAAAAAAAATCACTATTGTATAAAGCGCTATAGAAATAGAAGGTGACTCGACTTAGTATGTTAGGCTTACATAAAATCAAAATTGGGGTCAACTCATTTACTTTCTTACACATTCTTTGTGTAATTCTTCTAATTAGTGAACATTTTATGTAATCAAATAAAAAAAAAAGCTTGTTTCACTTGGTCATGCACTGTTACTATATGTATATAGCATTATTGCAATCTAACAGATCCGATGATCTTATTTGATTTTGAACATTGTGATTTGACTAGAAGTTAATATCAAGTTTTCATTTCATTTATTCGAATGATGCTAATGCATCAAGTTTTAATATTTAGTATTTTAATACTGGGATGTTTGGTACAGGACTACTAATTATGTAATGTTGCTTAATTATTATTTGTACATTGATCTTTATATAGCCCAGTCAGCTTATTTGCACATGTTTTTTCTTTTTCCTTCTCTTCCTTTTTCTCTCTTTCACTGCACAGCCTGTGCCGTTGTCTGCAAACGCTCTTCCTCCTGATGGCCCATACTTCAACTTCAGCATGGAGAACCTGAGTTTTGACTTCAAAGACACAGACATGAAACGTCTGTCCATGGAGATCGAGAAAGAGAAGTGAGTGCAGCATCAGTCCATCCTGGTCTCTTTGTTGGCATCACGGCTGTCCACACCTTTTACATCAACTGAGCCAGAGTTTGTCCTCTCTGCTGATGCTCAGCTGAGTAGTGGATTTGTTTTTAAGTAATAAAATTCCCTGACGCCTTGTTTGTTTAGACAGTTCCACTAGAATGACCACTTTCAGTTTGGCCAAATACAATTTTACAATGTTGTGGGAAAATAATTGCAATAATAATGGGATTTATGAGAGTGTGAGATGCTGTGGTACTTAAATAATATTGATTGTCCAGTTAATCTTGATCTTCAATGCCAATTTCCTAAAAATCTATGCCTTTTTTCAGTGTTTAAAATACACTACCATCCAAAAGTTTGGGGTAAGTTGGGTAAGACATGCACAATGTTACAAAAGCTATTTCAAACAGATGCTTTACTTTTGAACTTTCTGTTCATCAAAGAATGTGTCAGTTTCCATGGAAATATTAAGCAGCACAACTGTTTTCAACATTGATATTAATAAGAAATTTTTCTTGAGCAGCAAATCAGCATATTAGAATGATTTATGAAGGATAATGTGACACTGAAGACTGGAGTAATGATGCTGAAAACTCTCCAAAGGAATTAACATTATATTAAGGAAATATCACAGGAATAAATTACATTTGAAAATATATTACAATAGAAAACATTTGTTTTATAATAGGTTTTATAATAAGAATTTCATAATAAGTTTTTACAGAGTTTTTGATCAATGAGGAGCAAGAGACTAACATTTATCTTACCAACCCCAAACTTGAACAGTAGTGTTAGTTTTCAACAAATGCCTATTCACACCAAAACAAGGAAGTGACAAAAGGACAAAAATGGTGTGAATAGGCCTTAAAACAGATGGAGACCAAGAGAGCAGCATTGTTACACGATACGTCTGTCCTATTTGGCAGGGTCGAGTATATGGAGAAGAGCAAACACCTTCAGGAGCAGCTAAATGAACTGAAGACCGAGATTGAGTCATTAAAGCTAAAGGAGCGAGAAACGCCTCTAGACATCCTACATAATGAGAATTCTGAGAAAGGCACCAGCAAGGAGAGCAACTTTAAAAAGGTGGGTTAAATGCATCTTACACAAAGCCAGACATAGCTTTTAGACTGTTAAAACTCACGCTAAAGCTGAAACTACCTAAAATGCCATTGAGCTCTATTTTTTTCTTTTATATTTTGCGTTTCTTTAATATATATTTTTCAAATAATAGTTGAGAGATGACATGAAAGTAGTGGGGAACTTGAGTACAACAGCTGCTGGCTCCAAAGTCACTGAGCTGTATTAAGACTCTTTATTTATTTTTTATCTGTGGGTCTTTTCTTAAAAAAAAAAAATATAGGGACATTCTTAAATGTTTTGGGGAATACAAAATATTCTTAACTTTATTCTTAAGTTAGGAAATAAGAAGAAAATAGCAGTTAATAAGAGTTTTAAAAATATTTCATGAATGTTTGGCCCCTGGGCTGTTAACTGAAATGCACTTGATTTACAAAAAAAAAAAAAAAAAACTCTGAAAAAGGAAACTGGGCCCGGAGACTTTTAAAAAAAACAAAAAAAACAAACAAAAAAAAACATAGAGTTCAAGAGTTTGTCAGTTGCTGTGGGAAAAAAAGAAGTCACTCAAATATTAAATATCTTAAAATCATCAAATAGCAGCAAAGACACAGTATTATAACCCCTTCAGGTTTTGTTAAATACATTGTAGTTCAATACTCAAATATGGTCAAATCTTAAGGTTCAGCTTGTTACAACATACAGAAGTGTTCTTGTTGCAGGTTGCTCTACAGTGTTTGACTCCATATCCAAGTTGTGAAACATTGAAAGTTGTGTCTCAGATGGGTATGATTTTGTAAATTGACATACATGTTCACTAAGTCTATAGCATCTCTGTGTTGTGGCACCATTTCTCAGAAGGGCTAGTTCCTATGAAATATGATCCTTATCATACGGTTAGTCATGCTAATGAGCACCAGTAATCCAAAAAGAATGTATTCATATTCTTTCTGAAAGCTTCATCTAAGTTTTCATCAAGCCTTATGAAACGGTAGATTAAAAGCTCCATTTTAGCCGTAGAATCTTTTCCTGCAGCGTGTGAAATTGTCTCATTAGTGCTACGCTAATTGATTCCTGTGTTGTGATCGGTTGTTTGGATGGATGGAGTGCCCTCCATGTGTTCAGTCAGTCTGCCTTGATGTGATTGTCTAATTGAAGCAGAGCTTGAGCAAATCGAACTGGACACTTTGGGGGAATGGTTTTACAGCTCTCATGCTAGCAGCAGCTAGAAAATCCAGCTCGGTCTTACACCCTTCGACAGCTGTTGTTTTCTTAGCTGATGCTGAGCCTGCATCAGAGCCCTGTATTGGGACACTGTTGTAAATCACCCTTGGTCAGGTAGTTTGAGCACTGGACCTTGGAGCAAAGTGACAAGGGTCGCTGGCTTTCCAGGTCACACTGGTGGAGTGATTAATGGCCGTGGCTGTGTTTTCTCCATAGCCTGGTGTGTCCCGCTGCTAGCTATAGCCTGAGGGACAGAGATGTAGTGAGAGTTTTAATGCACTGACAGGCTCACCTGTTCCCTCAATGTGTTTATGTGGTAATCTATCAAAATGCCCAGCGAAGCGGTGGGGACGTAAGTGTCTAAGCGTTTCTTTGTTAATTGTACTGAATTATGGATAAGTAGAAGTTAAAAGTCGATTAACCTGCAGAGACCCCAAGCATTGATATTGATGTATTTTTCTCTCCTTGAAAGTGTTTTGTAGGAAGCTACTCGTCCTATACTCATTTGGGAGAGGGATTTTGGGAAAAAATTGTGATGCAAATAGCTTTTAAAGCATACAAAATTTCACATATTATACACTACCATTCAAAAATGCGGCCGGGGTCAGTAAGATTTTTTTGAAAGAAATTAATACTTTTCCAGCAAAGATGCATTAAAACTTTATCAAAATTTACAGACATTTAGTAATGACATGTTACAAAACATTTCATAATAATATCAAAATAAATTCTGTTCTTTTGACCTTTATCACAGTTTCCATAAAAATATTAAGCAGCACTGTTTTCAACATTGATAATAACATGAAATGTACCTTGTGCACCAAATTAGCATATTAGAAAGATTTCGGAAGGATCATGTGACACTGGAGTAATGGCTACTGAAATTTCATCTATGCCATCACAGAAATAAATTGCATTTTAAAATATATTCAAATATAAAAGTTATTTTGAATTGTAATATTATTTTGCAATATTACTGTTTTTACTGTATTTTTTTTATTAAATAAATGCAGCCTTGGTGAGCATAAGAGACTTAATAGACTTTAAGAAACATGGAAAACATTTACAGTACAAAATGTACAAAAATGTAGTGTGCAGTATCCCAAAATATCCCAAATTGCTTCTGAGAAAAAAAAAAATCTGATTAGCCCTGATATAACCAAAGGTCTTAGATTTAAACTCTGGTAGGGAAGCTCAATGAATTGGAGAGCTGCACTGTTTCCCTAACAGTGACCGAGCCGATTGTTCCTGTAGATAGTATGCTTGTAGTTGCTTTAGATAAAAGGTGCCTTCTAAAACATAAATGTGAAAAGCAATTCCTCATAGTCATCGCAGCGTTCATACCGACAGTGATTAAATTGCTGGAGGCCACCATGTTTCTGTAATTTCAATTGCCAGTAGACATTCATACTCAACTGCAGTGTCTGGCCGTTATCAATGGCAGATTAAATGACCTTCACTGTCTGCACTCCTATTGCACTTTTCGGAGTCATTTTTGCAATTACTTCTAACCAGCTGGTCTCGAGGTGTTTTTTTTGTGTTCTCCTTAAGCAGAGTAACAACCAGTGTATTCATCACATTAAAAATGAACATGATCCACTAATGCTTTAAAACCACAGAGTCCAAATACCTAGCCTATGTCTTCATTTTGAACAGTATATTTATAATGACATTTATAACTCAAGATGTCTGGAGAATGTGCGATAACCACTGAGCAGTCATCATTCCTTAAATTCCCTCAGAATGACTCATTAATGAAGCAGAAATGTACCATCTTCATATAGCATTAATTTCATCATTTCCCCATCTCTGTATCTCTCTTCCGTCTCTTCTTGTTTGTTTACACCAGTTTTTCATGAGGGACTCTGTCTTAAAGTGTCTTTTAACATCACTGTCAGTGAGTTCACACAGACCAGTGACAGCTGATCAGAGACACATATGCTCCCATCGCTCTCTCTCTACTTCACTCTCTCTCGTTCTCTCTCGCTATGAATTCTGCATGACTCCGAGGTATTAAACATGTCATACATGTCTATTGCTTCTCATGGCATGAGCATAAATAATTAAAAACTATAGCTGTCAAAGTTAAAGGGGTCATATGATGTTGCTAAAAAGAACATTATTTTGTGTATTTGGTGTAATGAAATGTGTTTATGTGGTTTAAGGTTCAAAAAACACATTATTTTCCATATAATGTACATTATTGTTGCTCCTCTATGCCCCGCCTTTCTGAAACACGTAGATGTTTACAAAGCTCAT
>NW_015537962.1:199944-200207 GCF_001515605.1 Sinocyclocheilus anshuiensis
ATTTGTGGTCGTGTCATCTTTTGGAAGACCAAACAAAGTAGTTTCGCTTTCACAACGAAACACACTGTGGGCTAGAGTGAGCGGCGGTGGGCTAGAGTGAGCGGCGGCGGGCAGGCTTGAGAACGGCGCAGCCAGCGGATTCGACGAAGGAGTGTTCCGCGGGCTTGCGGCAACCACATGTGACGACCCCGGGCTGGACTCCGCTTCGTCCACGGTGAAAGCCACACAGCGCGAAGTTGATGTATTTCCTCAGCGACCAGCAC
>NW_015537962.1:200462-204093 GCF_001515605.1 Sinocyclocheilus anshuiensis
CCAAACAAAGTAGTTTCGCTTTCACAACGAAACACACAGCGCCTTCACGACATGGCGGCGGCAACAAGAATACTACAGCGAGAATAAAAGTTATGCCTTCTTTCTTTGCGTGAACATTTGGGCAGCGTTATGCAAATCTTCCCACATCGTGACGTAGACATGTGGGGACGTGTTAGAACAAGCCGTTTTAGGTAGGCGTGGTTGACTCTTAACTTTTATGAAGAATATCTCTTTGGATTTGAGACTTTAGTCTTTGCAACTTTACAGATCTTCTTTATGCACCAAGAGCTTGTAACACTCCAAAGAGAAAGGAACATTTTAAATCACATCATATGACCCCTTTAAAATAGTAATTTGTAGAATTTATTTAGTGTTTTAATATTTGCGTTTTTATTTTTGTACTACTAATTTTTTTTCTCATCCAATTTTTTGAGGCACTGCCTCCCTTGCCTCCTCGGAAAAAACCTCGGAATTTTGACATTTAATCATCTGCAGTAATTGTGAGGTTTATCATGCTTATTTTAAGGTGTTGGCAACCCTAACTAAAACAGTTGTCCTGCATACTATATTTGGGGAAATCATGATAAATTTCTGTTTAGGATTCTTTGATACAAAGTTTGTAGCATAACAAATGTCTTTACTGTCACTTTTAGTCAATTTAATTGATTCTTGCTGAATAAAAGTATTGATTTCTATAAAAAAAAAAAAACGTTATGACTCCAAACTTTTGAAACAGCAATGTGTGTATTTTATTTATATCTTAATTGTCACTTTATATATATATATATGAAGATCATCAGTTTGGAGCCGAGCACAATTTTTTACACCTCTTCAATCTGTCTCCACAGCTCACTCCACAGAGCACCAAATCCAGAGTGGCTTTCTTCCAGGAGCTGTAGCCATCCAGACAGGTTGGACTAGTGTATGAATGCTTGAATGAGGTCTTTTTGTGTTTTTATCACATTCCTGACAGGCTGTGACCCATTCCTATATGATCCTAGCACATTCTGGTGATGAAGAATGTATATGTGGCTGAAGTTTACATTACACTAAGAGCAGCAAGTCCTCACATAAACAGAACTACTGAGGGAGAGGAGCTTTTCAAACCGCCACACACACACACACTAACATAAACTCATTCACATACAGAGTCACACTACACATTGTTTCAGCAGATATCTCTGTCTCTCTCGATCAATGCGTGTCAGAATAATTGGCTAAAGCAGTGGTATTGCACCCTTGTGCCGTATTAGTCTGGGAGTTTATTTTTGGGGTCCGATATGGAGCTGTCTGGTTGTTCATAAAGGTTATATTAAACCTAATTATGCTACAGTATAAAGGAGTTTACTTCCTCTCAGAGGATAGTTAAGCACAGGATATTTTAGGGAAAGAAAACCCTTTGGGATCACACTATTTGGAAAACTATTACATATGAAATATTTGGGACTTTTTTTCAACTGTGTTTACTCCACTTGAAGCGTTTTACATTGTTTTAAAGAACTTGAATATATTTTTGAAAATGTGTAGAGGAATAAATGAATGGAAATTCATTCCTTTTTTGTTGAATTACTAATGCTCACACTTTACTTTGAACATCTCCCTAGCCCTTTGAACATCTCTCTAATATTACACTTTAGTGTGCAACTCGACCCACACTGATTGTGCCACAGGCGTGATTGATACCTCAAATCATGTGACTGTTTTTCAGTGATCAGATGTACAATTTTCACTTGGTGGGTGAAAAGAAAAAAGCTCTGCATTGTGGCCATAAGCTTGGCTCAGAATAAAGCGCAACAGCATCTGCTCACTTTATCAGCAGTCTCGGTTCCAGATATGTTTTTCACATTTATTTTCTCCATTTGGATTTTGAAAAATATATTAAGTATTAAATTAAAATAAAGTAAAATTGAGGCAAAAAATAAATAAATAAAATCTAAGAAAACCATAGATATGACAACCATCCAGCAAACACCCACTCCCATGAAGCACAGCGAAAAACAATCAAATCTATCTTGGAAAATCTGTATATATTTGACTATTTTGAAATAAACCTTAAGAAATTACTCTGTTTTAAAAATGAAATTGAAATCTGAAGTGACTTCTATGAATGCATATCTCACTTAACAACACTGTTTCTTTATTTCTTTATGGAGAAAGTGAATGAGATTTTTACTCCCAGAACCCAGCTGTTAAGCTTTACTGTGTTTTGGGATGTTTCTTATGTGATTGTGTTTGTGTGTGGATGTTTGAAAGGACAGGGATGTATTGAGAACAGGGATCACAATCAGCCTAAAAATTAACAATTTGTATTTGTTACTTGAAAGCTGCAACTATCTCAATTATAGCATGAAGGATTAGTCAGTAAATTAGAATTCAGTATGACGATTAATTCATTAGTTTAATAGCTCATTAAACTCAAAGCTTTTTGCACTAAATATTGTGGAAATATGCATAGTTTATGCATTATAATCTATTGTAGTTTTTCCCTAATGGCTGTACTTGTATTATTCGTTACCAGTCAAGACAATAACTATAATTTAGCTGGGCAGATGTCTAAACTGTTTGCTTCATGTATCATACTTCCCATAATCCTCATTATCATTATCACAGCCTGAGACACAAACTCCCCATCACTCATCAGTTTCTACCCTTCTTCAATACAGTGTCTTCATGTCTGGATGGGTGACAGCTTGATTGACAGTTGGTTCGAGGCATATTGACAGGCTGTCGCACTCGAGAGAGGGATGTGCCTTAGGAGGTGACCACTGTGCGTCCCATCAGTCCTTGGGGTGGCAGATGGAGGCCTTGGAAGATAAAATTGCATCTGTAGGTGGTACCAAGGTGAAAAGAAGAATAGCTACTTACTCAGGGTGAGAAAATCAGAGGCAGTGATAATCAATGGCAATTTTTTGCCTCGGGAATTTATAATTTTTTAAAATATTTTTTTGTTGCAGCTTACTTGGATTACACAACTCGCATGCAATTTAATTGCCCAGACCATTTTCTAGGGGCAAGCTTTGTTTCTGATCTTAAGATGCCCTGACTTTAAAAGTGAAATATTTTTTTTTATTATAAATGCTTTCTCCTGTTCCAGTTTTACATGCAGAGACTGCAATAAGGCATTTGTAGGTTGACTTGAGTGTCAAGACTGTCACTTTTTTTAAAGGGGTCCTATTATGCTCTTTTACAAAGTCTTGATTTTGTTTTGGGGGTGTACTAGAACATGCTCTCATGCTTGGTGGTTCGAAAAACACATTATTTTTCACATAATTTACATTATTAAAATACCTTTCTCCCCATCCTGGCACAAACGGCTCGATTAGTTCCGGCTTTGATGAAGGTCCGCCTTCCGAAAAACAAAATGTGTTGTGATTGGTTAGCTGTCCCAGTGCGTTGTGATTGGCGAACAGCTTAGACGGTGTTTCAGTACTGCCACGCCCCTTGCTCCGTCTTTCAACAAAAGCTTTTGGCGAATCCGGCACTACTCACTCGTGATGTGGAAGCTGTCCTCAGTAAAATGCGCAGCACACAATAGCAAATTGGGGTTATAATGCTCAGGAACAGAGTTAAAAAATAAATTGCAACCACTGTTTCCTGACATCATCCGCTTTCGGAAGCCCAAACAAAGACG
>NW_015537962.1:204264-207443 GCF_001515605.1 Sinocyclocheilus anshuiensis
GAAGCTGTCCTCAGTAAAATGCGCAGCACACAATAGCAAATTGGGGTTATAATGCTCAGGAACAGAGTTAAAAAGTCAATTGCAACCACTGTTTCCTGACATCCGCTTTCGGAAGCCGTTTGGGCAAGGAGATGAAAAAAAAAACAGCGTTTCAGGCGGTCGCACACCGGACGAGAAGCGCAGCGTCGCGCCACGTCTTTAAAATTCAAATACATTATTTTCTATGAGTGTAGGCACACCGGCGGCTCCGTTTGGCGTCTGTCCGCGGCGCCCAGCTGCGTCGTGTTATATTTGTAAGAATTGTTCTAGAAGAACAGCGGTTCTCAATTCCAGTCCTCGTGTACCCCACACCTCGACTGCTTTGTAATACTCTACCTGTCCTACAGAGGACAAGAGCAGGTATCTTCTGACCTCCAGGTACATTCATTATTGTAGTTTCCACCATTATTGCATTTTCCATATTTCTTGACTAGTTTTTAAAGGGATATTCCAGGTGTAATACAAGTAAATAAAAGTTGTGGTATAATGTTGTTTAGCACAAAAAATAATTTCATCTTGTTCATCGTAGTCTTTCTGGATTATAGTGAGACACAATGTAATGGGGCCAATAAATGTAAAGGTTATAATCAGTGTTATATTAATATTATTTATATACTATTATAGTATTTATCAATATTTTGAATTGGCTTTTATTTTTAGATTTTCAGTTTTAATTTGAAGTTTTATTAACTTGATGTGCTTTTATTTCTGTTTATTTGTTTTATTTTTCACATTTTAGTACTTCAACTTATTTTAGTTACACTGAAATAAAATTGGTGTAGAAAAAAAAATTTGCTCAGAAATTGCTAGTAGATACAAATAATTACAAAGAAATGGCAAATAACATTGTGAACAGTGTGAAATTTTGAAGTACAAAGAATGAAAGCGTATTTTCTTGTAAAACATACTCCAATCTAAGTTTTATTGACAACTTCAAAAGACATTTTTTTTTACAGTGTAGTTGCTAAGGCAACATTTCTAAAGTTTAAAGTGTTTAATATTTATTTTGTAATTAAACAAATTTATATTCTATATTTATTCATATATTAAGTCTTATATTAAATATTTGTATTTTTATTCTAGCTATGTTTTAATTACCGGAAAACACTTTTTAATACTTTTGTTAAAATTAACAACATTCCTTATAATTTTATAAAACCCCTTACATTAATTCTTCTGTTGAAAATGTTGTGTTACCACACATACTATACCATATTTTAACATTTATGAATTGGCCTCTTTCATTTCCATTGTAAGTTTGATACTGTAACCAAACTTTTTTTTTTTTATAGAGGGACAAGTGGAAATTCACTTTTTTGTGGTGATCAATATTATGCCATAAATGCTGTTGATTCAGCTTAACTTGAACTTGCACTATCAGCTTTAGTAACCACTTGGCAACTACTAACCACATCTTATTAGCAACTGCACAGAAAGGCATATATTACTGTGTTCAAACTACTCAACTCAAGGCTTGTATAACCTTGAAGCTTCAAATCTCTCTTCAATCTATTTTAAACTTCCAGGAAAGGCTTTGTCAAGCCAACACTCCAACTTCACTTTTCTACTAATTCTCTCTGGTGCTGCTAGGGCTGCAGAAATTACACACTTTACCTTTAATCTTCATAAAACATTATACTATATACCTCTCATTTTGTCATTGAGCTACTGCTGTACTGTAGGCTGAATTAGTGGATTGCTGGTTGGATGTCAGTGCTTTTTTTTCCACAGAGCTGGTTCTCCATACCTGAGACACTAATGAATGACACTGAGTGATTCGTTTCTCTGCTTAAATTGCTTTAATAGGCTTCAGGTGACTTACAAATACCCTTTGACAGGATGGAAGAAAGCTGTGTGTGTGTGTGTGATTATGCTTTGCCCTCACGTCCATGCAATGCCTGCTTTGTTTTGTATTTGCGTCATTGGATATACCAGTAGGACATAACTGTTATCACTACCAGTCTTTGAGATGATGATCAATGGGGAGCATCAAGCCTGAGCGCATACACTCACACACTCCATAAATTTATGCAAATCATATCCATGCAACAGAGTATGTCTGAATGTAGCATGTGTTGAAATGTCAGAGGGTGTATAATCAGTTTAGCTCTTTTGTTCTCGCTTGCTTTCGGTTTATTGAACCATTATACCAAACTATGGTTGAATGCTTGATTCTGATTGGCTGACAGACGTTCCAGGGTCTTGATTAGTGCTCTGAATCTGTTCAGTAATGCTATAAATTTGTTGACCAAATTATAGTTCTATATCATGTTGCCGCATTCTTTGTGAATTAACAAGACTTCAGTTAGGCAAGAGTGTGACTGTTTACTGGGAAATGATTGTTCCTAACTGGTATAGTTTTTCTGTGAAACAAAAACATTTTTCTTTTTTTTAAACTATTGATTGTTGTATATAAAGCATTGCATAACTTGGCCCCACCTTATTTAGTGGATCTCCTTCGTATATACAAACCACCCAGGTCTCTCAGATCAGCAAATCAGATGATCCTAGACATTCCAAGGACTAGATTGAAATTGAGTGGTGACCGGGCATTTGCAGTAGCAGCTCTAGTATCTACCTCTACATCTTAGACTGGCTCTGTCTTTAGGTTATTTTAAATGAAACTTGAAATTGCATTAACTTAAATTAGCGTTTCGTTCAGCAGGTTAATTAGTGTAAGGGAAACAGGTCAATTTAGCTCAAAGGGAATCATTTAAGATTTTAAAGGGAATTTGGACAGAATCACTGTTTTACGGCTGATCACTGAGACGGCCAGCGATTCATTGAACGAGCCGTATGACATCAATTCTGAATGGATATTTATATCCAAAATATAGTGAAAACACTATTAATTAGCACGGTAACAAGATCGGCAGTTTAAGACATTAACTTGTAAGCACAAAACACAAGATACTTCTCTTTTCAATATAAATAAGGCTTTATTGGATAAATCTAAGACATAGAAGATTCAAACACACACATACTAAACATGAATAGGAACCTGTAAGCTATTCAATAGTTATCAAAAAGACATACATAATACGTGATTAAAACATGATAGTGAAACTTGTGGGTTACATACATAATATGGAGTTATGCATAGAAATGATTAGTTGCTCATAAGTCCTTTTAGCGTCATT
>NW_015537962.1:207840-213167 GCF_001515605.1 Sinocyclocheilus anshuiensis
AAAAGCTAAAAGCTAGACACAAAAAGCCAAGTTTTATGGTGTCCTGAGTATTTAAACAGGGCTGTTTAACAAACCCCAAATGGTGCCTCGACCAATTGTAGCTCGGGGTGTTGCAATGTTTCTCCTCCCAATTCATAAATCAACTGTTATCTCATCATTCACATGGTCCGAGTTTTCCCGCTCTTGCAGAGTATAATTTTGGACATGATTTCTATAACAAGAATATGATACATTTGACAAAGAATTGATTGGAAGAAACGTTTCAAGCATGAAGATTCAAACACACACATACTAAACATGAATAGGAACCTGTAAGCTATTCAATAGTTATCAAAAAGACATACATAATACGTGATTAAAACATGATAGTGAAACTTGTGGGTTACATACATAATATGGAGTTATGCATAGAAATGATTAGTTGCTCATAAGTCCTTTTAGCGTCATTTAGGTGCATATATACATGGAAAGGTAGTTTCTGCAGCATTCTGTGGACGTAAGGATACGTTCTGTGAAGACCAGAGAGGTTAAAATGTCTGTAAGGATCTCAGTCTGTTCTTTGTCTCCGAGGTGGGGGGAAAAGTAAATCCGAAGAGCTCGTGATCGTGATTACTATCACTGGTTTACATGTGCATCTCTTTGACCATTAATCTTGTTTACTTGCCCCAAAATTGACAATCTCCTTGGAATTGTCAATAAGTGTTCTTTTGTTTAAATGCTGTGAGCTACTCAACGCTGCTCGTTGGTTCAGGCTTGTGGCGCCAGGATCTGATATACGACATCCTGTGTCTTGGGCCTCTGTGGAATTCGGCTTCTCATGTTTCAACCATGTTTTGACCAAATCTTAGATTGTCTGATTCGGTCTGATATCCTACATTAGCAAGAGGCATTTTAAACATTTGTTGTCATTGTTTGTCTGAAAGTAAATGTTGTGTAATTTTATTGTGAGTTTGTACAGCACATTGGTCAATATTGCGTTGTTTTAATTGTGCATTATAAATAAACAGAAACAGGTATTTGGCTATGACTATAGCTGCACTACTGTTTGGAATAATTTTTTTAAAGAAATGTATATTTTTAATTAATACTACAGCAAAGACTGATTATAAAATTGAGCTAAAGTGACCGTAAATACACTTATAATGTTACAAAAGGTTTCTGTTTCAAAAACGTTCGATTCAACAAAAAAATTATTTAAAAAAAATATATCAGTTTCCATAAATATATCAAACAGCACAACTGTTTTCAGCATTAATAATAATAATTAATGATGATAATACTATTATTAATAATAATTAATATAATTATAAGTATGAATAAATATTATATATAATATATATTATAATTAATAATAATAATAATAATAATATTTCAATCAATATCAATATTAATTGAGCACCCAATCATCATATTAAAATTCTTAAGTATCATGTGACACTGAAGACTGAAGTAATTTTAAAATATATTGAAGAAGAAAACGGTTATTTTAAATTGTAATGTTTCTAAATATTACAGTTTTTACTGTATTCTTGATTAAACATGATGCAGTCTTGGTAACAAATGTATTTTAAAAACATAAAAAAACACCTTACCGACCCCAGACTTTTGAATGGCTAGTGACTGTAAATATCAAACTTGGAGTACAGATGCTCACTGGTTTTAATGGTGCATTCTGGAAAATTCTAGGGAGTGACTGCTTCAGCGCATTAAAGTCATTTTTATAGTTAGACAGCCTGAGACTCTCTGGGCAACTCTCTGTAGGAACGTTTAAAAAAATGATGTATGCTGAATGTCCACATTTAGGATCATTCTACGGACATCTTTACAAATGAGGCCCCTGGTTTTTAAGCACTCAGATGAGGACTGACTGTCATTTTTAACTGTGTGTTTAAACGAGTTTGAGAATGAATTAGAGTATTTGAAACTATGACAGCACCAAATCATTCATGCAATGACTCAAGCAGAGTGTTTTATCACTTACTGTCTCTTTGTTCCTGTCTGGAATTGTATTATCTTCCCCATCCTCACGTCTTCCCCGTCTAGTGCGGTTTCTGTCCACCGATGGGTGGTGGACCAGAGGAAGTCTACCTGAGCAAAATCACTCTGCGCTCATTAGGCTGTCCAATCACTGCAGGGTGGCCAATCAGTCTATTTGTAGCCTGCCGTTTTGCATTTCAGCCCATCAATCAAACTCGGTTGTGATCCACGCAGGCGCTTTTCCTAAACTCTGAACAGAAAACCCCAATAAAACTAATAGTAACTTCTTTTGATCTGTCGATTACCAGCAGGGAAAATTAATTCATTCGATTTTCGTGAGGCAAATGATTTGAGCAGCAGTGATGCTTTACTTTTCCGGTCTCTGGTGTTTCTAGTCAAATTAACGTATTTTCTGAGCTGATAAATAACGTTAAACCTGAAAATGGTTTTAAAAAGCACATGATGCTATAGTTTCATCACTGCAGGGTTGCAATGACCATCTTTTTGCAGTAACTCGTTACCTGTCTGAGTGGGTAGATGACACGAAGCGGCTGGAGGTTATAGCTGCAATGAAAACAAATGAGCATGCATATCCTACATACAGGATTTCCACAAAATGATAAGGGCACACCTTTTATTATTTCACACAGTATTTGAACTTAAGCACTAAAAGCCATGCTCGTTTTCTCTTGTCAGTGTTTGGCATGGAATGCAAGCCATACGCTGTCGGACATGGACAGATTTGCTGGTGCGCAAAACAAGTGCTTTACAGGAATTCCTTACGTGTATTGCTGTTACTGTGGCAACCAACAGCAGCACTGCTTAACCATGCGCACATTTTTATTTTTAGTTACACTGAAAATATTTCAGTTTAATTCAGTCGATCTTATTACATCGTTTTAACATGGATTTCTATGGAGACCGGAATATGAGAGCATCCAAACAAAAGTTAGAATCCATCATGGCGGCATTTAACAGTTTCTCAGAAAAAAAGGTGCATAAGAAAGTAGAATTAAAATGAATTGAAATTTGAAGGACTTCATGCCGCTGTAGTTTTTGACTAGAAAAGCAAACTTCTGCATGCTGAAAAGTTAAGTTTGAATATTTATAAGATAGGTATATCCTAAAAATCGAAGAGTTTTAGTGACATGTGAATGCTTTTCAATCCTTTGAGATTCATAGAGGTCTAAAATAAAGGAATTAATAGATTTTTGCATTCAGATTTATTTATTATCTAAATTGATATTACATTTTATAACATTTCCATCTGATCTGTCATTTTTGGTGCCATTTTTCACTCGTTTCAAAAGATTTTATCATTAATTTATGTTGAAATTAATTAAAATTCTGACATAATGTTTCATTTAATTTAATCCTTTAATTTTATATATTTTTTTATATTATTTGACTCAGTATGTATATGATAGTAAAATTTAGTTTATATATACATATATTTATAATACAATAAATAAATTAATAAAAATCTTCTATATTTCTAAAGCTGTCAATACATAAATACTTCTAATATATTTTAATATCATTTTAATATAATTTGATAAACTTTAATGTTAACATCACACATGAATACCTAGGGATACTAATAAGATCAAGCAGATCGATTCAATTCAGTTTTCAATTCAAATATAGCTTTATTGGTATGACTAATACAGTATTTCCATCTGATCAATCTGTCTCTGTTCAGTCGTCCATCTGTCATTTAATGTATCTTTATCTTTCCTTCCATGCTTCCACCCTTTCATCAGTCCATCTGTTGTTCTGGTATATGCAACGTTATAATATTCAAACTATAACTTGTGGTATTTTATTTTTTTTTACTTTCAGACAGCGCTTTAAGTCAGCATTTAAAAGCTTCCTGCATTTTTCATGACAGGGGTGGTTAATACCAAGTTGCCACAGTTTTATTTTTATATGCACAGTATTTGAGGAGAAACTACATTATTGTGAGTGTTCTCTAACATTTAATTTTTGTTGTTTTTTGTTTTTTTACTACTCTAGTCCTGCTCTGTGTCAATTGATGTATTAGTGAAACACCCTCCATTCAGTTACGTGTGTGTGTCTAAGAGAAATGTATTATCCTTTCTGCCATTAGCTGCCACTGTGAACAGAGAAGTCTGCATCATTATTACACTGTTCTCATTATAACATGAGTTTCAGAAATTAAATGTAACAACGATCCCTTCTCTGTGGTAGACTGTGTGCTCGGAAACACCTTTTTAAATTGGTCTAAGATCCACATAACCCTTCCAAATCTGAAATGGCACAAACCATTGCACTAGGTCATGGATCACTGTAAAGGTCAGCTTGTTATTTGTATCTGTAGAGCTGATTTAAAGACAGATGCTCAATCTGTCTGTCAGCAGCAGTTTTAAACATTGATAATAAGAAGAAATGTTTCTTGAGCAGCAAATCAGCATATCAGAATGATTTCTGAAGGATCATGTGACACTGAAGACTGGAGTAATGATGCCGATAATTCAGCTTTGCATCACAGGAATAAATTGCATTTTAATTTATATTCAAATAGAAAACAATTATTTTCAATTATAATACAATTTCACAATATTACGGAATTTACTGTTTTAATTTGATGTTTTTTTATTAAATAAATGCATCCTTTGTATAAGAGACTTCCTTCAAAAACATGAAAAAAATCTTACTACCTTTTAAAAGTATGAACTATATATATAAGGCTGGGAAACACTGACCTAAACAAACCTTTTTGTTGTAGTTTTAAGATGCTTTTTCCTATATATTGATGCAGTGATGTTGCTCCTCAAAAAAAAAAAGTAGGACACCGGAAGACTCATGTTTGATTTTCTGTCAGTTCATTGTTTCTTTTGGACTTTCAGAATTCACACGCGTGCTCTGTTACAGCTGTGATCAACAGCACTGAGTCGCAAGAGTTTTGCAGCTTCTCTTTCTCTCTTTTTAACCCCTCAACACAGTGGTTTTCCCTCCACATATGCACTTGTCTCATCAATGCAGGAAACAGTGCTCACGCTGTCACTGCTTGTCAGTGTTTCACTTCTCTATTTTTAGGGAAACAAACGACATAAAAACCACTGAGAGCCTCTTATTTTTTTGACGGCCTTGTTTTCTTCAAAAGCTTCTCTCACTCGCTCTTTTTCTCTTAGTCCTCCTCTTCTCATCCTCTCATTCTTTCAACCTCAGCTAACTTGCTTTTCTGTCACACTGTCTACCTTTCATCCCTTGTTCCCTCTCTCTCCTTTTGTCTGTCTGTGTTGAGCATGACTTCTTGACTATCTATCTATCTATCTATCTATCTATCTATCTATCTATCATCTATCTATCTATCTATCTATCTATCT
>NW_015537962.1:213199-217582 GCF_001515605.1 Sinocyclocheilus anshuiensis
TCTATCTATCTATCTATCTATCTGTCTATCTGTCTGTCTGTCTGTCTGTCTGTCTGTCTGTCTGTCTGTCTCTTGTTCTATATATCATTGTCAACCATTCTGTCATTTTATGTATCCTTCTATCATTCTTTCATTCAATCGATAATTTTTTCGTCCTATCTTTCTATCATTCTGTTGTTCTATCATTCTTTCGTCCTATCTTTCTATCATTCTGTTGTGCTATCATTCTTTCATCCTATCTTTCTATCATTCTGTTGTTCTATCATTCTATGGTTCTGTCATTCTCTCGTTCAGTCTATCTATCGTTCTATCTATTGTTCTTCTGTACTATCACTCTATTGTTCTTTTGTACTATTGTACTATCAATCTATCGTTCTATCATTCTGTCATTCTATTGTTCTATCATTCTATCTGTCATTCTTTGTGTACTATCACTCTATCTGTCGTTCTGTTTTTGGCTCTTTATCATTCTATCTATCATTCTTTTGTTCGATCTATCGAACTATTGTTCTGTCTATTCTATTATTCTATGTATCATTTTTTTATTCTATCATTCTTTCGTACTATTGCTCTATCGGTCTATCATAGATGATAGTTCTATGGTTAGATAGATAGAACCATAGTATCTATGGTTCTATCTATCTATCTATCTATCTATCTATCTATCTATCTATCTGTCTGTCTGTCTGTCTGTCTGTCTGTCTGTCTGTCTGTCTTTCTGTCTGTCTGTTGTTTTATCTGTCATTCTATCACTCTAATGTTCTATCATTCTATCTATCCTTCTGTTTGTTGTTTTGTCATTCTATTGTTGTATCTAGCATTCTAACTAATGTTCTATCATTCTGTCTGTTAATCTGTCTGTCCGTTCTATCTGTTCTGTCAGTTGAGACAGTGCTCACCTACCAGTGCCCTATTAACATGTAGAACCACCCTGCAACTGCCTAGCAACACCCTAGCAACCACTCAGTACACCCCAGCTACTATCTAACATAGCCCTTTTAACAGCCTCTATCTTTCTATAAGGCCTCTATAGCATTCAGTCGGTTACATTTTAAATATTTTTCTAGTTCTACATTTACACATGTTCTCTTTTCTGTTGAACTGGTTCTTTCATTCCTTAGTTTCATCATTTATTCCTTCCTTCCCTCATTAGCATCTTTTTCCTGTTTATTTCTCTCTTAAATCTCCTCTTCCCTCCCTCCGTCTCGTTTCAGTATGATCGCTGGTGATGTTTTCTTTGAGGGAGTGTGTCATACTGCTTACTCACTGGAAAAAAAGGAGGGAAAGTTTGAGTTTGCCCCACTTTTCGGTGTGCCAGCAGGGAACTCTGCAGCTTTGACCTGGATTCTGCACAAGAGCCATCCGCCAGGCTTTCACGACTAGATAGAGTCTTGCTATCTCTCTCTCTTCCTCATTGTGTCTGCATCTGTCTGGACTCTTGTTTTATTAACTGTGCCGTATCCATTGAGAAAACGAATTAAACCCTCAGCAATTAATATTAAATAAACACATGAAAGGCAAAGGATTTCATAATTCACCTACATTCCCTCTGTCCTCACAGAACATCCTCCGCAGAGACTCCTGAGACCAAGGATAGTGAGCCAAAGCGCAGAATATGCATAAGTGTGCTGTTATTAGTACCTCTCCTCATCATGTATTAAGGCCTAATTAGATGATCACAGAGTCAATGCGTGTCGCAGGGAATTATTATGTCTGCCCTGATTCAGCGTCTTGTTTATCTGGATTTTAAAGAGAAGCATGTTTATGAACCCATCAATGCAGCCTTTTCTAGCTGTGTGGGAAGGACACATTGTACAATGCATAAGTTTGGCTCATGAATATTAATTAGCTGAGTTAATAATAGGCCAACGAAGTCTACTATGATACCTGAAGAAAGCTATTCATTAGCATTTTCATTTATCTCATTGGCAGTTGCTTAGCTGGTATCGAACTCCTTGGAAGTATGTGATGCTTTTTATCCTTTGTTTCAGACTTTAAATGTCATAACAGTTAGTCAGTACATTGCCAAAAACAGTGATGCTACACTCTAAAAAATGCTGGGTTAAATACAACCCAGTGCTGGGTAAAATAGGGACAAACCCAGAAATTGGGTTGTTTTGACCCAGCTATTGGGTTGTTTTGACCCAGCGGTTGGGATGTTTTGAACCCAACCGCTGGGTTAAAACAACCCAATAGCTGGGTTTGTCCCTTTTTAACCCAGTGCTGGGTTATATTTAACCCAGCATTTTTTAGAGTGTACTCTGTATGTCTTGGCAAATTAATTTCATTCTGCCAGTAGTCCATTGGGAGCCACAGAGAAGACTATTCCTCCACTACAGCTTAGTGGAAATGAGAAATATTGACTGTAATTGCCAGCGTCTCCCAGTGGTGTCGATGCCCTGGCGAGGGACACGGGCCGACATTTATTTTGAACACACGAGTGGTTTTAATTATAACGGCATTTCATTAGGGCCTATCAGTGGCAAGACTACTCAGGCTGAGCTTCAAACCGGCATGATTAACACACTCTTGTAAGGCAACGTTTCTCTACCAGCGCACCACCAAAACTTTGCTCAGACCTCATTTTTGGAGAGTTCTCTAAAGCAGGGGTTATTGTCAGATGTTTTTGTTGTTGCGGGCGGTCTGGCTGTCTGTCGGTCTGTCTGTCTGGCTGTCGGGCGGTATGTCTATCTGTCTGTCTGGCTGTTGGGTGGTCTGTCTATTGTTTGTTTTATCATTTGTAGCGTTCTATATATTTGTCATTTGTTCTGTCTGTCTGTCTGTCTATCTGTCTGTCTGTCTGTCTGTCTGTCTATCTATCTATCTATCTATCTATCTATCTATCTATCTATCTATCTATCTATCTATCTATCTATCTGTCTGTCTGTCTGTCTGTCTGTCGTTCTATCGTTCTGTCTGTCTGTCTGTTGTTCTATCGTTCTGTCTGTCTGTCTGTCGTTCTATCATTCTGTCTGTCTGTCTGTCTGTCTATCTATCATTCTATCATTCTCTTTATTGTTTTATCTATCATTCTATCATTGTTTCTAGCATTCTATATATCTAACGTTCATTCTATTATTTGTTCTATCGTTCTATCACACTAACGTTCTGTTTATCGTTTTATCTATCTGTTGTTCTATCGTTGTTTCTAGGGTTCTATCTATTACACTATTCTATATATCATTCTATCTGTCATTCTATCGTTTTATATATCAATCATTATATTCATCCTTCTGTCCATTAGTCCGCCATTATGTCTGCACAATAGTTTGTACTTTCTTAAGGGCTTCGGTCATGTCTAATGTTTACAGTTCATGTTTTCTTGAGTGTTTTTGGAAATATTTCTTAATAAATGGAAAATATATAGAAATATTTTTTGATTAAATGATCAGCACCAAAGTATAACTCTTTGAACAGACTGTCTTATTCTGTTTGACCTTGAAATTACTTTCAGTGCTTTCCCAAAGAAAGAAAAGTTTTGCAGTGTTTTGTTAAACTTTATGAGAGAAGGGCAATGTGGGTTCTGGAAAAACACATTTCATGCTCTCTAGCTTCTAGCCTGCCAGGTAAAACTTCAGTGTGGTTTGCAATTATGGCTGTAATTCAATTGACACTTAATCATCCGCTGCAGAATGTAGCAATAGAGTTTGTGCTCTAAACCTGCAATCAAACCGCTGTGATTATGAATTACGCCGCATAGTACCATTAGAGCTCGACTCTCTTGAATTATTAGAGCTTGTCCTCCTAGCACAGTAGCCTGTGACAGGGTATGAAAAGCCTGTTTTTGAATTGTAGCCTATGTATTAGATCAAATAATGTAACTGAGAACTGAGAAATATTGCATTTGAGACACTTGCAGCTTTCTGCAGTCTGTCAAAGCAAGTGAGAGAGTGATAGCTCATGCTTTGACATTGATATTGTATGACTGCTTCTCAAAAATGGAAAAGATATTCATGGTTTGCCGAATAGTCCTTTCCTTTGAGAATCTTTTGCTCTCAAATTCATAGCTGTCCAAATCTAACATTTGTTTCAGAAAAACACCATTCGTGTCTTTTCAAATGTTCTTCAATTAAACATCAAGAGTAATTCAAAGCACTATACTCTAATTTATGTTCTTATCTGCAGTTTCGGTTATTTTCTTTTCTTGTATGAAGAAGAATTATTATGTGAGCTCTCTCTTTACCCCCACAAAAATACTCTTATCCAAAATATAGGCACGAAATCAAATGCAAATGTAGCCTAGTTGAACATCCTCCCATACTAATTGGAATATATAACTTGTAATGTTTCTGGGGAGCTTGTGGAGAGGTCCTCCCCTGCCATTTCAATGACCGTAACTGGACCCAGGGCTTTTTTTTTTTTTTTTTTTTTTTTTTCTCTAAA
>NW_015537962.1:217723-245223 GCF_001515605.1 Sinocyclocheilus anshuiensis
GGCTTTTTTTTTTTTTTTTTTGCTAGTTCACTAAAACTTACTCTATTTCTTGATTCACTTTTTAATTTTCATTCCAATAGAGGCCTGAAACACATCTAGAGGCAGTGAAGTAATATTGCTTCCTTCTCTATTAAGTTAGTGATGAAGACCTTGTGATTGCAGCTTTTTGTCTTGTCTCTATGACAGCATATACTGTATATATTCATGCACTAGGAAATATATACATTTATATACATTATATACTGTATATATGTATATATATAATGTAGCATGTATAACACACACACACACACACATATTATTATTATACAGTGTTGAAATGCAGATGCAGCAATACATTTTTTCAGGATTCTTTCCAAATTTCAAAAGAAAAGCATTTATGTGCATTATTATAGCATTATTATTTAATAATTTTATTATGAGCAGAGCAGAGCTAGATTCTAGATGAAGAAAAAGCTCAAATTTAAGAGAGTTACCTTTTTATACTGCATAATTTCCATTCTTTTGTTTGTATTTTTTGATGATTTTGACTATTATCCTAAAATAATAAAGAGTGAGTGGGTGTTTTTAAACTTTTGACTGGGAGCTATTACATTTTATTTTCATATTATTTATAGCATTAGATTCTTTAACTGTTGATTTGTATATGTGAATCATGCAGATGCACCAGGAACAAAACCAACCATTTGCAACATATTTTACACACTGACTGGATTATGAAAAATAAATAACTATGGTTTTACTGGTTAAGATTTATATATTTAAAAATCAGTGCTATTTGCCTGGGGCGTTTTGAATGGCTGCTGGATATTGTTGTGCCATTTCTAAAGTATTCTCATTACCATGCAGTTGCTAGGGTGTTGTAAGTGGTTGCCAGGTGTTTTCTTACAGGTGGTTGCTTTACTGCTCTCTAGATATGGTTTGTGTCCCTGCATTAACAAGGTGAATAGTATCAATTTTGACTTTTTGTGACAGATCATGTAAATCTAAACATGAATCTGAAATTCTAGGATACTAATTGTTGTATACTAATTGTTAATTGTGTAATGCAGCAATGTTTTAAAATGTTATTGCCAGAAATTGCTGAAAGTTAAAGTTTAGTCCATCAGAACAGAAAGGCCTATTCTGTAACTGCAATCAAAGTGATAACTGTTGTTTTCAGCAAAGTATCATGCAGGTTGCCAATTATATAATTACCTAGCATTGCTGAAGCCACAAAACCAAGTGGGCTTTAATGGTTGTGATAGTATGTTATGTAAGCTGGATTGGACACTTACCCAAACCTAGGTTGGTAGTAGTTCAGAATTTGCAAAGAGGGGTTAATTGCCACTTAATAACAAAATGATATCTATCTGCATAATGTAACGTGGGTGATCTGAAGCCCCAACCTCCGAGCCAATCTCTACCTGCTTGCCTCTTGAACACAGTGGGCCTGAACTGCATTAACCTCTCACTGATCCATCAACAAGAGACCCGATGCATCCCACACGACCGGGAATGTAATGAAGTCCATGTGAGTTGCTTTATTTATCATCCGGCTCTTCTCGAGAACTCTTAAAGCTGATGACCTCTCATGTGGGATGCCATGCTGCCGCTGTTGTAACCCGAATGCAGGTAATGAGCATTTTTTGAGGCATGGTCAGGAAGAGATGTTGGTCGATGGTGTTCAGGCTTAAGGAAAGGGTCGGAGTTGAGTCGTGTCGAGGATAGAGCCTGTAAACAAGTGTGAATAGTGAGTTATGACATCTAAAATGTCATCTTATCTGTTTGACTTGTAGCAGTATGGTAGTGGGGCTGTTGTGATGGGTTTTGTCAGAGGATGTTATTGACTGAGATGTGGATGCGAAGCACATCATGAGGAAATCCCTGTCTGTGGTGTTCGGGTCACATTGATGCATTACTGTTCTCCAAAGTACATCAGTCAGTGTTTAGGAATTGCATGTTATAATGTGCTTTCTCACGCTCTCTCTTTGTGTAGCGTTCCCTTTGGCTTCCTCCTACGGCTGTATAAACATAAATAAATTGCGGCGCACAATGCAGGAAACTGTCATCTCTATAAAGGTCAGCCATGTAAAATCAAACAATACATCTCTCTCTTTCGGTGCATATCTCCCCCTCTTTATGGCAAATCCAACAAAATCTGGTTTTTATGTTTACTTATTATTTTTATATTCAAAATCAATCATTTAAATCGTGAAGGAAAGGCCACGAGGAAATACCAAAACCAATTTGTAATGATTGATGCATGGGTGGATCTTCTTGGGTTCTCAAATTAGAATATATTTATCTTTCCCAAACAAGACGCTTATTGTCAGAGTCTTGTCTTGTGGATGGTGCATATTAACCAGTTGGTTAGACGCTACAGGTGACAATGGCGTTATTATTATTTTCTTCATTTACATGTTTTTGATTTGTCAGTAGAAAACAGAATTAGTTTGAGAGGCATCATGTTTTGATGAAGTTGCTCCAAAAAACAGACACTATTGTTGTGTTGTCCATGTTTTGTGTCATAACTTAAGAAGTAAACATTATTTAAATCATAGTAATATACAAAGTATTTTATAGCATTTTTGAAACTGAAGGTTTGGTTTTTGTATGGTTAGTGGAAAGCGAAAAAATATATAAGTGCTAAGAGATTTATATGGAAATCTCACCATTTATATGTATATTATAGATACAAAAATATAAGCATCTTGATGTCAGTTTTATAATATGAGTGTTATCAAGGATGTTGGAAAAAAAAATAGCCTGAAGTATTTTTTAAATACTTAATTTTGTGTTTAGCCTGTGGTTTAATAGCGGAGTATCACACATGAGGAGTATTTGACGCTTTGGTGCACTTCAGATTCAGTTACTGATTCTTCAGAAAGTGCACATACATCCTGTAGAGCCACATATATCAAAATTACCATCGCAGGAAATTATTAGATAGGCTCCTGTGGTAAATAGTTTGCATTGGACTCGCTTCGCTTGAGCTTAGTCTGTGGCAGGCCGAAGTATATTTCCCAACGGAGGAATGATCAAAGCAGACTCCTTTAGGATGCAGTTTAATGTGTTTAAAGAGTTAGCATGGGTTTTTATAATCGATTGATATTATGCATAAGGCTGGACATTAAAATACTTTTTGTACATTTTTACTTCAGTACTGCTGACTATGTAGAAATCAACTGGCACTTTGCAAACATTATGTGATATTTTCTAGTGAAACGCAGTATTCAGCTGAAAATAATGTTGAGTGGACATTTATTTTATTCATCAATGTCAGGCATTTATTATTTTTCATCACTGTCAGTGACATTATTATTCCCTGGTTATTGTTAACTAAAACTATTGAAATATAGTTGAAATAAAATAAAATATAAATATGAGATGGAAAAATTATTTGCTGCGATTAGTTATCACAATTTAAAATTTAACATTAGAATAAGTATTCGTTGTCAACTTAAAAAAAATATGTGTCTGTGTCTTGATTTAAAATTATAAGTTTAGTTAACTTTAGTTTAGTTAAGATGTATATTTAAGGTATCTCAACATATTTTAAGTTGTAACTAATTGCAGCAACACTTTTACAGTGTTGGCAAACTGAAATAAAATAAGTTGAACTATTAAAATTGCTAAAACTTAAACTGAAATAAAAATAGTATACTGTATAAATAATACTAAAATAACACTGTTCTTTACCTGCATGGTATTGATTACAGTTTTTGATTAGATTAATTTAATGAAACAATAAAGACGATGTATTTTGTTTCAAATCTGCTGTGTTGTGATCAATGAAGATACATAAAAAACAATGACTTTGGTTCAACAAGCTCAAAGAATGGACTTCAAAAATGGCATGTTGATGCCAAACGCCATGGATCTCATGTTCTTAGTGACCAAATGTATTTTTTTTTTCATAAAAATTCCCCATAACTGTATATGCCCTTCAAAAATTTAATATTTGTCACCCTGGACCACAAAACCAGTCATAAGGGTCAATTTCTCGAAATACATAATCTGAAAGTGTATAAAAAAATAAGCTTTCCATTGATGTATGGTTTGTTAGGATAGGACCGAGATACAGCTATTTGAAAATCTGGAATCTGAGGGTGCAAAAAAAATCTAAATACTGAGAAAATCGCCTTTAAAGTTGTCCAAATGAAGTTCTTAGCAATGCATATTACTAATAAAAAATTAAGTTTTGATATATTTACGGTAGGGAATTTACAAAATGTCCTCATGGAACATGATCTTTACTTAATATCCTAATGATTTTTGGCATAAAAGAAAAATCAATAATTTTGACCCATACAATGTTTTTTTGGCTATTGCTAAAAATATAGCCCAGCGACTTAAGACTGGTTTTGTGATCCAGGGTCACATTTGTGTTCCACAGAAGAAAGAGATTTGTCAAATTGTCTTTTTTAAGTGAACTATCCCTTTAAAAAGTAAAAATTTGTCTGATATGACCTTTTTAAGCCACTTTATTAGTGCGTATGTGTAGTGGTGCAGGGAACACACCTCATTTCTTAATGTCAGATTGAGGTGATTTAATCTTGCCCCTGGCAGAACGGTCAAACGGTGAGGACTGTTTACTGCGCCTGGCGCTGCACTGCAGGTTTCAGCCGCCTCTCTGAGGTAAATCTACAGGACAATGAACAAAGACTAAGAAAGCGAGACAGGAGGAGAGGGTCACAGAGATGGAGCGAGGGGGAACAGGCGTAAGAAGGTGGACAATGCGATAGAAAAAGACGTGGCGAGGGAAAGGCAGAGCGAGAGCGATAAAGAAATGCTTCTGCTGCGGCGGCGTGTGAAGGCTTAGGCTGCCTGTGGTGGAGAATGTTAATGGAACAGCAGCTCTGTTGCAGGGATTTTCCACTCAACCCCTGAGAGAGCCGCCTGACAGGAGAGCTAACACACAAACAAACAAACAAACACACCCGCAGAAATCACACTCAAATTACAACCAAGAGAGCACCTCGTAAACCGCATGCGGGAGAGACGAATACATTGGCGCCTAAACGGTAGCGGTGTGTGAATGAATACAAAACGCACAAATATGCTCGCTCAGGAGGAGATAACGGTTCGGATTAAACGCCCTCAAGGTGAATAAACAACATTGAACGTGGATTTTCAAGTCGTTGATTGACAGGAATATTATGTAGTACATAAACCCAGAAGGAGAAGTTATTTACAGATTGAATTACATTTGTCATTCAAAGGCCTTTCACGTCATGAAATGACAGGCATTGTAAGTGATGAAATATTCATTGTATGGTACGCCACTGCATTTATGTTTGCAAATGGATTGCTAGTTAAAGGGGTAGTTCACCCAAAAATGACATTTTGCTGTTTAAATTTACTCGCCCTTAGGCCACCCAAGATGTAGGTGAGTTTAGTAGGTGGTCCTTGGTGATTCGTAAAATGCAAGTCAATGGCTGCCGTCACTTGAGAGTCAAAAAAAGCATATACAGGCAAGACAAAATTGTGGCTCCTGGTGATATATTGAGGTCTTAAGAAGCAAAACCATTGAAGAAACTGAATATTATTTACAGCATGATTACCTGTAATCCACAGCCTCAGGAAACCAGAGTGATGTCTGGTTGGCGAACGAATAATTATTTTGAACTGGTTGTTTTTGGTGAACTAGTTGAACCAGTTCACCAAATCGGATTAAACTGTTTGAAACAGTTAACGGCTTGAGCAGATCTAAATACTGGCAAAATACCAGCGTATATGAACATATGATAGCAGGTTTTTCTAGCTCATTCACCACTCCAGTTCATCCAGCAGTCACTGAACTGAGAAACACTTCTGAACTGATGAGCTGCTGATACGAGCATTTGTGAACCGAGTGCTTGAATGAATCATCCGTGTTTCACGTGCGTGTTTCACATCATTGATGGGTACTTTAATAATACAATTGTGTATACATTACATCATTGCGTGATTATGTAAACAAACTGGTGAATCTGGTTGTTTGAACCAGTCATCAAAACAAACTGTCCGAAAGAATAATTTTGCAAAAAAAAATAAAAAATCTGATTTCCCCATTGCCTGAGGCTGTGGATTACAGGTAATAATGTTCCAAATAATGTTCAGTTTTTGCACAGACTGAACATTTTAATTCACAAGACCTCAATATATTGTCAGGAGCCACAGGTATTAATTTTGTCTTGCCTGTATATGCTTTTTTTTTTTTGACTCTCAAGTGCTGGTAGTCGTTGACTTTATTTTATGAATAACCAAGGTCCATGGTTTCAGCTAAAAATATTTTTTACTATTCTTCTGAAGAAAAAAGTTATCTTTGATGGCCTGAGGGTACATTAACAGCACATTTTCATTTTGTGGTAAACTGCATAAGTAAAAAAATAATCCCATCCCATCATATGTCAAAATATTTGAAGGTGGCAGATGAAAATAAATAGGATAAACCTGAGACCTGACAGACACTACGGTACAATCGCATGAACACCTAAATAAACATCAGGCCCCGGCTGTTCCTCGCAATTAAACACCAGGTTAAAGATGAAATCTGCAGCAGCACTGCTAAAGGAACACTCACTGAATCCTAATTAGAGAACAGCGCAAGATCTGGTGGCGTATCACGTAACCGGTGGACCTTGCTCATACGGGTTTGCTGAACTACTTCATTCATAAATGTTATATATACAGTGGGTACGGAAAGTATTCAGACCCCCTTCAATTTTTCACTCTTTGTTATATGTAGTACATAAACCCAGAAGGAGAAGTTATTTACAGATTGAATTACATTTGTCATTCAAAGGCCTTTCACGTCATGAAATGACAGGCATTGTAAGTGATGAAATATTCATTGTATGGTACGCCACTGCATTTATGTTTGCAAATGGATTGCTAGTTAAAGGGGTAGTTCACCCAAAAATGACATTTTGCTGTTTAAATTTACTCGCCCTTAGGCCACCCAAGATGTAGGTGAGTTTAGTAGGTGGTCCTTGGTGATTCGTAAAATGCAAGTCAATGGCTGCCGTCACTTGAGAGTCAAAAAAAGCATATACAGGCAAGACAAAATTGTGGCTCCTGGTGATATATTGAGGTCTTAAGAAGCAAAACCATTGAAGAAACTGAATATTATTTACAGCATGATTACCTGTAATCCACAGCCTCAGGAAACCAGAGTGATGTCTGGTTGGCGAACGAATAATTATTTTGAACTGGTTGTTTTTGGTGAACTAGTTGAACCAGTTCACCAAATCGGATTAAACTGTTTGAAACAGTTAACGGCTTGAGCAGATCTAAATACTGGCAAAATACCAGCGTATATGAACATATGATAGCAGGTTTTTCTAGCTCATTCACCACTCCAGTTCATCCAGCAGTCACTGAACTGAGAAACACTTCTGAACTGATGAGCTGCTGATACGAGCATTTGTGAACCGAGTGCTTGAATGAATCATCCGTGTTTCACGTGCGTGTTTCACATCATTGATGGGTACTTTAATAATACAATTGTGTATACATTACATCATTGCGTGATTATGTTTGAACCAGTCATCAAAACAAACTGTCCGAAAGAATAATTTTGCAAAAAAAAATAAAAAATCTGATTTCCCCATTGCCTGAGGCTGTGGATTACAGGTAATAATGTTCCAAATAATGTTCAGTTTTTGCACAGACTGAACATTTTAATTCACAAGACCTCAATATATTGTCAGGAGCCACAGGTATTAATTTTGTCTTGCCTGTATATGCTTTTTTTTTTTTGACTCTCAAGTGCTGGTAGTCGTTGACTTTATTTTATGAATAACCAAGGTCCATGGTTTCAGCTAAAAATATTTTTTACTATTCTTCTGAAGAAAAAAGTTATCTTTGATGGCCTGAGGGTACATTAACAGCACATTTTCATTTTGTGGTAAACTGCATAAGTAAAAAAATAATCCCATCCCATCATATGTCAAAATATTTGAAGGTGGCAGATGAAAATAAATAGGATAAACCTGAGACGTGACAGACACTACGGTACAATCGCATGAACACCTAAATAAACATCAGGCCCCGGCTGTTCCTCGCAATTAAACACCAGGTTAAAGATGAAATCTGCAGCAGCACTGCTAAAGGAACACTCACTGAATCCTAATTAGAGAACAGCGCAAGATCTGGTGGCGTATCACGTAACCGGTGGGCCTTGCTCATACGGGTTTGCTGAACTACTTCATTCATAAATGTTATATATATACAAATGAACACTGTTAGTTTGGGATATCACGTTTTTAATATGGATGTTAATTGGAAGGGTTTCTTGAAACCCAATAGCAAAATTATAAAGACTTTGGGTGTAGATGTGATTGGAGTGATCGATGCATGACAGGTTTCTGGTGTGGAGACTGAGGCCAAGTCTTAAGCCGTGGTCACACTTCACACTCGTTCTCACTCATCATGTTGACACAGGGAACCGGAAGGCTGCATGCTTTGCAGTGCTGTGTGGTCTGAAGTAATTTTGCATGCTCAAAGCCTTGTGTGACCACAGCTTAAACCTTCTACCACGAAACCAAGTCAAGTCTCAAATCCATTTTAGGGATAGTTTTCTTTTTCTTCAGTCGGCAAGGAAAGAATATTTATCTTTAAAAAAAAAAATAAAACTAGTTTAAGCTTTTTTTTTTCTTTTGTAAATGTCCACTCAACAGGAAGCTAGGAATAGGAATTTGTTTCACTCTTGTAAATGAATGGCTAATATGATGATGCATATTTGCACATTGAACGTGTGTGTGTGTGTGAGTGTATATACATACATATATACAGTACACACACACACACACACGTTATCAGTCTATATATACAGTATATAGTCTATAGTATATAACTGTTTATCAGTTTAAATCAAGTCTAATATTTTTCCACAAAAATATTAAGCAGCACAACTGTATTCCAAATTGATGATAATAAATGTCTCTTGCAAATCAGCATATTAGAATAATTTCGGAAGGATCATGTGACACTGAAGACTGGAGTAATGATGCTGAAAATTCAGCTTTGCATCACAGGAATAAATTACATTTTAAAATATATTGCAATAGAAAACATTTATTTTGAATGGCAATAATATTTCACAATTTTACTGTATTTGTGATCAAATAAATGCCGCCTTGTGAACACATTACAAAGTCTCACAGACCCCAAACTTTTGATGTGTGTTGCATGGCAGGTTTCTGGATAAGTAATTGTTTTTTTGTGGTTTTAAACATCTGATGCTAGTAATATTGAGTGCAGTTTTTAAATTATCACAAGATAATAGGCTGGCATCAGATGGCATCAATATAAAGTGCTTCACTCTTTTGTCTGTTTCACATTTAGGAATGTTCTCAAAGAAATAACAGTGAATGATGAATAAATTATGACAGGTGGATTTTCCCTCAAACGTCTGGAAAGAAATGATAGAAGTCAGAAATATAATGAGGACTGATTTCCTCAGAGACTTTAATATTTTACAAGACATTCTGAAGGTTAATGGAGGTCTCTCTCATGTTTTGCAAATTCTGCCCAAATCGTCCAAAAAACCCTTGAGAGATGTCAAGGGTGCAGTTCTTCAGCAAGTCATAAGACTCTTCAGTGAGATCTATAGCGGTTTTTCTCGCCTCTCTAGAAGCGCACGCTTCTGACTGTCCCAAACCATGTGCTCAGAAGCCCTGGACCACATCAAACGTGACGGTGGCTAAATTGTCTCGGTGCTACAGCAGTGCAGACTGTCAAAGCGATTCGATGGGTGGATTTTGCAGGGTTGACTTCAAAAATATTACTATTCAAATCACATTTTCCTGGAGTCCCCATTGGAATATGGCTGTGACTTGTGCTTTAAATTGAATTGAATTCAGAACTTTTATGGAAGTGATTCCTTGTGTGATTAGAATGAAAGTGAGACTTCATATGAGACACTGAAATCATGGTTGTGGTCTTCAAAAGAGGCTGTTCATGCATTGGTGGTGTGTGGCGTGATCTTGGCGGTAAATTGCTTTAGGGAAACCTAGAGAACGCTCTGACTTTAAAGCCAATGACAGATGCAATTTCTACAGTGACAATTTTTAAATTGCAGCTCTTATTGTCTTTTCTCTCTCTCTCTCTCTGTCTCTCTAGCTCATTTCCATCTAGATTTGGGCCTTGATTCTCTCTGCCGCACTGATGCATCACGATTTCTACCCTTTTATTTTTATTGTATAGTCTGAGTCTCTTTGTACCTTCATTTAATGACAACCTTTTTAATGCGTCATATTCTACACTTTTAGAATTCTTTCCAACACTGAAGTTCATTTATATTATTAGTCACAGTTTATTGTTATTTTAAAATTGCATGACCATTTCATTTGGTAATTAAACCAGCTGTTTAATTGTAAGAGCTGAAAATGAGTTGGTTCTTTATAACATGAGCCAGTTTAGTATAGTGAATCAAACCCAAACAGCATGACCAGTGCAATCTAACTGATTCCTGAACAAATGACTCTTAAGAGATGGTTCTTTTGAGGGTAATTGGCCCCCCGACTGAGCCTGGTTTCTCCCAAGGTTTTTTCTCCATTTCTGTCACCGATAGAGTTTTGTTTCCTTGCCACTGTCACCTTTGGCTTGCTTAGTTGGGGACGCTTGACTGATTGCACAGATACTATTGGAAGAGAACTGAACTGAAATGATGGCATCACTGAATCATCATTGAACTGACTTTAGTTGGAAAATGACTCTTTGTTATTGTCCTCTTGCATTATTGACACTATTTTCCTGTTTGACACTGTAAAGCTGCTTTGAACATCTAATGGCTTAGTTGGGGACACTTGACTGATCGCACAGACACTATTGGAAGAGAGCTGAACTGGATGATAACATCCCTGAATCATCAATGAACTGACTTTAGCTGGAAAAATGACTCTTTGTTATTGTCTTTGTTATTGTTATTGTTTGACACTGTAAAGCTACTTTGACACAATCCGTATTGTATAAAGCGCTATACAAATAAAGGTGACTTGACTTGACTTGAATCAAAACAATAGTGTTACTAATGTAGTCCAACTGATTCTTGAACAAATAAGTCTTTTGAGCCAGTTCGTTTTTTGTTAATCAAACACATACAAATCAATGTAGATACTGACTGTTCTTATTAAAAATGTGTAGTTAAAGATACACATTTGTCAGTAATATTTTATAAAACTGAATGAATGGATGGATAAAATATGATTAGTATTGTTTAATGGTAGTTCATAATATGATGAGCATCCAAAAAAATAGTTCCCAAAAATGAACATTCGGTCATCATTTACTCACCCTCAATGTCATTCCAAACCTGAACACAAAAAAATAAATATTTTGTAAATAAAAATGTGTGTTCCATAGAAGAAAGTTCCACAGAAGTAACTTTTTTTCAAGGCTGTAATTCTTATAAAATAATTTATTTATAAAAAAAAAAGATCTCATTATTTGGCACTGAAATTAATATTTTTTCCTCAAAGAAAAAAAAAAACCCTGAAACCATAAAAGGACCCTAATTGGAAAAGTTACATTTCTTACTTCCACCTTTACTCATGCCATCACACACTCACATTCCATGAAGAACCATGAAGATTCTTTGGATTTTTTAAATGTTCTTCACACTAAGGAAAACATGGTTCCTTCAAGAACTGTCCACTAAAAGTATCTTTTAGGCACCCAAAATAGTTCTCAAAAAAACAACAACTTATTTTTAAGCATGTATGATTGCTTTTTATTACCCATTTTCCCAGTTTAATTTCCATAATTACTGTAGACTGAATGGAAAGTTTATTTTTAAAACGGCAAGTGCAATAATTTTTTTCTAATTTATGACCTTTTAAAAGCAGCCTGGCCTCAGTGTCCGTACAGTATCTTAATTAGGCCTCTCTGTCTTACTCTCATCCTCCTCCCCAAACTCTCTTTCTCAGAGTCACTGGGCATCAGCGCCACATCGAGCATGTGAACAGCTGTTAATGAGCACGTGCAGCACCTGTTGGGGGCGTCGCCACATCACCCCGACACAGCTCTCATCAGGAGTGACACTGCAGCCGGCCTGTGAAGTGTCTCATTAGTGGCGGGTCAAAATGCTGTCTGTCATTCAACCCGTCTCACCTGGCGATGCCCAATCAAATGCCCTCGTTGGCACCGTTCCTCTTCCCTTGCAGCATCTGTTGCCATCATGTTATAAATACAACTACGTGCATTGATGGGCTTAGCAGAAATGCAGCTTTGTATCAGGCATCTTGAAGATAACAGATCTGACTACACCTGGACAGGTGGGATTTTGTGACACCCCCATACCGCCTTTACTGCAACCTGCTTGATAAGTCCATCTAGCCTTTCCACTCTCAACAGATCAATGTGAAGGGTTTAGCAGGCGGTTTGAGATTGAATGAAGTGTTCATTCCTCTCTGAAGTTTCTTTATATTCCAGCTGTGTTCCGGATAGGATAAAGACACTCTCTTAATGAGGGATCCAGGTTGATGCATCAGGATTCTCAGCCGCTTAAAAAAGAAAGAAGGCAGAGCTGATTGCCAGTCATGCTAGAAAGCGAGGCTGAGAATCGCCCTATAGTCTATATCTATAGTCTATATTTGATATCTTCTCATTACAGCACTATAGGATTATGAAATAGCGTGGCAATGTTGAGCTGTGGTCTATAGATAGACGATCAAATGCAGGATTCACAGGTACATTTTGATTTCCGATGGAAAGTCAAGGTTATGAAGGGCGTTTTGCACTGCGGTGAAAACAAGTTGTGACATTCGCTTCAGGGAAAATAGGCTGCTTGTGTCTTTTGTCCTGTAGTTCATGAACCATAGTGGCCCCAGATATATTTGGATGCTTAAGACACACTTAAAGGGATAGTTCACCCCAAAATAAAAAAAATCTGTCATCATTTATTCACCCTCATGTCGTTCCAAACCTGTATGACTTTATTTCATACCTGGAACCAAAAGGAGAAATTATGAAGAATGTTTTTCTTTTCCAAGCAATTACAATAAATTTAAATCATCGTAAAGTCTCTAAAGCACTGGTCTGTTTCTCACACAAAGCTATATGGCTTAAAAATACTTTAAATATTGGACTGCATTTATTATATTTTTAAGGTGCTTTTGTCCTATTGCTCGAAAGCTTCAGTTCAGGTAATTGCACGAAAAAGAGTAATTTCTCTCTTTTTTTTTTATTCCGAAAAAGGAGATTTTGAACATTATTATGCAAACCTAACAAAAGTCTTATTTTGAGAAATGTTTTGCTTAAAGTATGCTTGTGCTATCTTTATTTACAAAACTTGCTCACTATTTATTTAATTGCATTTATTTGATTAAAATGCGGTAAAAAAAGGTAATATTGTGAAATATTATTACAATTTAAAATAATTGTTTTCTTTTTCAAGTATTTTGAAATGTAATTCATTCCTGTGATGCAAAGCTGGATTTTCAGCATCATTACTCCAGTCTTCAGTGTCACATGATCCTTCAGAAATCATTCTAATATACTGATTTGCTGCTCAATAAACAATTCTTATGTTGGAAACAGATGTGCTGCTTAATGGGGTCATATAATGCGATTTCAATTTTTCCTTTCTCTTTGGAGTGTTACAAGCTCTTGGTGCATAAAGAAGATCTGTAAAGTTGCAAAGACTAAAGTCTCAAATCCAAAGAGATATTCTTTATAAAAACAAAATAATGATCTTTAAAATAGCATCATATGACCCCTTTAATAGTTTTGTGGAAACTGTGATACATTTTTAGAAAGTTGAAAAGAACACCATTTATTTAAAATAATATATATTTTTAATAACTTTAAATGTCTTTATTGTCACTTTTGCTCAATTTCATGCATCCTTGCTGAATATAAGTATTAATTTCTTTCAAAAAATATATGCCACTTGATGTTTTGTTATCTCATGCAATGACATCTATACATTTTAGTTGTGCTTAAAGCGATAGTTGTTGCTGGTCCCCATTGACTTCCGTAGTATGGGGGAAAAAAACCCCACTATACAGCAACTGAAGGTAAACTATCCCTTTAATAGCCACCTTTGAATACTACTTTATCTAACAAACACCTTTGTCACCTCTTTAATGAGTCACGCTGTTCTTTGAACGTCCATGTCCTGATTTTAGCAGCTTCAGCAAGTCTCTGGAGTCTTCAGCACATTCTCAGGTTTTCACACATGCACCTTAAAGAGCAGCAACTGCACGAGCCAATGCATCCAGAGATTCCACACAGCTCTGTGAATACACTGAGACGCCCACTCTTTTAGATCTGTTACATCCTTCACTGATTAATCACATTATGTTCTCTGTTTTAAAGAAAGAGAATGTAAGATCACATAGATGATATTTGAGTAACATTATCACACAAACATACCAAACTGTTTCCACATAAACCTCTCACTCAGACACACACACACACACACACACACACACACACAAACACCACTGCATATATTGTTTCTCTCTCCTTTTTTATTTTACATTTTCTTTCTCGGGGAATCAGGGATGCTCCTTTGAAAAGCGTGAGACAGCTCCTCTCTTTGAGAAGTCATCATTAAATGGTAATTCATTGCCGTTTGATGAGGAGAATTCTTTTCAAATTGACTTCAGATCCAATTGAATCCTGCACCTGCTGTTAGTCAAACACACTCAAGGATATTTGGATACTGCGAGAATTCAAATAGATGATGAGATTTCAAGAGAATGTGCTGAAATCTTAAAGAAATAGTGCAATTTCTGTATATGAGATAGACCTGTGTGGTTTGAATATATATACACACACTACCGTTCAAAAGTGTGGGGTCAGGTGTTTTTTTTTTTTTTCAATGAATACTTTTTTTCAGCAAGGATGCATTAAATTGATAAAAATGACAGTAAAAACTTTTATGTTACAAAATATGCTGTTGTTTTGAGCATTCTATTCATTAAAGAATTCTGAAAAAAATGTATCAGTTTCCTCAAACATTTTAAGGAGCACAACTGTTTTCAATATTGACAATAATAAGAACTATTACTTGAGCAGCAAATCAGCATGAATTCTGAAGATTCATATGACATTGAAGACTGGAGTAATAATAATGCTGAAAATTCAGCTTTGCATCACAGGAATAATTTACATTTTAAAATATATTCAAACAGAAAACAGTTATTTTAAATTGAAATAATATTTCACAATATTACTGTTTTTACTGTATTTTTTTTTATCAAATAGATGCATCCTTGGTGAGCATAAAAGAAACCTAGTTTTATCTTTATCTTGCCGACCTCAAACTTTTGAATTTTAGTGTATATATAGGAGTGTATTGTCATACTTCTCACTCCAGTCAATACTTTGTTTTTTCAAGCTATTGGTGCTGAAATAACATGCTTCCGCTAACGTGTTTTTATAAAAATTATCCTAATTACAGCAGTCTTTGGTGTTTGAAACCACCATAAAAACATTGCTAGAGAAAATAAGCATTGTGACAACTAACCCCAGTTTATATTATTTTTATATTTATAGAGGATGTTTTGTTGCAGACAGCAGATTTAGCTTTCAATTATCTGGACTTGGACACTGAAAAAAAAAAAAACACTCATGTTTCTGTGTGTCTGAGAGAGAAAATGGTACGTCAAAGGTTCTCCTTTGATGGTTTATTCTCCTGCGCTTTTCTCCTTTACAGTTCTCTCTAAACACAGTCATGTCACCTTTACAAATGAACAGAGCACTTCTGTTCTTTCTCTAGCTCTCTCTTCTATCTCTGTTAGCTGGATGTGTTTGCAGTCTTGCCATTCTTTTCCCCCCACATATCAAGAATAAGAAAAAAAAAACCACTTAAAAGTTTCAAAGCTTCCTAAAAACTTCAAGATAAGGAGGTGTTTGTCATACTATCGGTCTCTTTGGACCACGGTGGAATACAAAATACAGAATGTTCTGACCTCAGGGTCAAACACTCACGTTTGCTGACTTTAATGTGACTACAGAAACTAAACTGTAACGGAAGAGGTCTGACACAACAGGTTAGTATTTATAAAACAGGTTTATTTGGTCACAGAGAGTACTGGTGTAGGGTCCAGAGGATGTGATGGTGAGTGAATAGTTCGAAGGATATGATGAGTGGGGTAATCCGAGTCCTTGGCTTTACAGGAGCTGGAATGCAGGCAGGAGGAGCACACACCTCAGCGATCCGGGAATTAGGAGGAACAGGAGACACTTGGAGACAAGGAGACACTAGGAGGCACACAGGAGGTAAGTAATGCAGGAAGTATTCAAATGGAAGTAGTAGCAAAGTCATTTAGTCCTCTATGTGTATACGAGATCGGACAATGAGGGTGTCTGAGGTGTGTGCTTTTATGCAGGCTGGTTGATGAGGTGCTTGATTGGTGACAGGTGCAGGTGCTCAGTAATCAGGTGAAGGTGTTTGCGGTGATGGGGAGGTGACTGAGTCTGGCCGATCTGTGACATAAACAGGCTCGGTACTTATTGTTCTCATGTAGCTTTTAATCTGTTTACATGTTTCATGCTGTGGACTGAATTATGTATCGCCTTCATTCCCAGTTGAATCTGTGACATTGGCTTCAGGATTAATAACTGACACTAACATTATTTGATTTGCGTATTTATTCAGGTAATAATTCAGTGTTGATAGCAGTTCGTAGCCATCATTTCAGAAGTGAGGGGGACAGAAATGTTTTATATATATATATATATATATATATATTATTATATATTAAATAGAAGTATCTTCTGCTCACCAAGCCTGCATTTATTTGATTGAAAGTACAGCAAAAGCAGTAATGTTGTGAAATATTTTAACTTTAACTTAACTTTTTAAGTTAACTTTTTATTTTTTTGGAAAAGAAATTATAGAAATGGACACTTTTATTTAGCAAGGATGCTTTAAATTGATCAAAAGTGATGATAAAGACATTTATAATGTTACAAAAGATTTCTATTTCAGATAGCCTAAATGCGGTTCTTCTGAACTTTCAGTTCATCAAAGAAACCTGAAAAAATTCTACTCAGCTGATTTCAACATCATAATAGTAATAAATGTTTTTTGAGCAGCAAATCAGAATATCAGAATGATTTCTGAAGGATCGTGTGACTGGAGTAATGATGCTAAAAATGTAGCTTTGAAATCACAATAAATTACATTTTAAAATATATTCAAATAGAAAAGAGTTATTTTAAATAGCCTAGTAAAAATATTTCAAAATTTTACAGTTTTGCTGTACTTTGGATCAAATAAATGCAGGCTTGGTGAACAGAAGAGACTTATTTAAAAAACATTAAAAATTTGACTGTTCAAAAACTTTTGACTGGTGTATAGGCAACTTTAATTGTTCTCTAATTTCTAGCTTTTAATTGACTGAGAAATCAGATAACTGCTGGACATTAACCAATAATAATGATTTGTTTATATACTACAAACACTTTTTTATCACATAATAAGGCAGAATAGTTTCTATACTGTAATAAATGCTATGTCAATTAGCACTGCATTGTTCATATACTTTATTTATTACCTGGAGACGACTTGACGAACACAAATAAACCATATATTGTCGCAATCGTATGTTTAATGCCTTCATGTTTCCAAACGTTTCTGTTTTCTGTGAAAACAACTGTTTTGATACAGCGATAGCTGGACACTTTTGTCCATATTAGGAATTTCCTCGTACGACTTTCTGCGCGAGAGCGCCCTCTGGCTTCGAGTATGAATGAAACATACACTGCACAGAGTGTTTAGCGCTCCGCGATGTTCATCTTGCCTTATTCTGGGTCCGATTAAAACATCAGATCATGCACAGACTATCCTGTCTCTTTGAATTGAAATCTATATTTATTCACACCGGCTCTTGAAAACCTCTATGCGAACACACTTGCCCGAAAAAGTGCGGGGGACGAATTTACGTGATATTTAAAGTGAGGGGGACACGTCCCCGCGTAATCTACGCCCCTGGTTGATTGTAACTAAAGAGGTCACAGTAGCATTGCGAATACGTTGTAGAAACGTTCTGTTCTCTGACACTAATGTTATCACATGCAAATACTTTCAGTTGAGGCTTTTCTGTTGTCACTTAAGTGAGAGGTGTTTGCCTCCATTCTGCTGAGCATTACTGCATAATTTCTTAAAAGAAAAATTACAGAAGAGTATACTGTCCCATGCACATACCGAAAATCATGCTGTTAATATGACTTTACATCTGCAATTCTAGACCGACATAGTATAAATAGTATTTTCTTGTAAACCTCCAATAATCTTTGTTTTATTTGCAACTTTGAAAAATAATTTTTTTTTACAGTGTAGAAATTTGTTTTTTAATGGAATGTTCTTTTAATCTGGTCTGAAATAGTGACAGTAACCTGGGGGGGTGGGGCGGGGCAGGGGCGGAGCTTAGCAAATAATCATTTCCAATTTTTGTCTGAACTGTCAGTTCCAGCAAGAGGTTTAGCGCTGTTCTCTTTCATAGTGTGTTGTGTAACACAGATTGAGGCTGTTGAGTTGAGATTATTCATTGGCAATTTGTTCTGGAGAAATGACACCATTATGAATTACATCTACAAATCTACAGTCACTCCATATATGAGGATTAGAGTAGCAGTGAAGTTTTTTGTGGGTGTAATGACAAACTCTCTAGAGCCTTTTACCTTTGATAGGATCACACAGTGGGCGTTAAGACATTAGTGAAAGCAAGATGAGATGTTTTTCGTTTAAATGTGTATTGTTCCATTAGCAAATGTGTGTGGCAATAAACCTTAGAGTCATTTATAGTAACAATTATATCTTTATGATTCTGCTGGGAGGATTAAATTAGAGACATACATTTTGATATACTATCGTTCAAAAGTTTGGGGTCGTTTTTGAAAGAATTCTCTTATGCTCATCAAGGATGCATTTATTTGATCAAAAATATAGTGAAAACAATAATATTGTGATTATTATATACATTGTTTTCTATTTGAATATATTTTAAGATGTTATTTATTCCTGTGATGCAAAGCTGAATTTTCAGCATCATTATTCCAGTCTACAGGCTCACATAATCCTTCTAATATGCTGATTTGCTGCTCAAGAAGCATTTCTTATTATTATTAATGTTGAAAACAGTTGTGCTGCTTCATATTTTTGTGGAAAATGTGATACATTTTTTTCATGAATCTTAAAGTTCAAAAGAACAGTGTTTATTCGAAATAGAAATGATTTGTGACATTATAAAAGTCTTTACTGTCACTTCTGATCCATTTAATGCGTCCTTGTATTCTTGCAAATTTGGCAAACATTTGGCATTTTAGTAGATGCTAAAATACTTCTATTAAAAGTATTTGACCTTTTTCAACAATGGGCCTTCACAATGGGAATGTGTCTATGGTGCCCAACTGTGTTGTCTATGTAGGCAGCTCACTAGGATTTGGAGCAGAGCTATAAGCTCTAAAACTGAGGGGAACTGTGATACGAAATAATGTGCGTCTCTTAAATCAAATGAAACCCTAAAACTGAGTTTCTTTTGTCGATAGCAGTAAAAAATCCATTAGACACTGACAAGAAAAGGTTACCTTGAGTCTGCTCAGAATGTGTGTGATGGAGGCAATCAATTGGCATTAACGACAGAACACAGTGATCAATGTGAATGCAAACAAAGCCAGTGTCACCAATTTAAAAAGAGATCAAATTATGACAAATGTGGATTTACTCACAATTCAAAGAGCTCATTTGTTAACAAACCTGTTTAATGCATGCCGTTATTTGAATGCAATCCAGTGCAATGGAGTAAATAAGTGCTGGTGTTATTAATGCAGCCACACAGACACTATTGTATCTTCACGCAATCCTCTTTAGACCCCAGATAACAGTGTTCCCAGTGGTCTTGCAGTATCTTTGCAGTGTCTTGCATGCATGTAGTTACTCTCGCCCTGTTTTACAGCAGTTTTATAAATGAACAGTACCTACTTTTTGGTCCCAAGTGGCTGTTTTTGTGGTTTTATTACAAGGACACTCTTCAAGAAGCAGATTTGTTTTGGGTCTCTCTAAATTTCAGCCTCAGACATCCTTGCTAATTGACTTGATGGATGTACAGTTAACTATGCTGACCCATTGCTAGCCTCTGTCTGGTGTCTGGCCTGATGATATAGGTGATGAAATCCATAACCAGTGACTTCTGTACCTAGCGAAACGGGGCAGAGTGTGGTTTTCAGTGGCTAAAATGCTTTTAGTTGCATGTGGTTGAAGAGGTCTTGGTATTTTGATGTCACTGAGAGGTTGTGTAATGCTACATCTTTTTATTAATTAGTATTGTAAACACATAAATTACTTTTGAAGTAGACAAATAAATAGATGTATTTAAATAAGTTTGTTTAATTCGACAAATGTAGACATGTTACATGTAGTTAAATGTAATAAAATAATGGATAAATAAATAATCTTTAAATGCAACATTTATGAATGCTTGTATAAAAAAGCATTAAAAATGAAAAAAATATTTTTTTTGCATTTGCTAGTCGAGTTGAATAATTTACACATGGATTGATAAATTGATAAAGAAATGTATTTCTCAAATTGTCAAATTGGTCAATTCTATACAGTATAACAATGCAGTGTAACCACGGCATTTTCATTACATTTGACAAATATTTAAAAATGTAATAAAATAATCAGCTTTAAAAGTGTTTATTTATGTATCAATTTCAATTGTGAATATTGATTGTGAATATTTTTAGGTTTAAATTATCATTTTATTTTCACTTTTGGCATTTTTAGTCCTCCATAAATCAAACCCCTTGTTTTCATCCATAAATTCACGGACCTACAAAATCTTGAGACGGACTGTTGCAGACAGTTTGGATGAAGTTATTACATTAAATAGCCCAGAAATGTTTATTTCCCCTTCAAATCGATGTGTAACAAGAGTATCTGTATCCAAAAAATATCCATAATATGCGTTATGGAGACTTCTGGAAGCATGATGATGTTTCTACATGTTTTGAAATTAGCAATAAATGACAATATCCCCAAATACTAAAATACAGCAGGATGGTGGGATTGTGATACCTGCCTTCACGGTTCATTGAGTGTTTAAAGCTCAGAAGACAAGCTCAAACCATTACAGCATCATTACCATCATCAAACACAATACAGTGTCTGCCTTGAACTTCTGAGATGATTAACAGAACATTTATGATGTTAGTGAGATGGATTGCTGCTCGGTTTGGCTCACTACCAAGGGCACTATGGAGAATACGACTTCTCTTCAGGGTGTCACGGCTCTTGAATCTGTGGCTCTCAGCCAGAGGCAATGACTTTTGTCAGACAGGAGATGCCTGTCAGTTGTCAGCATTTTACTGCATTATCCGTTCCTAGGGTTATTTATGTTAGAAGCCAAAAAGGAGATGTATCATAATACAAAAACTCAATATAACACACAACATGACACTAATCCACAACACCATTTCAGCTCTCAACAAGTTCCTCAGGGTTAAAGATGCATTTATCACAACTCAACACATTTATTTGTATATTATATATTCAGCTAATGGGTTATTTTATTGCTGTTTTTGTTGCTGATGCACACATAGTGAAGGGATAGTTCACCCAAAACAGAAAAAAGTCTGCTATTATTTACCCCCATCTCATTCCAATCCCTGTGCTGTTATTTTTTTCTGTGGAAAACAAAAATCATCACTCAAAGCTATAGAATGGCTTCAGCAGATTAGCCGACAAATCATATGGACTATACTTTCTTGGTGCTGTTTTTGCATTTTTGGGGCCTATTTACTTCTTGACAGCCTGTGGTCATGTTGGTAATTATTTTGAAATGCTTATTTTTAAGTTTTATTTCTAATTATTAGCAAAGCTTTTAGTATATAATCCTATGATATTTTGTTGTTTCCTGTATATTTTCCATTTTGAGAAAAAAGTTTTATTTACACAAAAATATCTCTTTTATTATTCCAGAATGAATGAATAAATAAAACTTGGCAGCAGTATTATTTAAGTATTATTTGTATACTATTAAAGTTTTTATTAATATATTGAATTAGCTTTTATTTTTCAAATGTTCATATTTTCTTTTTTTCATTTTAATTTAAAATAATGATTGATATGTCTGTGCACTTTTGTTATTATCACAGTTTATGTGCTTCTATCATTTTTATTAGTTTTTTTTAATATTACACTTTAAGAATTTTTTTTCTAATTTGTAAATTAAACAAATATTATTTGAGTATGTTTTACAAGAAAATACTATTACTATGTTTATTATTTATTTTGCTACTTAAAAATTGCTCATCTAAGTCAATGTGTTACCTGCTGTTTCTTTGTAATTGTGAAATATTGTTTCTACACCAATTTTTTCCCCAGTGTATTTAGATTTATTTAATTTTTTATTTCAGTTTTATTTGAGGTTTATTTTTTATTTGTTTCCAGTTAGACTGACACTTTTTAGTTAGTTGCCAGTGCAACATTTCTCATTTTGTTTAGTTTTTCATTCTGCATAGTTATTTTAGAATTAGGTATATACAGTACTATTGTAGTATTTAGAAATATTTTCAATTGGCTTTTTATTTTCAGTTTTCATTTAATTTTTTATTTGATTTATGCTTTTTAGTCATTTTTTTTATATTTCTATTTATTTTTAATTAATTTGTATTTCAGTTTTAGTTTTAGTAATTTTAGTGCTTCAACTTAAACATATTTATGTCAGTTAGCTGTCAAGGCAACATTTGTATTTTTTTAAGTTAAGGTTTTCATCTAATATTTATATTTTATTTTACTACAATTTTTTCTATTATAGAAAATATTTAAGTATTATTTATTATTTTAGTTGTATTATTAATTATTATTATTATTATTTATATACTTTTATATTATACAGTAGTATAATTTGTTTAATTAACTTTTATTTTTGTATTTTCAGTTTTCATTTTAAATTTAGTTTGTCATTTTAATAATTCTGTTATGTGCTTTTGTCATTTTTATTTATGATTATTGCTGTTTTAGTACTTCAACTTAAACACATTTATTTCAGTTAGTTGACAAGTTTATTTTTTAATGTAATTTTAATTTAATGTACAATTTTTAATAGTTTTCAACTATAGATAGTTAATTATAGTAACGTTAGTAAATGATAGTTTGTCTTGACCAACTTTGCTTGTGTTCATTTAAATACTCATACATTTTTCATTTCAATTCCATTTCTACTTTCATACATTGAAATCAGAATTGTAATTCTGCATCCTGTTTCATACCTCAATTCAAATTCAATACAAATTCAAAAATTGTCATTTAATATGCATCCTCAATTCAATACTGTACAATCCAGGTGTGTTATTTCTGTGACAAATAGGTACTGTATTTACTGTACATTCAAATGTCATGGTATTCCCACTCTGATCCCATGTTAGGATGGAAGAAATTTGACAAACTGAGTCAAACTGTTTTTTTGTTTTTGTTTTTCTTTATGCCCAAGCATTGCAGTATATGGAGGTTAAATCAAAGTCAAAGATGCTCATGTAACCTCCAAAGCCTTTGAAATCAGCCGTATTTCTCTATCCATGTATTCTGTCCAGACATAAGCAAGGTTTGGTAATGCTCATGAAGGCATTTCCCCCTGTAAACTATCTGCAACCCCCCTGGGACCTCCGGCGGCTCAAGAGGAAGCTACCTGCAATTTGCTCATCCAGCCTGAAACATGGCCAACTGTATTTCTGTGGACGCTTGACCTGAGCCTGGTATCACTTCAAATCAAACCCAAGATCCTGGAGACGGAACATCGAGTTTTTCCCGGCTCTGTCCTCCCTGCAGGCTCAGAACGGATCCAGCTCAAAAAAAAAAAAAAACTTTGTGGGGTCAGAAAAAGCGCTGGCAGGCAGGTCAGTTCAATAGATTAGAGAGAGAAACAGCGAGATTACAGCTCTTATTAATCAATGAATTTATGAGAGACCACCATCTGAGGGTGGAGAACCTGCAGAAGAAAGAGGGAGGGGGCTGGTGCTGTAAAACAACATCTAGTAAGAATATTCCTTATACAACTGGATGGAACGCATCATTTCCTTCTTGACGTCAGTGACAGATTGTTGCTGATTTCAATTCCTCCCGGGAAGTTTCTGCTTAAGTCATAATTAGCATTCAAGTCATTTTGTTTGTGAATAAGATGGAAGTATTTGTATTTGTCTTTTCAGCTGCCGACTATGACACCAATAAAATGAAGAACAAATTAAGCACATTAGCTGTTTTAATAACATTTTGCTATCATGGAGATTTTTGTTTTCACATAAGCCTGCCGTCTCATTTTATCTGCCAAGCTTTATTGCTATTCTTTCTGAACAGTAGTCAGAATGCAGCTTGTGCAATTGTGCAGTCAACGTTCACAATTACAACTCAATTATGACTAATAAACATTAACTTCTGCCATGATTTTTCTTTAATTGACAATCCCCCGATTTAGAAAGTCTGGGCTCTATAAAACTGCCTTGCTTTATAATGCTTGGTAATTTTGACATTGTTGTGCATTCATCTCCTAAAGTCATTTTGTTTGTGAACAAGATGGAAGTATTTGTATTTGTCTTTTCAGCTGCCGACTATGACACCAATAAAATTAAGTACAAATTAAGCACATTAGCTGTTTTAATAACATTTTGCTATCATGGAGATTTTTGTTTTCACATAAGCCTGCCGTCTCATTTTATCTGCCAAGCTTTATTGCTATTCTTTCTGAACAGTAGTCAGAATGCAGCTTGTGCAATTGTGCAGTCAACGTTCACAATTACAACTCAATTATGACTAATAAACATTAACTTCCGCCATGATTTTTCTTTAATTGACAATCCACCGATTTAGAAAGTCTGGGCTCTATAAAACTGCCTTGCTTTATAATGCTTGGTAATTTTGACATTGTTGTGCATTCATCTCCTAAATACCATCATGCTGACATGACTTGAATGCAGCATTCGATTGAGGGGGGAAAAGTAATCTTGGATGTGTTTCTTTCTACTTACCATCAATCTTTTTTTAGATCGTCATCTCCCACACCGTCTCCCTCCTGTCTGCTGGTGAATAACTATAAATCATATCCACAACTGCTTGGCTGCGTTGACTGTGTTTTACCTTCATTTAATGTACATCTCCATCACACTGCCATATCTCAGCTCCTGATAGCTCCAGTCTCAGCACAAAAACATGATTTTTTTCTGCTTTTCAAATAACTTTTATATATCAATTTTAGTGTTTTTATTTTATTTTTTGTCATATTGACTTTAATTGTTAAAGGAATCCATCATAAAAATATTAACTACATAATTTCCTTAAATTGAGCACCTGTCACCATTATGTTCTTTTAGTTTCATTATCATGGACTTTTAGTTTGTTTTCACTAGTTTCCTGTCTTCCTTGGTTCAGTATTCCTCCCACCACTCTTTAGTTGTCATGGAAACTCATTTAATCATCACAGGTGTTATTCGTTAGTTCCCTCATTTGCCTTGTATTTATTTTGCTCTGTGTCACTCTTTACCGTACTTTAGTACCGTTTTATGACTAATTCTGAAAAACACAACAGTTGAAAGATTTCCGATATCTAACAAAACAACTGTAAAGAAGCTATATCTTTCAATATGTGCATATCATACATATTTTTGTAGAATACTACAAATAATACATATGAACATACATCGAACAAAATTAAAGATAAACATAAATGGGTAACACTAATGAGTAAATTCTTGAATATGAATATATGATGAGGATTCATTTAAGCATAACCACAAAATAATAAAAAAAATCAATAAATAATAAATCACAAATGAATACATGGATATGAAAATCAAGGAAAATATAACAACATTGATTATTTGGATACATCAGTGTGTAATATTAACTTTCATTGTTGAGGAAATCCATCTTAAAAATATTAATTAAATAATTTCCTTAAATTGAGCAGCAAAATGTATCAATATTATTTATTCGTGTGATAATAATGATAGTTATCTGTGTTAAATTATTATATTGGAACTTAATATTATTTAATAATTATTTATTGTTATTTGTATTAAATTATATCATCTTTTTAAAACTCAAAATAACAATTAAAAATGTTATAATTAAAATAGTACACATCTTAGCAGTCAGTTATTCATAGCATAAAAAATAAACATTGTGGTCCTTGTTGCAGTTAGACTCGACCCATATTTAATGTTCCTTTTTTTTTGTACTTTTTGTTTTGTTCATGGTTTTTCAGGATGAGTGTGTATGTTGCATCAGTCCATCTAAAAATCTGGCAGTGTTTGATTTGATCACGGCATTGGACATCAGTCAAATGTCACTTTGAATACAGTAAGTGGATGTACTAATGAAAGGTAGAAGGAGCTACGACAGACTGTGTGATAAAGTCACATCACAGGCTGCTTTTACAGTACTTCTGCTCCATATATTTTCATTTTATAGATCATGATTATTTTAATGTAGAACCATAGAAAGGTACGGTTGCAGAAACAGCCTTTTCAATTCAGGGTCAGATAGAGTGTGTAAAATATCCTGTTTTTGGTGGAATTCAGGAGAAAATAATAACTGCTGCGGTATAGAATATGATTCCTTTAATGCGTTTGCAGTTGTATTTTGATGTTTATACTGACAAGTAATTCTCATTTGCGCATATAGTCTAAGCCAGCATAAATCAAATGTTTAATATTCTTCAGCTTGCTCTTTCTTACAAGAAAACTAAACATAGTAATTCACGCTTGAGTTTGAGAACTCTTTATAATGATGTCAATCTGCACAGACAATGATTTTATGATTAGTTTTCCACTTAAGTGCTTCTGCACTTCAGGCAAATTTAAAATGGAAGTCTTCATCTCGAAGTAATTCAAAAATGGGTGTGCGTTTAAATGCGTATGCAAAATGTGATTGTGTGTGTGTGTGTATAGACAAATGTGTTGTTATACATACCCACAACCAGCAGAGAACAGAGTGTGTTTAGGTCTATTTCCATGCAGCCACAGGCTGAGGCATAACAACTGTGGGTCTCTCTCTCTCTTTCAGCGATGCACGTCTTTCCTCTCTCTTTTCATGCTTCGCTGAGCTTAATTCAAGCCAAACTGCACCCAAAAAGCACAGCTACATCCTTTCGAGGGTGTTCCAGTGTGATGGGCAACTGATTGAAGAGCAAACCGAGTGGTGTATATACATGCATCATTTTCTGAAAACATCCCACTGCACTGCTGGAAAGGTGTTGAGGAGAGATGTGCAGAAAGAACAAAATACAGCTCTGATTAGATTATTCTGACAAAATTCTGAAAACAATAAATATTCAATTCAAGTTTATTTGTATAGCGCTTTTCACAATACAAATCATTGCAAAGCAGCTTTACAGAAAATTAAGTTTCTACAATATATTTAGTTGTAGCTTATCAGTGGTGACTATGTCAAATTAATGTACATATGGCAGAAATGTATGGTAAAATTCAGTTAATAACATAATCAAACAGACCATGAACACTATTAACAGCAATGATTATATGTTGCAATCAAACTTGTAGCAAAATTTGGTAGTTTATGTTGT